>NC_046186.1:0-297500 GCF_011004875.1 Balearica regulorum gibbericeps
TGCTAAAGCTGCCATTGATGGAAGGACCAGCACAGCACTAATACCACAGAAGCCTGGAAACAGACTGAGCTCCCTGGCAGCGGCCTGCGGTTCATATACCCCAGGCCCCGCCCACCATCCTTCCCACCATCCCCTGGGAAAGGGGAGGGGCCGACTACCACAAGGCTTAAAAGCGGCTGGAGGAGCTGCAGTAGATTTTTTTAATGTGTCTTGAGTTTAGGGCGTGTTAAGCGCCAAATAGAGAAAATAGCTCTTGCTGGAAATGGCGATACCTGCTCTTTTGCTGCAACTCTATTGATTGTATTGGTAATGTGACCGGGTACGTAATTAGTTTTGATTTTTCTGGGCTATATACAGAAAAAGATAAATGGTATACTAAATTGTGTGGGAAAGTAGTTAATTAAATGTGATGACAATATTGTTGTTGAAAATTATGTCTATTTGCTGTAAAAACCCCAAAATGCTCTGGGCTTACGCATCGTTTTGAGCGAGACCGCACATACTGCCTAATTTCTACCAGAACTATGTTCTGGATAAGACCGAATGACAAAGCCAGACTAGATCCTGTGAGAATCCCTTCTCAAAAATATATCTGGCTGAAGAGTAAATTACTTACTGTAAGTTGTCAACGAACCGCGACAGTCTCTCCAACTGACTCCCTTAAAACAGAACTAGATGAGTCCCAAAGGAGAGAAAGTGCCCAAAAACCATGGAAAATTAGAAATATGCATCAGAAACTCTACATAAATGCCCTTATGAACAGGCAAGTAGCTAGAACAAAATATCAGTGATATTAACATGCTATTAACAAAATATTGGCGATAATTAACATGCCACTGTAGTATGGACGCTGTTTTTTGGCATGAATCCGAAATGTAACCCCGTACCGGCTACCGTGAAGGAAACTGACCCTATCCCGTCCAAAACCGGCATGTGCAGAAATGAAATTTTAAAAGTTGCGGTATGGGAAATGCGGGAGGAAAATTAAAAATGGGACGGAAAGCTAGATAAATAGAGACTTAAACAGAAAATTTGGAGAGCGATGGAGTAAGGGAAAGACAAGAAAACAATAAAAAAACCCAGATGTCAACGTAAAGGTTGTCACAGAAAGAAAACATAATAAGGGATGGCATTAAGCCAGGCAAGAAAAAATTTTAAAATGAGGATATGGTAAAAAATAGATGCTGACAAGGAAATATGATTTAAGAAGTGACAGGGTACATGACGGCAATAAATTTAAAAATATGGATAGGGAGCTTGATAAAAGCAGATGTGGAATGAAAATGGAAAAAGTGATGGTGTTTAGAACAAATGGGAAAAAATTTAAAAATGAAGACAGTGAACAGATTAAAGTAGACATAGAAAATTTAAAAAGCAAAGGCATTAAGGAAAGACATGAAAAAATAAAATAAGGGTAGGGTGATGGAAACACACAGAGGAAGCAAATGATAAAAGCAGAGGCATTAAGGAAAGAAAAGGAAAAGTTACAGAATAAGACTAGGGAGAAAAATATGGAGAGACGTAGGAAGAAAATTTCAAAAGCGAAGGGGTACAGTACGGAGGAGAAACAAATAAGGCAGAACCGGTTAAAGCAGACATTGAAAAAATTTTAAAAGCGATGAGGTATAGGGCAGACGGGAAAACAAAAAATAGGGACATCACAGCAAATAAACTTAGATGTAGAAAGAAAATTTTAAGTGCGACAGCTTTAATGAAAGATGAGAATAAAATAACTGAGAACAGGGGGAAAATAGCACGTGCGCAAAAGTAAAAATCGACGAGGTATGCGACAAAAAAATGGACTGAGTATGGAAAACTAAATAAATGGAGACATTGAAAATGTTTAAAGCAACCGTGTAGAGGGCAGACAAGGAGGAATTAAAAAATAGAGACGGGGCGTCGGATAGAAGGAGATGTAGAAATTTTAAAAGCGATAGGCTACAAGAAATGTGAGAAAGAAGAAAAAGGTAGGAATGGGGATGAGAATAGAAGGAAACATGGAAAGAAAATTTAAAAAGTGGTGGGGTATACAGAAGAAAAGGATGAATTAAAATTTAGGGAAAGACACATGGATAAAGGGAGTTGTTGAAAGAGAAATTACATAGCAATGGACTACAAGAAACATAGAAAACAATTTAAAATCAAGAAAGGGAGGGAGACAGACGTAGAAGGAATTTTAAAAAGAAACTGAGTACAAGAAATAAAACATAGGGACGGGAAGATGCGTAGAGGACAATGTGGAAAGAAAATTTAAAAACTGATGGGATACAAGCAACACAGAAATATTAAAAAAGGGACAGGGAGATGAATAGAAGGAAACATAAAACTTTAAAAAGTGACTGGGTACAGAGGGAGGAATAAAAAATAGGGAGAGGGAAACAGACTTGTTAAATCTACCAGATGTGAGTTACCCTAGGTTTGCTTTATTACGGCGCTGGATGCACGGGGAAAACGGCTCCACCGAACGTGCGTACCAGGTGATTACCAATGCACGGGTTATATAGAATCAAAATATACATATTCATCATTTTTCCAAGAAAAGGAAGTCCTATGATAATCATTCCTTGGAATTCATTTCCATATTCTCCTCCCCGTCACGCCTGCTCAGTGATTTGAGTCGGTGGTCCTCAGGGGTCTCTGGTGGTCGGCGGCGGTCGCACACCCGTGTTTGCCAGATGAGCCTCTTCTTGCAGGCGCGCGTGGTATCCTTGCCATGGATATGCCTGTCCGTAACAACTTACTTGATAAGATTAATATTCCCGGGCCTATGGTCCGGTTGGGTAGGGACTGTACGTGGAATGTAGTGGCATTGTACCTTGCTGTGGTCAGTTAGCTTCATTATCTATTACCTTGGTTAGAAACCCCTTTCCCACGATTATAGGCTTTGAAACAGTTCTAGGCCTTAAGCAGCTTTCTAGTTAACAAAAGTTTTGTTCTAGCTAAGCTTCTATATCTTTTACAGTTCCCTCCGTTTGTTTTCATTGCAGCTCTGCAATTATTTATATCTCCAAGCTACTTGCAATTTTGCTACTATACTAGAAAAACAGGTGATACAACATTGAAAAATCACTATTACACGTACAATCCCTATGATTGCTAAGGCTGCTACAGCAGGTGCCTTTTTAAGCCACGCAGATAGATCGGGAACCCGAGAAGTTGACCCCGACACGGTATCGGTAAAACCCCGAGATGTATTGTCTTTTTGTACTCATCGCATTTGAGAACTAATTTCCCAGATTTTATGTACGTCAGTCAATAATTCCCCTGAATGATCTATACACGTGCAATGACTCGCATTTAGCGTTTTGCAAACTCCACCTTGTGATGCTAACATCGTATCTAAGGCCGTACGATTTCGTAGGGTAATCGTTGAGAGTTCTGCAATTTCAATTTGCAAGGTGGTTAACCCACGAGCGGTATAGTTTGCCGGTTTTTCAATTTCTCCCGATATGTTTAAAATTGCTTTTTCCAGTTCGTTCGCTCCTAAAAATGGTACGAACCATTGGAGAAAAAAATGAAATTCTGAGGGCTTTTCTATTAATGGGTTATTGGTCCTTTTAACAGGAGTTAAAAAGGTGTGATGCCAGATTGGAACTTCTATAGTTTTAGGGAGAATTCGTAAATCCACAGTTACCGATCCTAGAGTGCAAATTCCTCCCCGATGTGGCGCAAGTGCTTTATAAGCTTTGTCGCTACACGACCGAAATACTCCCGATGCCTTTGGTCCCCTCTGGGCCCAGCTCGAGCGAGATTTAATATGATTAGTTGTGTTACATTTAGTCCGACTTGCCACAAAAGCGTGGTTAAGACAAAACTGCCGAGTCTGACTCTGGGGGGTAACGTCTCTCTACGCAGAGGATGTTATGATATTCATCTAAAGGAGGAATTTTGATGTTTAATATTTGCTCTTCATATTTAGTAATTATAGAGGTATTTCTCCAAAACTTTTCCCAAACTGAATCCTTTGGAATTGGAATACCAATTAATTCAAATCCACGATCTACAGATTTCGGTAAAGATGCACAAAGCCGACATTGAGTAAAATTCAGATGCTTCGCAAAGGACTTCATTAAAGAAACGTGAGTGTTATTTAACCAAAAAGTTAAACTTCATTTACTTGATCTAGATTTGATCGTTATTTTGTCAGTATTAGAAATGCCGGCTTGAAAACCCCATGGAAAATCATAATCGTGTGCTACTGGAAAATTCCTAAGCCTACCTTTGATAACGTAATACGTTACAAAAAAGAATGGACTTGTCAGATTCAAATTGAGACACCACCAATCATTGTGTTTACCCTCTGTCATTACCCATAAATGATGGCTGACGCACCGGGTTCCCCTTCCTGTTTGCAGCTCGTATGTGTACGTGTGATATGGGTACATATTCCATGTATAACTTCTTAATGGTTCCTTTCCATTCTCAAGATCTTCCGTCACAAATCCAACACAAAATTCTAGAAAAACATCAGGATTAAAAAAAGGATTCCATACAATCTCAGTATCACTATCTACTACAATATTTTCCCCTTTTGCATTCTTAGCTCCCCAAACTTTACAAAAGGTTTGCTCCCGGACACTAGTACTGCTATATTGTATTATGGTGCCATTTGTAAGTACATGTGGTGGGTTGACCCTGGCTGGGGACCAGGTGCCCACCAGAGCCGCTCTATCACTCGCCTCCTCAGCAAGACAGGGAGGGGAGAAAGGAAGATGGAGAAAAACAACCCCAAACTCGTGGGTCGAGATAAAGGCAGTTTAATGTAGCTAAAGCAAAAAGCCGTGCGCAGAAGCAAAGCAAAAAGCAAAGATTATTCTCTACTTCCCATCAGCAGGCGATGTCCGGCCACTTCCTGGGAAGTAGGGCTTCAGTAAGCGTGCCCCTTACTCTGGAAGACAAACAGTGTAAAAAAAAAAAAAAAAACCAATGAATGCCCCTGCCCTGTTCCTCCCCTATTCTCAGTTTCTTACTGCTGAGCATGATGTCATATGGTATGGAATATCCCTTTGGTCAGTTTGGGTCAGCTGTCCTACCTGTGTCCCCTCCCAAGATCTTGCCCGCCCCCAGCCTGCTGCTGGGGAAAAAGAAATGTTGGAAAGACAGCCTTGATGTGTGCTGGCACTGCTCAGGAGTAGCCAAAACACTGGTGTGTTATCAACAGTTTGCTAGCTACCAATACACAGCACAGCACCATGAGGGCTGCTGTGGGGAGAATTAACTCCATCTCAGCCAGACCCAATACAGTACATATCTGTATTGCAGGATGAACTTTGTCCGCCAGGTATCGGCAAATACAGCGGCGCGTTGGTTTTCATTCTGTCGGGGAATCTTTATGCATGTGAGTGATGGATTCATGTCTCTTTTCCTTGTACCTTTACAGCATAAAAGGAGGTTAATAACACCATGTAAAGTCCTTGTCATTTGGGCTCAAATCTATTTTTTCCATTTAAAATTCTGTATATACATTTTATCCCCTGGTTGAATATTGTGTACCTGAATTTCAGGTGTTATCCCTTGATACCAATAAGCATGATTTTGTAATTGCAAAAAAAAAAGAATTTTGCAAATAAAACAAATATTGAGTTACCTGTTCATCTCCATCCAAAAGGCTTGTTTTTGCTGGAATGTAAGTTTCAGGTACTGCTAAAATTCTCCCAAATAAAACTTCTACTGGAGATACACCCACTGGTTGCCTCAGTGTTTTTCTAATGTCCCAGAGTACTACATTTAATGCTTCTGGCCACTTCAAGCCAGTTTGTTTACAGGTTGTAGCAGCAAACAACATCCCCAGAGAGGAACTGACAACTGAGCCCTCACCGCTGCCTCTGGGAGAGGGAAACAACCAGCAACTCTTATCCACAGTGACAACTGTAGCTCTCCTGAAGCAGCAACCCCTTCTTCTGGAGGAGCTTTTGGAGACACCACTGTTTTCTCCAAACTGATGCTAATGACACCAGCATTTATGGTGCAATAAAGTATCTTTGAGGGCCAGCTTGCTGACATGAAGACAGGGTTGGGCAGAGTCTGTGGCTATGGGGGAGGTGCTGGAGCTGGGAGCAGCTGTGTGGGATAACCAGATCTAGAGCATGTTTGTTGAGGTGAGAGGCAGACTGCCTGTTCCAAAGGGGGAAACGACACCTGCGGGCACGCACTGGCAAACGCCGCATATCAGCCGAGTGCCGCAGCCTTCCGTGCTTCCTGACCCTGCAGGGACACCGTCCCGTCCCCTTGTGCCGACTCACCCGAAAGCCCCGCAGGGCCGGACCCCCCCCCCGCCCCCGCAGCCACCTCCGACTCAGACCCCCTCGCCCCTCCTCGGGGCTTTCCCCGGGACCCGCCGGTCCATCCCACTGCCCCGCTCACCTTCTCCCTCTGTGCAGCCGCAGCCCGGCGCCGCCTCCGCTCCTCCCTTGGCTCACAGCAGCCCCTGCACGCTGGCAGCCCGTCACAGGGAGGGGCCGTGGCCATCAGCCTCACTGCTCGCACCTGGGGCTTCTCCAGCCCCAACCCACAGCTGGAGCCCAGCAGGAACAGGGGGCCATCGCCTGACCTCCTCCCCTGCCCTCCATCACAGCCCCTCACCCCGTGCAAAGGAAGAGCAAACACAGCCTGGAGGGCAAAAGAGACCGCAAGCCTTTATTCAGTCACACACGGACCCAGTCCCGGAGCGACTCCGCACTGGGGCACGGCCCTAGGGCACCTTGGCTGTCCTACCGAGAGCCGCGCTCGCCAGTCCAGCCTGTCGGGCTCCTGGAGAGCTGGGCTGCCGTGCAGAGGCAGAGGCCGCCGCCAAAACCGAGAAGCCGGCGGCAGGACGCTAGAAGAGAGGAGAAAAGTGGCAGCCAGCTGGATGGTGGGGGGGGGGGGCGAGCGAGAAGCATGAGGCGGGGAAAGGGACCGTGAGCGAAGGACAGGGCCAGGGAGCCCGACAGAGAGGGAGAAAGAAGCAGCAGGGAGAGAGGAAGAGAAGCAGCGGAGAGAGGGAGAGGCAGCGCGACAGCACCCGACAAACGAGGACAGGGAGCGGGACAGAGAGGCAGAAACAACCCCGGGCGGGCAGCGCCACGGAGAGGGAGGAAAAAAGAATAAGGGCAGGGAGCCGGACCGAGAGGTACGGCGAGGAACGGCGGCACGGGGAGCAGGACAGAGCAACAGAGAACAAAAAAAAGGAAGCGGGAGCGTGAGAGAACCGGGCTGGGGAGCATGACAGATAAAAGGAGAGAGCAACAGAGGGAAAGAGGACCGGGGAGCGGGACACCGGGGCAGAGTGAGAAGAAGAGGGGCAGCGAGCAGGACAGAGCGGTAGAGGCAGGAGGAGAACAGAGGGATAGAGAGACAAAAGAGGGAGACGAGGACTGGGCAGAGGGGAGAGAAAGACAGGGGCGAGGAGCAGAGACACAAAGGTGCCAGGAAAAGGACAGTCAGATGGAGCAAGAAACAGGGTCGGGGAGCAGGACAAAAGCACAAAGAAAAAGGAGAGGCAGAAGGAAGGATAAAGATGGGACAGGGAACGGGACGTATGCAGTGAAACAAAAGTAGAACAGAGAAGAGGGGACAGGGATGGAGGAATACAGAGAGAGATGCAGGCTGGTGGTACACAGAGATAGCGAAGGTAAGCCAAAACAGCGACAGGCAGGAGGACCTGGTTCTGATAACCCATCGCTCCCGGTGTCGCTTCCACGGCCTCAAAAAATGCAACATGCCACACGACACAGGAACAGGAGAGTTAAAGCAAAGGCACGGGAAACTTTTTAAAAAGAAAAAAAACGCTCTTAGTCCTTTGCCTGAGAATCACAGCTTACAGTTACTCAATGTCTTCCGGTCTCACAGGATGAGGCAGAGGGACAGTTGATTCCGTCTCTGCATCATCTCTGGATGGAGCTTTTCTCATATCTGTGGCAAAAGGAAAAAAAAAAAAAAAAAGCAAGGTATTATAAGACGACGGTCCTTGCACAAAGCCACGTGAAGTGAATTCTCTCTTACGATAAGCTCATTTTTAACCAGGAAGATTTCATAGAGTATCTCTAGTCGGAAGGGATCCATCAGGATCACCGAGCCCAAGCCCCTGCTCCTCGCAGGACTACCTAGAACTAAAACGTGTGACTAAGAGCAAGTTCTGATCAAGCGGTACGCTCATCAAACATCTTTTGCACCAGAATAACAGATGTACTCCTTTACCACGGGACAAATCCAGCACAGGGACAAATTTCATGCTGTTTTTGTCACACGACCATTCTTCTACACTGGCCAGCAGGTTCAGAATTAAGGAAAGTCCTTGCACAAAGCCACGTTCAGCGAATTCTCTATTACAATAAGGTCGTTTCTAACCCAGAAGATTTCACAGAATCATAGAGTATCCTAAGTTGGACGGGACCCATAAGGATCACCGAGACCAAGCCCCCGCTCCGCGCGGGACCACCTAAAACTAAACCGTGCCACTAAGAGCATCGTCCAGACCCTCCTCGAACTCCTGACGGGCTCGCTGGCTGCGACCGCTTCCCTGGGGAGCCTGTTCTGTGACTGACCACCCTCTCAGTGAAAAAGCCTTGTCCCAACGTCCAGTCTGAACTTCCCCTGACGCAGCTTCGTCCCGTTTCCATGGGCCCTATCGCTGGTCCCCAGAGAGAGTGGAGGTCAGCGCCTCCCCCTCCGCCGTCCCCCTCGAGGAAGGCGTAGACTGCAACGAGGTCACGTCTCAGCCTTCTCGTCTCCAAGCTGAACAAACCAAGCGACCTCAGCCACTCCCCCTAAGTCTTGCCTCGGAGACCTCGCACCACCTCGGTCGCCCTCCTCCGCACACGCTCCAAGAGCGTCGTTCAGCGGCACCGCTCTCACCTGGAACCTAATGCTGCACGTAACTCACCTGAGCGGAAAGGAAATGACAGGCTAAAGGGACAAATACACGATTTAAGGCATCTGCAACAATGGCAGGTGTCTGTCTGTAGCCCCTCTATTTCACAGCGCTCCTGCGCATCAAAGGAAGAGTGCGAGAACAGACAAGATACACAGCCTGGCCACGTAACCCTTGGGGGAGGACGGCGAAAGGAGAGAAGATCTAGAAAGAGGAAGCAGCTGGTACTTCACTTTTGGTAACAGAATTAACATCAACATACTTCACCTCCACGTCCCTTCCCTTTGAAATTGAAAACGCCACCCAATTCTCTGCCACTGTTGACCACCGACACTTGTAAATTTCTAGTGAGACACCTGAGAAAAACAAAGTTTCAGATCCCTGGCTAGGGGAAGAAATCAGGCAAGCGCAGCCATTCCCTCCCCCAATAACGCTAACAAAAAAAACAGCCACTGGGGGGGGCGAGCGTTCCTCCGAAAGAAAAATCAGGTGAGAAACCGCATTTTTATTTTCAGCTTACCTACAAGGCAGATGTCTTTGTAGTTGTTTCTGCCACAGATGCTACAAAACGTGTAAACTGCACAAAGAGTAAGCTTTGCAACTGATCTAAGAGTCGGTATGAAAAGCTACCTAAAGCAGTACACAAAGTCCCATTCATCAACAACTCTCTGACCCTGTTTCATATTAAAAAGAAAAAAAAAAGTAATGCTAATCACACAGACAAGCCCGGGAACCCTCAACATGAGAATCTTTCTGTTCAGCTGGAGGCAGAACAAGTACTTACCGCGTGCATCCTCACCTGGCTCTCCCCTGCTAGCAGAGCAGCACGCCAATACTGTCCGGTCCACGCTGCAGTACGCCTAGTCGCTTCTACGTATTTACCGCCACCTGACTTGATACTGTCACAAAGAGATCGACAAAAAAGCCACCCTTTCTGTGAAAAAATGAAAACCAGAAACACACCGTAAGGAATGATAGGCAAACGTATTTCTGAGTCATAACCCACAGCTTGCAATCAGACCGAGGGGCAGCTCGGACGATGCGGTACGCTCACCAAACACGTTTCGCACCGGAATAACAGACGTACTCCTTTACCACGGGACAAATCCGGCACGGGGGCAAATATCAGGCTGGTTTTGTCACATGACCGTTCTACACCAGCCAGTGGGTTCAGAATTAAGGACAGGACAAGCTAAACGCCCATGCAAGCCTCATATCCATAAGAAACTATTAAAAATAGAAAAAAAAACTTCCACGTTTTAAATCGCATTGCCTTAGGGACTGCCTCCTTCAAAGTCTGCCTGGGGGGGGGGGGGGGGGGGGAGGGCGTGCGCGAACGCGTGTGAGGCGTGGAAATCGGTCACAGAATTCGGTTGCCTAACGGGAGACGGTCCTTCTCCTCACAAGGCAAACGTTTCAAAACATCGCGCTCTTTTCCGATGTTACCAGCTGGTACTGGGGTTGCCCTACCAGCACGAGTCGGGGACGTCCCCCTGTGGGTCCACGCGATGCTAAATTAAATATTCTGCACGTAACCGAGCAGGAGATGGAAAGCAAGCTAAGATACTCTCTGCCGTACAACGTTTGTTCGAGATTGTCCCCGAGGGAATCGCACAAAGCCCATGATTGCTGAACCGGTACGAAGGGAAACGGCGCTGATGTTTCGCCAAGCTCTTCTCCTGTCAAGAAGAGGACCTTTCATATGGTATCCCTACTGGCATTCTGCCTACTTTCAGCTCATTCTGGCAGGTCAGCTTCCAGAGAAACCCTGAGATTTCAAACCGCCGAGCAACATTCATGATTCTTACTCTCTGACTACGGGGAATTTCAGTGAATCAGAACGCTACTTAGAGCAACATTCCGGTTCTGTGTCACTGCAAACCAAATATCTAAGCCACGGACCGGGCGTCCGTAGAAAAATTACTTTAAAAGATTAAATTTAAAAGACAAGCACAGTACTCGCTTTTCTGAAATTTCTTCCGGCAGTGCCATCAATTTAGCGGGCAAACCCAGCCGTCGAAATTCCGCTGCAACGGAGCCAGCGGGAACGTGTCCGTGCCGCTCTTCCCTGGCCACAGAGCCTTCCGCTCTACCCGTTACTGGGAACGTACAGAGCATCGGCGCAGCAGCACCTGTGGAATAATGCACCGCCCACAGCTATCCAGAAGAAGAATCCAAGCCGACGGTAGAAGACCCCAGACCAAAAGTCACCGCAGGACTAAGGGATGTGGGGACAGCGCGCGAGGGGTGGGTGTATGGGACCCAAGTGTGTAACGGCCCCGGGGATTTCTTTGTTCCGGGTCCCTCTCCTTGGAGGTGCCCTGCCTGGGCCGATCCCGCTGCCACACCTTTCAATTACGTTAATTATTTTACAAAATCTGACGCCGGAGACCGCTGCGGGAAGCCTCGGGTCGAGCCCGAAGGAGGAGGAAGCGCGCTCAAGAATAAGCATGCGCGCGACACCATGAACGGGGTGCGAACGCTGGGGCAGCAGCTGCTCCTCCTCGAACAGAGACAGAAAGAAGAGGGGGAAAGCCACAGGGTACAGAGGGTGGAAGTGGAAAAGAGGGGCCGGGAGCTGGACAGAGAGAGGTGGAGAAAGAGGCCGTTGGAAGGGACGAGCTGTGGGGCAGAGGGGGACTTGGCAGCACCAGGTTCGCAGTTCCACCTGATAATCTTAAAGGTCTTTGCCAACCTCAACAATTCGGTGACTTTAAAAAACAATCGGGATCTCAAGGCGGACTGAGAGACACAGAGAAAATAAAAATGGTCACGGCTAAGAGGGCAGAGAGGGAGGAATCACAAGACAGGGAGAGGGAGCCAGGCAGGGAGGTTGAGCAGGGGAAAAAGTCCCAACAGGCTTCCGCAGAGAGAGGGAGGAATTGAAAATCCAAGAGAGGGAGCTGGACAGAGAGAGAGAGAGAGACGGAGAAAGGTAAGACAGTGGTGAGCTACCGGGCAGAGAAGCAGAGTTTAAAGATGGGGACTGGAAGACGGACAGAGAGGGAAGGAGAAAGGAACGAAGGGACGGGCTGCAGGGCAGAGAGGGAGGAAGGAAGAAAGAAAGAGGGACAGGGAGCCAGACAAACCGCGACGGGGAAAGAAAAAGGTACCGGCGGGCTAGGGGGCAGAGAGGGGAGACTTTAGAAAAACAGCGACAGGGAGCGAGACAGAACGAGAGGGAGAAAAGGAACCATAGCGACGGGTGCCGGGACAGAGAGGCAGGCCTTCAAAATGAGGGGCAAGGAACAGGTCCAAGAGGGACAGAGAAAGAGAGAGACTCACTACGACTCGCTACAGAGCCGAGAAGGAAGACCTCGAACAACAGGAACAAGGAGCCGGACAGAGCGAGCCAGAGACAGCAGAAATACCGATGGGCTACAGGACCGAGGGGGAGGAATGCAAAAACAGTGGCTGGGGGGGGCTGGACAGAGAGAGAGGCACAGAGAGAGAGAAGGAAACAAGAGCCACGGGCTACAGGGCAGCGAGAGCGAGGACCTAAAAAAGGTGGGGACAGGCAGCCCGTCAGAGCGAGATGGAAAAAGAATGTACAGGGGAGCAGAAAGCAAACCAAAAAACCCCACAGCGGGGTGGGAAAGCGAGAGAGGGCAGAGGAGGGCCCGCAACACAGAAGAGAGGTGATGGGGCCCCGAGGGCCCAGGACTCACCGCAGCTCTAGCTCATGGTGCTGCCGGGAGAGCTTACCAGCGCAGACGCTTCTTTCTCCTGCTCTCCGCCTTTCCTTTGCTATTACTCAGGTTGCTTGGCTGTCCTCCACCTAAGAGAATACACAGGCATCTTACAGCTCCGAGGAAACGAGTCTTCCTAGATGAGTAGCCTCCCTTGCTCGCCGCTCGCTCTCTTGCGCGGTACACGGCTGCACCATGCTTTGGGTTATGCATACCGACCCTGCGGTGCCCACTGGCAGCCTGACCTGCCTGTCCGCAGAGCACAATGAGGGATCTTTCCTCACCCGGTAAGGCAGGCGCTCTCTTGCCTGCAGTGGGAGGCAGCTGCCAGCCAGAGAGCCTTCCATCTCTTCGTCTTCTTCACCTTTCTCTGGCTGTTCCAGCTTCCCTGAGGGCAGCTCCTGTCCACAGCCAGTAAGCGCTCCACCACCTGTCCCTTTTCGCGCCCACGCCACAAGGAGAGCCAGGCCAAGCACAGACGACCCATGCAAGCGCGAGGCGGGGGCAGTCAACGGCATCCCCAAGGGAGGAACAGGCAACCACGTCCTCAGTGCGGCCTGGGAGAGGGAAAGAAAAAGCAGTGGACATTACTACCAGAGGTCGGTCCTGGCTGGAGACCCTCCTCCTTCTGCAGGGGCTTCCAGAGACACCACTCTTTCCCCGCGCTGCCGCTGCTGCTGCTGCCAGCCCCCCCGTTCAGGAAGAAAGCGGCACACACGAGGGCCAGCTTGCCGCCTTCGCGCCAGGGCTTGGGGGCGGCCTAGAGCTGCCGGACAGGCTTCAAGAGAGGTGCTGGAATAAGCTGAGCGGGGCCGGGGGAGGCTCAGGGGGAGGGAGGCGCCCAGCGCCTGCGCCTGGCAGGCTGTCCGCCTTCTTGCCCCCCTTCCCTCCTGTCAGCTCCCGGGCAACTCTCTGGGGCTGCCCTGAGCCGGCTCTCGCCTCCAGCGGAGCGGCAGCCTGCCGCAGCGGGCGGCTGGAACCTTCCCGTCCCGCCACGCCCGGGCTGCCAGCGGGCACGAGACAGCCTGCACCCGCCGCCGGGGCTCGCTCACTTCACCTCACCGTTGAGCCCGGCCCTCAGCCGCCGCCGGGACCGGCGCCTAGCGTGCCGCCATGCTGCTGCCGCGCACCGCGCATGCGCCGGGCGGCGATGGCGCGCCGGAGGAGCCGGAGCCGGCGCGTGAACGCCGGGCTGCAGTACCGCACTTCGGCCATGAGGCGGCAGCAGCGGAGGCGGCGCTGCTGCGCACCTGTGCGGTGCCGGCGCTGCAGTACGGCGCTTTGGCTACGACGAGGCGGCGGCAGCAGCAGCGAGCACCAGGCGGGACGGCACGCGCCCAGGGCAGCACCGGCGCTGCAGTTCGAGCGCCCGCCGGCACCTCGCACGTCGGGAGGCAGAGGCGTTTCCTTACCGGGAAGCAGCCACGAGCGCCCCGGCGTCGGCGGCAGCAGCGGCACCCCGCGGGCGCTGCAACATCGCAACGCCGCTACCGGCGAGCGGCAACGTCGAGCACAGCGGCGCCTACCCGCAGTCCCACCGTTCGGTCGCCGGGCGGCTGGAGCCAGCCAGGAAAAAAAACGGGATTCCCTGAGAGGTGGTAGATGTCCCATCCTTGTAAACATTCAAGGTCTAGTTGAAGGTGCCGGGGGGGGGGGGGGGGGGGGGGGGGCGCATCACTGCTGGGAGGTTGTACCCTAGGGTTTTATGATTCTATGACTAACAACAAATGTATTATTTTAACCTTACTAGTATGCTATGAAATCTTTGTTTCAGCTTTGCTTCTAATACTACTACTTACTAGATCAGACTAGTTTACCTCAATTTGAAATTGTCATACTCTTGGAAAGCTCAACATTAATAAAGCAGTAAACCTATCAGAACTGGCAGGTAACAGCTAGTTGTCAATTTCCCTTCCCTGCCAGCTTTACTTCTAAAATTCACAGAAACTAGTTTTCCACAAACCTACAGAACTTATGCTAGTAGACCCTGCTGCCAGATTGCCACTGAGAAATCTCTCTAGTGAGGCCACAACATCGTGTGAAGGGAAAGAAAATGAAGATTCCAAAGTCTGGAATGGTAAACAGCACGTGAACATCTGTGCCCGTGGTGCCTACCAGGAAAATAAGTATTAGCCAATCTCCAAGTCCTGTCTACATTCCATGTAAGCACTCATCTAGAGAAACACCTTTGTTTTACGTTACCTACAGATATATGCAGCCAGTACAGAGTCATGCATACTTCAGTTCTCAGCTGAATCAAGCCAGATTTTCATTACTTTCACTCCCCTGGGAACTTTATTTATTCAGGATTTTCCTAGGAGGCACCTGTATTATGTCTATCTAATGTTATTAGGATGCATTTGCTGTTCATCCATATGGGTGGGCTGTAAGCATAGGAAAAAAGTCTCACATTATAATGGTGAAATGAAATCTCCTGCTATTCACCATCACACATTTGTTAGTACATAAAATATATTTAATTAAAACCAAAACATCAAGCACTATATTGAAGTTTCATGCAGCAGAGATGTCACTTGTGTCCCAGCTGCAGCAGACACCTGTCTGCACAAGGTGAACAGAGCGCACTTTTTGAAACCAGTAAGTAGCTCTAGATGCTAATGCTGTCAAGAGCTCAAAATCTAAGTTCTCGACAGACATATCTAAAGAATGTGGGGCAAAAGAAAGTGCTATTTGGTTTCTTCAGCTTCAGGAAGCCACAGTGGCAGATGGCCAAACTTGCAGTCAGTTGGATACAAGAGCTTCAGCTCATATGACCAACATTTACTGCAAGAAGAAAGATATAAATATTATCAGAGGAAGCTGTTCACAGATAAAAGACTTCATGCATGGTTCCATGCAAATTTCTTTATGCTGTTCCTTTACTTTTAAGTCTATTACAAGGGATTCCAAATCCTCTGTTGCTGAAGGTCTCATTCATTTGGGTTGCTTCTTCTCTGGTATTTCATCCGCGTCTCTTGCATAAAGTTTCTGAAGGCTGGTTCTTCGTGACTCTCCTCAGTAACTGGGGGGGGGGGGGGGGGGGAGGGGAGGAAATAAACAGTTCAGCACTATTTCAGCACTTGTTCTACTTGTGTTACTGAAGAAAGCTAGAGTTAGGCTAGTCAGAGCAACACATAAAGTCTATTTGATCTTCAATTGCATTACAAAGCAACAGAAATAAGTGATCCTAAAAATCAATGGAACAGGGAAAGAATGAAGATTAAGTCTGCAAGCTATACAAGAGAAAAATCACATTGTAAGAACTAAGAAGATTACTCCAAGACCAGGAGTCACAGGAAAAGGGAAGAGAGCCAGAGGCAGAAACTGTAAGGCCAAAAAGATGATGAAACATATTGTGCATTAATTAGGTTGAGAGGTCACTGCATACTCCAAGCATAACAAATTATCTGGTTTATGCATGTTATACACCTATTTAAAATAACTACTTGAATAGAAAATTTACAGTTGAACTTTCACAAAGGTTAGAGAGTAGCATCACTTGAATAAGCATTGCGGCTAGGCTTCTGCTACAGATTTAGACACCTATATTTAGGTGACAATGTTTGCTTGTCTTCTAGGCTCTCATTAGAGTCAATCCAGTTCATGAAATACAGAGGGTATTTCCTGACTAGATAGCTTTTAGACCTGATCAGATCGCTCATTCCCTTACCTTCATGGTCAATGTCATCAGTATCACTCTCTCTCTCTTCGTCTTCATCAAGAGTTCCTCGTGTTAGGATCAGCTCAGAGGGACCCATTGCAGAAGCCTCATCAGACCCTTGAAGGGAACAGAAACGGCTATACACAAAACAGCATGCTAACAAGGAAGTTAGTTTGTGCCCTGACAATTTCTATTTGCACATAAACACAGCAACTAATACCTACTCTATCTAAAGGGACAGAAAGTGCCTTCTGGGTTCCAAAGATACAGGACAGACTGCATCAGCACCACACTCAACCTCATATAATGCAACAGTTCAACCAACAGCAGAGCTTTCTCATATTATAATTTGACGGTTTCACCTTTTCTAAAGTATTTAATTACTGCTAGTATGTCCACTGCTTTATCTACACAGCAGGGTTTCTTCTTCTCATGCCTGTGACTGACACATAGAAGACCTAAGTCAGACCCATCCCACAGGAACTAAAGCCCCACTCCTCTTTACTGACATGAAGCTGCTTTCACGCTTTTGCTGTGAAAACAGAAAAGCACTATATGACTTCTCAAGGCAGACTCTTCAGACAACTTCTGCAGTAAACTTAATCTTCCCAGTAAGGTACCTGCAAGCGTGTTGCCCTGCACGCACACGCTGCCCATGTCCTTCCACAAGTGTTCCAGCTGCTCTTTCTTTTGTTTATTTTGAGCTTTCTCCTGCAGATACAATGTTACATGTGGATTATGAGTACGTTTAAAACATCAGTAGAAAAGTAATCTCACCCAATACCAGCAGTCTGTTCCCCAGCCAAAAAGCAGAAGTCAATAAGCAGGTCTTACATTACAACAGAACTTTTGGATAAACATGGAACGCAACCTCCAGCATGACAGACTTAAAGAACATTTTCAGCAGCATCAGGAAGCCAAACTCTGTGCAGTTGTGCCTGCAGGCAACTGTCCTTTGGACAGCCAGAGCTCAAGGTGAGCAGAGCTACTGATTTTGGTACTGCAATTCAGCCTTCATTACTAATTGTCTAAGTCAAAACAGTACACATCGTTGGTGCGGAAAGATGTAGTGATATTCTCAACAACTCACTTTGGAAAGTTATTTTTTTAAAAAGTCTCTATCCTTCTGAATAGAAGATATAAAAATCTTTCCCAATCATTTTCTCACAATTTGCCCAAATAAATTATTAGCACTAAAACACTGAGCAACGTCTGTTTTACAAATCATCTTTATTTTTGTGAAGATATGCTTCGCCATATCTAGGAAAAGACAGACAGATAGTGAGCTTCAGGACAGGAGTTTTTCCACACCGAGTATGATCAGTAAATGAAATGTTAGATCTTCCCAACATAGAGGCAATTGTGTGCATAAAAGTGACCCCAAGATACACTACCCAGGTATACAATACTTAAAAATACTTACCAGTGTTTTTCTCAGGCGCTCATATTCTGGACGATATTCTCTGAAAAGATACATACAGTGCATTCAGTCTGAACTAATACATGATTTATATTAAGTAAGGATCATCTTAGAGGCTTATTTCTACCCAAAAAAAAGTTTTCTCTAGGCTTCCATGTTTAAGAGACATTTCAGAAAGACTAATGGTACTTTTTACCCAGGTTTGGATTCTGAAACCAATGAATGCAAAATAAGTGAACATACTTCATTAAAAAGCAAACCTTTCTCACATCGTCTTGTTGGATAAGAAATTAAACCAGCTCAACTGAGGCAGTCATTTCACTGCTATATCCAATCAGCAGATCTATCATTTTCCTCTAATCATAGACATGACCTTCTCTTGCCAGTACTTGTGCTTCCTAAGACAGTTCAATGGGATCTCGTGCAGAAAGACTGTTCACAGATTTCCAAACTATTGTAGCACTATGGGACCTTGAAATAGTTCTTTAATGAAGTAAGGAAAAAGTGGATGTGGACACCCTCTTCTTAGAATCACGGAATGGTTTGGATTGGAACGGGTCTTCAAAAAACATCTGGTCTAACCTCCCTTGCCACGGGAAGGGACATCTTTCATTATATCAGGTTGGTCAAAGCCCCATCCAACCTGACCTTGAACAGTACCAATGATGGGACATCCACAGCTTCTTTGGGCAACCTGCTCCAGTGTCTCACCACCCCCATTGTAAAAAAATTTCTTCCTTATGTCCACTCTAAACCTACCCTCTTCCAGTTTAGAACCGTCACTTCTTGTCCTGTCGCTGCAAGCCTTGGTAAAAAAAAATATCTCTTTCTTATAAGCCCCTTTAAATGCCGAAAGGCCACAGTAAGGTCTCCCTGAAGCCACCTCTTCTCCAGGCTGAACAGCCACAACGCTCTCAGCCTTTCCTCACAGGAGAGGTGTTCCAGCCCTCTGATCATTTTTGTGGCCCTCCTCAGCACCCGCTCTAACAGGTCCATGTCTGTCTGGGACCATGAGCCACAGAGCCGGGCACAGTGCTCCAGGCGGGGTACCGTGAGAGCAGAGTAGAAAGGG
Organism: Balearica regulorum gibbericeps; assembly: GCF_011004875.1. NCBI lineage: Eukaryota > Metazoa > Chordata > Aves > Gruiformes > Gruidae > Balearica > Balearica regulorum. The sequence continues at coordinate 18,694 of NC_046186.1, forward strand.
AGAATCACCTCCCTTGACTTGCTGGCCATGTTTCTTTTGATGCAGCCCAGGATACAATTGCCTTTCTGGGCTGCAAGCGTGCATTGGCAGTTTATATGAAACCCTTAACTAGGGTTTCATCATGTAGGTAGCGTATCCTAGAATAATTGTTAGGTTATGTGGTAAAACTCCTCAGCACCTCCAAAGAGCGCAGAAAGACATTTGGGGGGTTGGGGAAAGCACAAATAATACCCTGCCCAGATATTCCCAGGCCCATCACATGAGAGCCTTCAAACCATCAAAGACCCATCTCAACAAACCCAGAGGAACAGAGGGGCATGGTGGCAGGCATGGAATCCAGATTAAGGACTCAGAGGAAGGGTTACCCTACCCTGGCTCCTGCCGGGCCTGTGCCAGGAGCCATCAGCCCCACAATCCAGGCGTGACGCCCATCACCATGCCTCATCAGGAGCTCTCTGGATCACCTTGTGAGCACAGAAGGGTGGCTGCCTAGGGGTGCAGGACACATTATGGGATGCAGGGAAAGAGCACTTGGGGATATCACAGGATTTATTATGGGATGTTTAGGGGAGGAACCAAAGGTAGGAAAAGGGAGGGCTTTAGGAGAGTTGGGGGACAAGTGTGGGAAATAGAGGCATAAGGGAATGAAAGGGTCTATTTTCATGTAAGCAGGGACTAGGCAGTATGCAGACCTGGGAGCACAACCAGGCCAGACTTATCAGACCTGGGAACAAGAAGCTGCAGCAGCCTCTCTCCAGCTATCCAATCCAGCATGTTATATTTTCCTCTAACAATAATCTATGGTCTGGTTTAGGTATTTCCAAATAATCCAAGTTCCTGGATATGCTTTCTAACAGTATAGAGCAACCTGGCAGTATTTCATGGGGAGGAATTCAGTAAGGAGCAAATTCTCCAAGAATTACTGAATTTTAACTTGCTTATCTATTCAGTCTGCCAAGCTCATCTGTTAGCTTCCTGAGGACAATTCAAACCTTGATAACTGTATGGAATCAGAGGAAAAAAATGACTTCACAGATTTGCTGGCACAGACAGCTTTTACTTTTTCAATGAACAGTTAGCACAAAATTCAAAAGTAACAAAAGTCACTTCTGACTGCTGCTTTTATGCTGACTCTTGCACTTAAGTTTATTAGAAACCCTAGACTACCTTGGCTGTGAAAAGTGAGCAGTCCTTCAAATCAAAGGCTTGGGCTCACGAATCAATAACTTCAGCAAGTATTCACCAGGTCAGGGGCCAAAGGTTATCATCTTACCTCTCATATTCATCTACGGCTTTAGAAAGCTGAACAAAAAAATCATCCAGTCCCGTGCCGAGCACAGCTGAAACACCAACCACCTATAAAAGAAAACCATATACCAGAACTGAAGAGTAAGTGAATGAAGTTTTTAGGTAACTGATGGATCATCAGAGCTGGAAAGACTAACCAGTATCTTATAAAGTAACAAAAACAACAAAACTAAAATATAGGGGAATCTAATGATACTCATTTAATCATCACGGTGGCATAAGATTATGCAGTAATACTTCCACTTCTGTCATTCCTACTTTCAACCTCTTTCTCCACCTGCTGTTAATGTTTGCTACCTCCGTTTTCTGGTCTGTCCGTCCCTCCTCTGTCTCTTATTTGACTCAGGAACCTGGGTTTTCCTGTTTGTTTTACAAATTTTACCATGGGGAGGGAGTAAGCAACAACTGAAAAAAAAAAAAAAGAAAACCTGACTCTGCACCCATCCTTGTACCTCCAATCTCAACACCCCACAAAAAACACAGTTAATACAATGCCCAAACATAATGAATAAGATAGGGCAATTCAAAAGAAAGATCAAGTCTTTCTTCTGTTTGCTTGGTTATTGTTAATAAACCAAGTTCTCATTCTGAACCTAGTATTTTAAGTGGTTAGCTGCTGCAAAATCAGTGTACTAAAAGTAAAAAGCAAAACAGACCACAAGAAATAACCTTTTGTCTCTGAAGTTCTAACAACTTTGTATTTAGCTGAAGCACACTTTTAAAAGTACTCAATCCAACCCCCAGAACAGCAAGAGATGGAGAATTTAATCAGTTACTATGGCAATACTTTAAAAATGCACGTTTGCTTTCTAATTTGAGCTTGTCTGTCACTACACTTCTGGCCATTTGTTCTGCTTTTATTAAATCAATTATCTAAAAATACCTTTAATTAAGACTATTACTAGCCAGTACTTGATGACCCTTAAGAATCTTACATCCTTAAATGAAAATTCTCCCTCTTTTTTGTAAGCAAGACAGTCTTTACTACTCACTTTCAAATGTAAGCATTCTATTAATAGTACAGTAAATATACAGACAATAACGCATTCCAAAGGATTTTAAGCATTAGTCTAGGCACTCTGCCGATATATATTAATATTTATATTTGAAGCGTTAGTCTAGGCACTGTGCCGATATATATATTAATATTTATACTTTCATTGCACCTAAGTAAAAGCTGCCTTCTACTCTATAATGCTCTGCATATGTCCTGCTCTCCAGTCTGCTATTCTAATAGATATTACATACATACATACTTGTTTGATTAGCAAATAAGGACTAGGAAGTACTTTAGTCCTGTACATGGCACCACTATGAGCCATTCTGAAATATTATATATTGTTCCACAAAGGGCACTATTTTTGTTTTGGCTAATTTATCATCACCTGTATGAATGGAATCATTTATTTTCATTGTCTTTCTTGTAATATCCATAGAGCCATTTGCTTGCTTTTTCTTAAGTAAAAGCTGATGAAAAACACAATTAGCTGAAACCTTCTAGCACAGACTATGGGATCATTAACATCCTCCAATGAATAGTGTTTTCAGAGAAACTGAAACTCTCAACACATGGTAAGTGGGGAAAAAACCCCACTTGATCTTGCATCAGCAAATATACAGGATTTTTTGTTTGTTTGTTTTTGAGATTCTTTCCCTTCTTCCTACATAGTAAATTGCCCAACTGTACTTGACACTTTCAGAACAAGGAAAATTATCTCAGATGGGAGACACTGCAACACAGAACATTACCTCTTACCACCCTATCTTTGCTTTATTCTGACGATTAAACACAATTCCGTATTAAATGATTCAGGTTGCCACTGTGTGACTTCATGTTCAAACCAGCAAATCCTGGGCCCCAATGCAAGGCTCATCAACAGATTCCAGTTCAAAAGGGCAGTGCAAAGCTCTTCTACAGAAGGACAGAATGGCTGAGGTGGGAAGATACTTCTGGAGATTGCCTAGTCCAACCTCTCCTGCTCAAAAAGCAGGATTAACTAGAACAGGTTGCTTCAGATCTTCTCTAAGAGTGTTTTGAGTATCTCCAAGGATGGAGACTCCACAATTTCTCTGGACCATCTGTTCCAGTGCTCAATCAGTAAAATTACAATAATCCTTTTTTCCTCTTCTGTTTAAACATAGTTTCCTATATTTCACTTTGTGTCTACTGCCTCTTGTCCTTTCACAGGGCACCACTGAGAAGAGCCTGCCTCCATCATCCTTACATCACAGAATGGTAGGGGTTGGAAGGGACCTCTGGACATCACTTAGTCCAACCCCCCTGCTAAAGCAGGTTCACCTAGAGCAGGTTGCACAGGATCACATCCAGGTGGGTTTTGAATCTCTCCAGAGAAGGAGACTCCACAACCTCTCTGGGCAGCCTGTCCCAGGGCTCGGTCACTCTCAGAGTGAAGAAGTTTTTCCTCATATTCAGATGGAACTTCCTGTGTTCCAGTTTGTGCCTGTTGCCCCTCGTCCTGTCACTGGGCACCACTGAGAAGAGTCTGGCCCCATCCTCTTGATGTCTGCCCTTTAGATATTGATAAGCACTGATCAGATCCCCTCTCAGTCTTCTCTTCTCCCCAGGCTAAACAGCCCCAGCTCTCTCAGCCTTTCCTCATACCAGAGATGCTCCAGTCCCCTAATCATCTTTGTAGCCCTCCACTGGACTCTCTCCAGTAGTTCCCTGTCTGTCTGGAACCGGGGAGCCCAGAACTGGATGCAGAACTCCAGATGAGGCCTCACACAGAGGCAGAGTAGAGGAGGAGGAGAACCTCCCTCAACCTGCTGGCCACGCTCTTATTAATGCGCCCCAGGACACTGTTGGCGTTCTTGGCCACGAGGGCACACTGCTGGTCATGGAGAGCTTGTTGTTACCACGACTCCCACGTCCTTCTCCACAGAGCTGCTTCCCAGCAGGTCAACCGCTAACCTGTACTGGTGCTTGGGGTTATTCCTCCCTGGGTGCAGGACCCTACACTTGCCCTTGTTGAACTTCATTTGCTTCCTCTCCGCCCAACTCTCTAGCCTGTCCGGGTCTCGCTGAATGGCAGCACAGCCTTCTGGTGTATCAGCCACTCCTCCCAGTTTTGTAGCGTCAGCAGAATTTGCTGAGGGTGCACTCTGTCCCCTCATCCAGGTCACTGATGAATGTGCTGAATAAGACTGGACCCAGTACTGACCCCTGGGTCATCCTCTCATCAGGTATTTATACACATCAATAATATCCTCCTTAAGCTTTCTCCTCTCCAGGCTTTTATGACAGGTAGTAAAAAAAAGAATATTCTTACCTTTAGTGAACTGTAAAATTCATCCAACACTAAACTCATAGAACGAGTCAGGTTACTGACATAAGATGTCTCTTGATTCAGGGCATCCTGAAAAGTCTCAAAGTCCTGCATCCATTCTACTGCAAAACTGTGGTCAATTATGTCAGTCTGGAAGAAGAAGAGAAAATTTTCAGAAGTATTAATGATGAATTCTTACCTTTAGGCTGTTAAGTGAACAAATAAAAATTTCCATTTTAAACTTACTTTCAAAATGCAGATCTTTTCAAAATACTCAGCCCTGGTCTGAAGTTTTGCAAGCTCTGTTTTTATCAAACCAATTACTTCAATACAGGAAGAGGAAAAAAACCAACCACTATCCCAGTGTTAAGAAGGCATGTTTAAGGAAAAAATTCACACAGATTGGTAGGGGTTGCAAAAGACCTCTAGAGATCATCTAGTCCAACCCCCCTGCTAGAGCAGCATCACCTCAAGCAGGTCGCACAGGATCGCATCCAGGTGGGTTTTGAATCTCTCCAGAGAAGGAGACTCCACAACCTCTCTGGGCAGCCTGTCCCAGTGCTCCGTCACCCTCAGAGTGAACAAGTTTTTCCTCATGTTCACACCTGAATTTCCTGTGTTCCAGTTTGTGCCTGTTGCCCCTTGTCCTGTCACTGGGCACCACTGAAAAGAGTCTGGCCCCATCCTCTTGACACCCACCCTTTAGATATTTATAAGCATTGATCAGATCGCCTCTCAGTCTTCTCTTCTCCCCAGGCTAAACAGCCCCAGCTCTCTCAGCCTTTCCTCATACCAGAGATGCTCCAGTTCCCTCATCATCTTCATAGCCCTAATTGCAAGTCTAAAGGCTTCTATGGTTTACTGGAAAGGCGCATCCAAAAATTGCGTGCTGTACAATAAAGTTTAAGTTGTAAATATTAGATCGTATGACTGAGGCCCAACAAGAACAGTCCTCATTGAAGATCCCATCCTTTCTTGATTGGTTTGGGTGTCAGGGAGGAGAGTTCCTTGGGATTCTTCCACGCTTGTCAAAAATTCTTCAAATGTTCTTTGCCTTTTTACCGAAGGCTAAAAATCAGATCAAAATGAAGTTTAAAGTTACAAATCCTAAGCCTTGGGCCTACCTTTCCTTACATATACTGATGAAGTCCCATTTTTTTTTCAGTCTTTCAAAAAATGTATTTTCTTAAAAGGGAATGATTTTCCTACCTCATGCCTCTTTCTACAGAAAAAGCTTAATAACTTGGTCTAAAATTACTGTCTAGAGTTAGAAAGAAAACTACAAAAACTTGCTAAGTAAGCAAGCGGATATCAAAGACATGCATGGTTTGGGTCACTGGGAGTATGTTTGTAGTTGGAATACATCAGACACTAATCCTACTCAGGTGTTGTGAAGTAAAATGTCACATTAAATGCATGGGTTTTCTAGAGGAAGCGTATAGGATATATGTGCATGCACACACAAAGTTTGCTATGTTGGGGAGCAATTTCTGGAATACAAAGGATGTCTGTGAGAAAGAGGAAGAATACTCACACCAAAAATCTAATGGTATTTAAATATGTGAAATTGTTATGTTTAAAGAGCCAGCTAGCTGTTAAGCTCAAAAGCACTCCTTTAAGGCTACAAGTACCTTACACAACAGTGGAGGTGTATCCTTAAGCTAGTAAATACCTGCTTTCTGGCAAATATTGGCATATTTTTACTGTCACTGATCAGGACCAAACGCCTTTTGTTCAGTTTTGCCTGCTACAATACCTGGGACTCCTTCCTCAACACAGGCAGGTGTTAGACAATTCCCACTGTGCATCATCAGCCTGATGCTGAATAGAAATAATTAATGATTAAGACAATTGTTCTGAGGAAGCAGGGGACTGTAAGAGCAGATTCAGTAATGAACTTACACTTAGGTTACAAAGTTAAGTTTCCTTATAGCCTACGGTAAGGTGCAAACATTTTTCAAATTGCTAGTATCATCTCTAACTTGAATGTCTGCTTGTAATTGCCTGTCTCTGATTCTTCTTGTTCATTTGTATACCAGATTAAAGACCCCTTTTAAATTCAGTTTTCAGCCTGCTACTCTTTTCTAGAAAAATCTATTATTGTAGTAAGACAAAGACACTACAGCAAAGCAAGCCACACAGAACAATGTTCCACTAGGGCATAGAAACCATAGCTTTAACTTACTTTGTTCATGACAACAATGAAAGGTAGCTTTGTCTTGTACAGGATACTGGGGGGGGACACAAAACAAAACAAAAAATTAATTTAAATCTCACTAGAATAGAAAACAAGTTAAGCATAAGGTAGACAAGACTTGTGCAAAACTGAATACATTTGACTTCAAAAGATAATTATTTTCCTCCACGTCAATTAGAAAGTAATTTTTACCCAGAAAGTACGCTCCCCCCACTATGTAAGTGCACATTTGTTAAATATAAAATCTCCTTCTTCGCGCCCAGTTGATTTTGATTACTATTTTCTATGACACCAAGATCCCAGTTTTTAAACACTGAGTGCATTTTCTAATTGTTTTGACTCAAACCTTAGGTTCTGAGATATTATTTGTGAACTGAGCAATGAATTCAAATAACTTCATAAAGTTAACATCTGTTAACTCTATAAAGTTAACATCTATAAAGCAAAACTACCTTGAAACATGAGCTTACATACTCATTTCACTGCATATATTCTAGCATCTTTTGCTCAATACTAATGTCAGAAAATGCAGCATGTAATAAGACATGTTTTGCATAGGCCTATCACAGTAATACAGCTTATTACCTTGGTACAAGGATTGACAGGTTTTTTGACAACCTTTTACCAACATTAACCATGAATTACGACAGATCTAGATATGTTGATCTTTACATAGGCATTTAGTCCCTGGTTTAACATGAAAGAAAACAGATAAATCCATGTACGAGGAGGAAAACAATAAATCAAGAACCCCATGCTATGCTGAGCTCCAAACGAATCTTGAAGAATCACTGAAAGTATCAATAATATTAAAAAAAATAGAATAAAATATTATGTGTTTACAAGAAGGAACTTAAACTAGGCTATGTTGATACATCTTAGATAAATGATTTTATAAGCAACATGCAAAGTGTCAGATCTGATGTAACTAGCCTTCATCACACTAAGGTCTCATGGATTATTTAAGACAGACATGGACCTGTTAGAGCGGGTGCTGAGGAGGGCCACAAAAATGATCAGAGGGCTGGAACACCTCTCCTATGAGGAAAGGCTAAGAGAGCTGTGGCTGTTCAGCCTGGAGAAGAGGCGGCTTCAGGGAGACCTTACTGTGGCCTTTCGGCATTTAAAGGGGCTTATAAGAAAGAGATATTTTTTTACCAAGGCTTGCAGCGACAGGACAAGAAGTGACGGTTCTAAACTGGAAGAGGGTAGGTTTAGAGCGGACATAAGGAAGAAAATTTTTATGATGATGGTTACAGGTTGCCCAAAGAAGCTGTGGATGTCCCATCATTGGTACTGTTCAAGATGAGGTTGCACCCTGATCTAGTGAAAAATGTCCCTGCCCACGGAAGAGGGGGTGGACTAGATGGTCTTTAAAGGTCCCTTCCAACCCAAACCATTCTATGATTCCCCTCCAAAATAAGTACCAAAGAGACATGGCAAGCAAAGCAGATGGACTGCATTTTCAGCTTTTCTTACCTGCAGGCATACAGCATGTTGGACATAAAGGTGATAGGGTTAGTGCTGCGAGAGGTGTCCATCACATAAACAACAACTGAAGGAAAAGAGGAAGCCTGGAAAAACAAAGTAAAAAATATTTTAATTAGAAGTACATGCTGTTCAACAGCCACTTCTTTCACACAGCCTCACTGTCAAGTCATGTAGAAAACACTTACCAAAGCCTCAGTTATGATGGTTCCTGATGCTGACCAGGTGAATACCTCAATTTGCCCTGGTGTGTCAATAATAACATACCTGGTAAGAAGTCACCCCCGACAACAAGGGAAAATTAGTTAAGCACAAGGTCCTGTTCTGACTAGATTACCACAAGCACACAACGGCAAATCACATGATTATTCTGCTACAGATCAGAAAAGCTTCTCCCAAACAGTGACAAGATTTATGTACATGCCTGAAAATTTCCTACGTGAATTTTGTAACTAAAAAGCATGGACTCTCTTCAAATTATATTAAAGTTGAAGGCATCAATTTGACAGACACTTATTACTGCAAACTCTTCAGAATAAGAATTAATTGTTGCCCCATTTGAACAGTGCCTGAGAAAAAATGACAGTCTGATGGAAGACAAGAAAAGCAGAACTGGGATCAGCAGACATTTCTTCAATGTATGCAAAGAAAGTCTACTTTATCTGTTCTAATTCTATGCCCTTTTCCACATAAAATTTATACCAAGTCTGAAAACCAACTAGAAAAAATGCAGAGAACCTTTTAAAGGTTTCATATGGTTTTCCCACACTGATCCCAGAAAAGCAGAACTTAGTAGAATGTACTCACTTGGATGCATTTTGCCTTTTTTCAATAAACTTCATCACCTGATTGAAAGGGAAATATACTTTGTATTTAGGCTCACAACAGGAAACTTTCATAATCATTTCATTATAGAACCTACATTAACTTGCACAGCTGCATGTATGTATCAAAAGAAGATTAAAGTATCTAAGGTTTTCAATGTGTGAAAATTCCTTCCTACTAAGGAAGGGTGGAAAACGCTCAGACACTGCACAGGTCAAAGACAACCTTGATTTTGTCTGTATTCTAGTACCTAGCTAAAGAAATGGTATAACAAATGCAGTTGTTCCCTACCTTTTACTAAGAGATTCTGCACTGTCTCAATATCTTGCATAAGTTCCCACCCCAGCGCTGATTTAGCATTACGATTTAAGAGAACAGTCAATTATTGAACAACCCTAGGAAAACTTAACCCATTTCCAGAAGTTAGCTTCCCTACTTCAAAATCAGAGCATTCATATGAAAGATTTTATAGTGAACATAGTGCAACAGAACAGTTATGTACAAAGACTAAAGAATGTTCTGTACACATGGCTTCTAAATTTTACTTTTAAAAAAGCTGAAAATTTGAAATCTCTCAAATGAAAGCTAATGCACTTTGGTAGCTTTGTAAAATACATGGTTCTGTATGGAGAATAACTCCAAAGAAATATTAGGAGGCCAACCAAACACAGTACTCTCTGAGACTCCAAATACACTTAAAAACCCCACGGTCTCCCAGCGCAGCATTCGTAGCACAATATCACATAGGAACAACCTCGTACCTGATCAAATCTTGTAGCAAAGAGATTGAGAGAGGTCACTATTCCACCATTAGGGCCCAGCCCATATCTAGACAGTTCATTTAGGAAAGCAGATGATTATGCGGATCTCAGAAGGCTTCTTTTTCAATTCTGATAACAGTTGGCCATGTACAGTGCACTTGGATACCTTGCCGCAAAAGACAATACCCCTAATAGACAATTAAGTCTTCTAAGTGATGCAGTAGCATAACAAATACAAAGTGGTCTCTCTCTTGCCCAAACATGTGCGACTGATAAAAGGAAAAGGGGTTATGCCGTGACTTCCCCTTAACATTATTCAAGCATTACCATTCTGGACAAAGAGAAAATGTAGATGTGTGTATACATCAAAGTCATCTTTGTCTTTCCAAAAAGATGGACTCAGAATTTAACAATGCCCTGAATGCACCTAATTTTAAAAATTTATACTTCAAATGATCATTAAAAGATGTCTTGCACAAATAAATTTTTAGCAGAATTTAAACAATAATGGGAATGAATGTTGTAAAGATACTCAAAGTGTCAGCTTAAAGATGAAGATTTCAAAATCCTTTTTCATGCATACAGATCTGTATGCTAATTACATTCAAGGAAACAAAGATTTTTTTTTAAACTGCATAAGAACCAGTACTGATTCATCAGTACATGCTGTCTTCTAGGGCCACTACTCTCAATATCCAAACTCGAGGCCTCCTAAAGCACTATTTAATGAGATGCTTAAACTCCAGTAATGGCTAACAGACTCAGTTAAGCAAATAATGCACCTGCATACCAAACTGAAACTTATACTTGGATGTTTTGCTGGTAACTCCAAATCAAATAACAGCTAAAATCAAGAATCCTATCCCTCATCATCTTTATTCTTACCTAAAATATTACATTTAAGAGTCATACAATCATAGAGTGGTTTGGGTTGGAAGGGACCTCAAAGATCATCTAGTTCCAAACCCCCTGCCATGGGCAGGGACACCTTCCACTACACCAGGTTTAAGAGTCACACTAGCAAGTCAAATCCAGACATAGTATATTATCTCCATCCACACAAGCTATTACTTAGGGGAAAAAGGACCTCCATATCCCTCTGGAAGTGCAGTCATTTTAGTGTAATGTTACTGAACTACAATCATCAAAACTACTGTGCATCAAGAGTCAACAGTCCAATGTCTTTGAGATTCGTAAAGACAACAGTGCTTTGATTATGGTCAAACAATGTGGAAATACACCTACTACAGCAAATAGAAATTTGCATATTTGTTTATAAGAAATAAAACTAGACTTCTTAAAACATGGGGAAAAGGCTGCTGGCTTCCACAAAGAAAGATACAAGCTCTCTGAAAGAACAACAGGAAAAAAAGAAAGATGTGGGCAGAGTGCTTATTGTTTGTAAATATTTGGCAGAATCACTTAGCACAGGAGAAAATGACCTAAGGAGTATAAAATCTTGTAGAACACACCTTTCTAACCTCACATGCAATAAATATATAGTCAAAAGCATTTGACACTGTCCTGCACGACATCCTTGTCTCTAAATTGGAGAGGCATAGATTCGATGGATGGACCACTCAGTGGATAAGGAATTGGCTGGATGGTTGCACTCAAAGAGTCGTGGTCAACGGCTCAACCTCCAAGTAGAAAACAGTGACGAGTGGCATCCCTCAGGGGTCGGTACTGGGACCGGCACTGTTTAACATCTTTGTCGGCGACATGGACAGCGGGATCGAGTGCACCCTCAGCAAGTTTGCCAACGACACCAAGCTGTGTGGTGTGGTTGACACGCTGCAGGGAAGGGATGCCATCCAGAGGGACCTTGACAGGCTGGAGAGGTGGGCCCATGTGAACTGCATGAAGTTCAACAAGGCCAAGTGCAAGGTCCTACACATGGGTCGGCACAATCCCAAGCACAACTACAGGCTAGGTGGAGAATGGATTGAAAGCAGCCCTGAGGAGAAGGACTTGGGGGCATGACATGAGCCGGCAGTGTGCGCTTGCAGCCCAGAAAGCCAACTGTGTCCTGGGCTGCATCAAAAGAGGTGTGACCAGCAGGTCGAGGGAGGTGATCCTGCCCCTCTACTCCGCTCTTGTGAGACCCCACCTGGAGTACTGCATCCAGTTCTGGGGGCCCCAGTACAGGAGAAACATTGTGCTGTTGGAGCGAGTCCAGAGGAGGGCCACGAAGCTGATCGGAGGGATGGAGCACCTCTTCTATGAGGACAGGCTAAGAGAGTTGGGATTGTTCAGCCTGGAGAAAAGAAGGCTCTGGGGAGATCTAACTGCAGCTTTCCAGTACCTGAAGGGGCCTACAGGAAAGATGGTGAGGGACTGTTTATCAGGGAGTGTAGTGACAGGACAAGGGGGAATGGGTTTAAGCTGAAGGAGGGTCGATTTAGATTAGACGTTAGAAAGAAATTCTTTACTAGAGTGGTGAGGCACTGGAACAGGTTGCCCAGAGAGGCTGTGGAGGCCCCTGGCTCCCTGGAAGTGTTTAAGACCAGGTTGCATGAGGCTTTGGGCAACGTGGTCTAGTGGAGGGTGTCCCTGCCAGCAGCAGGAGGGTTGGAACTAGATCATCTTTAAGGTCCCTTCCAACTCAAACCATTTTATGATTCTATGAAAAACTTCTGATCTTCATGCAACATTCTGCATTACTGCAATCCTCAATGCCTCCTGCCCCCTTCATTGTAGCGTGCAGAAGTGACAGACTATTTTCACAAAATCTAAGATTTCAAATTATCATTATTTAGACAAAAAAGGATACTGTTTCATGACTTCTTTGTACTTCACAGTGTCCCTGATATCTAGAGGAGGAAGACATATAAATAGTTTTAGGATATCACTTCTAAAATATCCTTCTTCATCAATTTCCTGATAGTGAAAGCCGTTCTTTTTCTAGAAAGTCTTCTTTTGTCTCAGTAATACATGCAGCACCAACAGGGAAAATCTCCCAAGTAGAAAATCTAACAGATTAGCTCTGCTCTCAACATACATATGAAACCTAATGTAATTCACATAAAACACCACCAATTTAGGTATTTAGCAGTAACAGCTTCAGCTGAATTTTATTCTCAGCTGATCAACATCAGTTAAGAAAGTATATATATTTAACTGTATTATTAGATATCCAGCACTAGAACAGATACTCTAACCATTCATCTGACATCAATAAAACAACTTCAATATCCACGCTGCCTTTCTTATCCTCTGGAGAGTCAGGCTGACAAACGTTAGAAAGTTTAAGAGACAGGACCTTCACAAACCTAAGGATTGGTAAGCCCTTTGGAAGTTAAACATAAGGTCTGTTAAGGTATTTTCTCTAAAATTAATGTCTTTAAAAGCACTTTTAAAGAAGTTATTTGGTAGCATATACAGCTGCCACTGTTCTGGATGTAAAGAACCAGATTGAATCTGCTAATATGTTCATCACTGACAAAGAAAGACCACAAGAACCCAAACTCATCAAATCACATCAGAGGATGTAAAAAAAAAAAATTACAAACGCGATGGAAGACTGCCTTTGGTCTTAAAAATTCCCATGATAAACACCGGTAGGAGAAAGAAGTTAAATTAAAAAAAAAAAAAAAAAAACAACAAACAACAATACCCAACCTTAAAGTCTTTCTTGTGTTAGGACTTGGAATCTTTTAAAGAGAATATAAGCAACCTAGCCAAATACCCCACATACCCTGCCCCCCCCCCCCCGGTTCCGCAAAACATATGAAAAGCAATATAAAAAAAAATGCTTTTATTTATCTACGGCAAAACATACTTCCTTTCTTCTGGTGAACTCCACAAACACGCCACACCTCTGGTCCGGGACCACTCCCTCCCTCACACGGCCCATCATCCGCCACGGCCCAGGACTACGCCAAGGCGGCAGGACTCACCGATGTTGGCGGGGAAAGGCAGGTCGTGCACGGCGGGGTCCAGGTTGATCACGTACGGGGGGCAGAGTTGCCCATGCAGGTGGGCCGCGAGTCGCTAAGGGGACACGAGCGGGCGTCAGGCCCCACTGGACACGGGCGTAGCGCTGGGGGAAACCAGCGGCTCCCCACAGCCCCCCACAGCCGCCCCCCTCACCTGCACGAAGGTGGTTTTCCCGGAGCCGGCCATGCCCAGTACCAACACGCACACCGGAGTCGCCGCTGTCGCCATCTTCCCAGCACCCACGTGTTCTTCCGGGGCGCGAGGAGGACGGCGGGGGGGGCGGCCCCACAGCACCCTTCCATGACGCGCGCAGGACCCGGCTGTGGCCCTGCCGCCACCGGCCGAGTACGCACCGCGGGCTCGCGCGGCCTGCCCGCGCTAGACGGCCCGATCGGCACCCGGGGACACCTGGCGACACCCCTCCGCGGGGCCCGGGGCCGGCTGCGGCCGTGAGGAGGCGACCGGAAGCGGGCGGGCGGGGCCTCGCGGTCGTGCGCGGGCGGGCGGGGCGCGTGCTGACGTGGCGGCGGCGGCACCATGCGGGGCGGCGGTAGTGGCTCGGTGAGTGCTTGGGGTTCTCGTTACCGGTGCTGTCGGCTGTTGTCCCGGGGATATGCGGCCAGGCTTTTTTCCGGGGGCGGGAGGGGCGCACGGGGCCGGAAGCCGCTGCGAGATGGGCTCCGCCGTCGGGATGGCGGCAGTGGGCCAGCGCCACCGGAACAGCCGAGGTGGGACTTCTGCTTCGCCCCAGGGGTCTTGCGGGGCTTGGGGCTGGAAGGAGAGCAGGGAGCGGTCCGGCCAGGCCCGGGGTTGATCTGTGTGGGCCTTGCGGCCTTGGCTCGGTCAGCGGTCCCGATCTGTTTGCCGCCGCTTGTCGGCTGGGCCCTGTCCCCGAGCGGGCGGGCGGCGAGCGGGACCCGCTCTGGGCTACCTGGAGAGCCGCCAGCGACGGCGGGAAAGCCTGCTTTCCGTTTGAAGGCCTGGTCCCCCACTGACGCCGAGTCTGGGGAGCAGCGGGGCGGCCCGCGGGGAGCGGTGGGCCTAGCTTTGCTCGGCCAGGGGCCGGGCAGGGATCCGAAGCAGAGCACTGCTGGCTCCCGGCGCTGGTCATGCGTTTTGTCCAAAAGGTCTTCGGTGTAGGAGGCGGTAGTCCATGAAGTATGCAGGTAGAAACAGAAACGTGGGACTGAAACAGAGAGTTCCCCAGAGTGCTAAGCCATCACGCCGGCCTCGGGGGTAGGGACAGTCGCGGCAGTGCAGGACACTTGGTGCTTCCACTGACACCTCTAGTTCTAGAACTGACTCGCTACCAGTTACTACATCAGTCTCCAGACCTCAGTGAGAGTTTCTGTGCCTAAACACCAGCTTTCCAGATGCGTTGTTGTGGAGCAGCCTGTCTCCAGCAGCAGGCTGTGTTCCAGGTCACAGAAGCGTCCCACAGTCTATAGGGAGGCAGAAATGGCCAGTGAAGTTTCTTCATCTTTTCAGGCTCTAGGCCGCTGTTTCTCTTTTTCTAACCTGTGCAAGGAAGTTGGCTTTTTTGTTTTTCATATGTCCAGCCCTTGGGCATTCCTGCATACATTAGGTCTTTGTTTTCTATGTGGGAATACACTGTATAAATAAAAAACATTCCAAACTTAAACACCAGTTTCTCTAGATGTTTCCATCATAATTGCTGCTGTCAACTTCTCAGAAAGGAAGGCTAGACAGATCATCTCTACTCTCTTTTTTTTTTTTATTGGAGAACCTTAACTGTGACCTAAATTCTTCATATTAATGTTCACTTTTATGCAAAATTTTTTAGTTCTTAAAAAAATAATCTTAAAACATGTGTCATGTTTGTCAATCATCTAGATTCTTCTAATGGTAGATTAGGCCAGCTAATTGCAGCAGACTATGCCTGCCTGTTCATTTTTATCGTTATAACTTCACAGGCCTATTTTTTTCCTAGCTGGTCCTTAGTGAGGTTTCTCCATGTTTCTGATGTAGGGCTTTTCCAAATACTGCTGTTTGCACTACTAGATATGTGTAAACCATATCAAAGTAATACAAACACATTCAATTGACTTTTCTTCCAAAGAAGACAAGATATTGTTGTGAAGTCATTGATCAAGCAGTTGCAAATTTCTCTTCTGCTGCTTCCCTAACCTTTCCATGAGAGGAGACACTGGGGCTGGAGGCCCAAGGAGAGTCTGACACTCCATAGTCACAGTTTAAGAATTCACCTAGTTGATGTCAGTGCCTACTATGGAATTTCTTACCTAGTGGTTAGGGTGTTTCTCACTGACTCTGGTCCTGGGAAGGGTGAACTACTACTTGTTCCTATGCATAAATTAAAAGGCAAGAGCATAAAAGGCAGATTGAAGTTACTTTTTCCAGTGCATTTTTTTTTAGTGGTGAATTTTATTTGCCTTGAAGCTGCCTTTCCCTAGTTTTGATACAGGACCTGGAGTTTTTCAGCATCTCACCACATTTTTATGACTTCTTCAAATTCTGTCTCTTCTCTGTTTTCCCCAGATAATGTGTACAATTTATTTCTAATAATTATAAATAAGATAGGTAATTTATCCATATTCTTTTTTTTTTCCCAGTTTCTTAGCCTGTATGTGGCAAAATACTATCTGTTCCTAGGTTACAGTTTTGGTATTTCATATACTTCTAGTGGGCAATGATTTTTTGTTTTTTAGTCTGTATAACCAAGATTTTTGTCTTGGGTTTCCCAATGAAGAATGACATTGAGTCATTATTAGCATTTGGAAGAAGGTGATAAGTAATTGTCCACATGCCATGAACAATGTACAGCAAATGAGTTCTTTATACTGACCTGGGAATGTCAATAGTATTGTTAAATTGCATGTCTTACTAGGAGCATAAGAAGCAACAAGCCATAAGTGACAAAAAATCTTTGTTAAATAAGAAGGAGGATTCTGTGATGTGGATAAAGTGAACATCTGGGCAGCCAAAGGAGTATGACAAAATAATTAAGGAAAAAAATGAAAAGAGACTAGAGACAACATTCTTGGTATGGCAAATGCAACAATTATTTCATTATGCAGAAAATAAGTGCTATGTAAAAACTAGTAAGTTAGGATCTGAAGTATTTGTCATCGTGTGACAAAGTCTAGGCAGAAAGCGGGTACCACTGAATGAATTGGAGACAACACACTATCGTGCCCCAGTGCAAGGGGAATGATTGGCTAACATATGGGGAGTGTAGAAGGGCTTATCCCTATTTTGCTTCCAGTTCTAATTCAGCCACAGTTGAAAAGGTTACCTCGTTGCAGAAAACAGTGGTTTCCTTTTCAAAGGATGGTATGCACAACCTCAAAGTACAGGTGTCGTGTTTAACTGAAAAATGAAACATGCAAAAAGAAGAAAAATTATGCTACTAATGTGAATTGTTCTACTTTGTTAGGACACCAGGCCTGGACATCACAGACAACAGAAGGTCAAGAGATCTCTGGGAAACAAAAAGTATGTGAATGTTTCTTGTCTAGTTTGACTGAGGGCAAGAAAAAAGCTGACAGGTTCCTATTGGAAAACCATATCTGGTCTTTACATAATATTCTGAATTTTAAGAGCTGCAATGATTTTGGTTTGTGTGATGAGTGTCTCAACTGACTTTGCTTATTGATTTGTAGGAAAAGTGCTTTTCTGACACTTCAAGGGGTATTAGCTTTCATTTATTGTTTTTAAAAGGATTTTAACACTGGGAAGATAACTACTGTATGTTCAAGATCAAGTGGTGTTCCAAAATCTATGTATTTTGAGTGTGATTGCAACTGAAAGGCTTTAACTTGATAATTCCTCTCCCCATCCTTCTGCAGTACCTCCTTAAACATAGTATGTAATGATCTGACCTGGTACCATCAGTGTCTCCCACTTACTGATTCTTGGATTGATGTATTAAAACATGCGAGCCCCACAGCTCAGGGTGTGGGAGGTTGTTGCTGGGATGGCCATCACAGTCATCATTCAAGCAACCTACTAATTTCATTTCGTGAATTGTGGTGGCAATGGGATATGTTGAAAAGTGTTTCTGTTTTCTGTTCTTTCCTCTTAAATTAATGATATTTGCCCAGAGAATAGATACGCTCTGTTTCTTTGACACCTAATAATTTTGCTGTCATGTACAGTAGTGTAAATGTCCAGGCATTTCAGAGATGTGAGAAATATTTGAGAATAGTGAAGCAAAGAGTCCCCCTGATCTCTAGCATCAGCAAAATCAGTGCTGCTGGCTATCTAAATTAGTTTTAATGTAGTGTAATTTGTAGGATATACTCTAAGGCTGTCTTCATTGCTGAAACCTTGCTGGTTAAAATTCTTACTAGCATTAGGTCTTTTATTTGTATAATGTCAGCTCTGACTCTGGGACTACATACTGAAGGAGATCTTGCCCTTTGTGGGATAGAAAGGTCTCTTTTGTAATGATGAGCTGCAGAAGAATTCTTGTGTTCCACATTGGTTGCTTAAGGATAAATGTGTATTTTAAAATTGAGATTAACTTGTGCCTGCTTCTTAAGTTGAAGGTTTGAGGTAGGATGAATGTTTTTCTGTTCCTCTGGAGTAGCTTTCTAATGTCGTTCCCTAAAAGATGTACTGAAAAATAACATAATGTTTTATCTTGCTGGCACTTTTCAGTTCACAAAACTCAGGAGATTCAATGAACTGTGAGATGATTTTTTAGAGTACTTGGGAAGATGAAAGGGATGTTGTCTGTCAAGTTATTGTGGTTGTGTGTGTATGTATGTGTACATACACCTAGGATTTCAAGTTGATATTTTCCAGGTCTAAGCAATTTGAGGAGGTGGAAACTACTGTCCTAGGACTGAACAGTAACTATGATGAGGCAGTCAGCAACATTTCTTCTGCCTCACCGAAAGGTCAAGTGAATGGAAGTGCAGAGTCCAGAAGCAAGCGGACTATTCGCAGGCCTGCTTACTGGTTGGAAATGAGAGGAATAAAAAACAGCATAAACAAATCTTCAGGAAAAAAAGGTACTCATCACTCTTGACTCAATGCTAAACTGTTTTTCTCTCTGGTTCTTTTATGAGAGATTAGATGACTTCTGAAAGATATGCTGCAGGTTCAGCCACAAATTACAGGCTTGGTAACGCTGTTCATGTATTAGGAGAAATAAACTTCCTCTACTGCAGAAGCATAGGTAAAATTCTCTGATGTTACGCAGTTCCTTCTGAGTGACTTGTCTATTAAAATTAATGATTCTGTGACTGAACTCAGTTTTATCTGTAGAAGAAATATGTATAAGGGTTCTGCCAATCATATCAGGAATATCCTTTGAGAGCTTTAAAAATAGAACAAACAACAATAAAGTTGTAGAAAAGGGGACCATTCAACAGTATTCTTGAGTGGACATGGCTTTTGTGGTTGTTAGATTTATTTTTTTTTAAGGATGTTTTTATTTCTGTTATTTTTTCACTTCTGTCACTTAATGATTTTCTGATTTGGAGTGGTTTGGGGCTTATTTTGTTGTAGGAACATTCAGATTTCCTGGCCTAGGAGCTGTTTTCCAAACTTCTTGTGTGGCAGAGAGCAAAAACTTTGCTGCTTTTTAATGCACTTTCTTCTTATCTCTAAATCAGAATCTGTATTCCATCCTATTGTGGGGAGAGGCAAATCTGGTATTTTGATAGAAGCAAGGTTGCTGCAGCTCCACAACTCCAGGTCCAACCAGTAGCAAGACTAAGCGTGTATTCCTGTAGGTATAAACACATATATATAACATGTACACACAGCCAGCCACACAGATCAACACAAAGAGGTGCGCTCAGCACTCACGCAAACAGCACCAATGGCCTCCATCCTGTTTCCCTCTCTGGCTGATCAGGATGAAGATGTGTTAGTGAGAGAAAAGAAGCATATATAAAAATATATATATAAAAGAAGTATGTGTATGTTTGTATGTGCACACATATGTGCAATGTCGATCTCTCCTGTAGCTGGACTTAAACACTCAGTCTCCTCAGCATCTGGCCTTTGGATCCCAGTCTCCTCAGTTGCTGGTATGTGGATGTACTAGTCCCTGAGGCCTGCAGCGCCATGCCAGTTGCTGGTGTAGACCTCCTTACAGACTTACACTCGCAGACACTACTGTCCCCTGGTTCCTCTGATTTGGTGTCAGGCATGACCAGACTTGTATACTGACCAACCACCTGTTTACAAGCAAGTGTCCCCTATTATCCTCTACACCTCTATTTTCCCCTACTTGATCCTCCCCAAGTCAGCTAATTCTCTCCCTTTTCCTTTGTTTGATACCACTCCTAAACATCTCAGCTTCTGTAATCCTGAATTGTTCTTCACCACTATCCCACGTGTCACATAACCCTAGGCATTAACACCACACACTCCTGTCTCACCACTTCCTCCCTTCCCCCTTCCAAAGGGCGCTCCAGAGAGCGGCTCCCATAGACTCATGCTTGTGGGTCTTCTGGGACAGACCTGGGAGGAAGGTGTGTGTTTCTTTGAGTCCATAATTTGTGTTTCCCTGTCTGCCATTGTGCTTCTGTACTTCTCTGTGTTCATGGAGATAAGCCTTTAATAGGCCTGGAAATAGTGAGGGGAAGCAGGATATTATTTGGGTTTCCTCAACTGCTGCTGTTTCTCTGTGCTCCTTTTTGTGTGTGTGCAGATGAGCTTTTTATGACATAACCTAGTACATTCTGGCTCTCTTCCTGAGGAGTATTATTTTCCCAGACTATGCTGTGGCACTGTTTCTTCCGTATCTTCTCTGTTGGAGGATTGGAGGCTGTGGAGTGCCTAAATGTAACTGGGTCGAGAGGCTCTGTCTAGCTCACTGGTGTCCAGGTGCCTTACAAAAACTACTTTCTTCTTTTTTCTTCTTTTTTTTTTTAAAGTATTGAATACGAGGATAAGCTGAGGCAGCAGCAGACTCAAAGCTGTTATCCGGACTTAATAATGAGACTAAAGCATTTCTGTTCTTACTCATTAGCAGGAGAAGTACTATTGAAAGGCAAGAGGAAATCTGAGCAAGAGGAAGGCGAAGATCTTAAAGACTCTCCCAAGAAGAAGCAGAAGATTTCGGGTAATACAAATAACTTGTAATTCCTAGTTACAAGCCTCCAGGTACTTTGGACTTCCTCTCTGCCCAAACGCTATCCTGTGCTGTCTTCCAACTCTGTTTCTGGGTTATTTTGTTATAGGAGACTGTTGACTAGTTTCTGGTTTACAGTGGGAGATGATTGTTCTAATTTCAGTCTCTCTTAAAAGTCCCATGAAAGGAGGGAGGAAAGGAAGTAGGGGAAGTATAGGCTAGTCTGCTTTCTTTCAGTTTCCCAAAAGATTCTGGACTAAATAATCAGACAAATTACTTGTAAACATCTCAGATTAATTAGTAGGTGATAACAGCAGTATGGGTTTGTTAGAGAAATCAAACCCAAGCACTTTAATTTTCTTTTAGCACAGAGACAGAGGGGGGAAATGCTTGACATCATAGGTCTTTCATGCCTTCAGAGGGTTGTTAATCAGTTGTTAGGTGCAAAAGTGATGAAAGTAGGAGCAGGTGACACAGGAGGAGTATACATTTGCTGTCCAGTCTTGCAAGGATAAGGTTAGGAAAGCCAAGGCCAACCTGGAGCTGAATCTAGGAAGGGATGTGAAAGGCAACAAGAAGGGGTTCTACAAGTACATGAACAGCAAAGGGAAGACTAGGGAAAGCATGAGTTCACTGCTGAACAGGACAGGGGAACTGGGAACAAATGACATGGAAAAGACTGAGGTACTCAGTGCTTTCTGTGCCTCGGTCCTTCAGGAATCCCAGGCACCTGAGACCAGAGGGAAAGTCTAGAGCAAGGAAGCCTTACACTCAGTTAAAGAGGACAAGCTTAGAGCACTTAAACCAAATATACCTAATCATTTATCGGCAGTCGTGACTAACCGAGGAGGTCCCATTTGACTGGAGGTTAGCAAATATGACACCCATCTACAAGAAGGGCTGGAAGGAGGATCTGGGGAACTACAGGCCTGTCAGTCTGACTTTGGTGCTAGGGAAGGTTATGGAGCATATCATCTTGAGTGCCGTTATGTGGCACATACAGGACAACTAGGTGATCAGGCCCAGTCAGCGTAGGTTTATGAAAGGCAAGTCCTGCTTGACTAACCTGATCTCCTTCTATGACAAGGTGACCTGCTTAATGGATGAGGGAAAGGCTGTGGATGTTGTCTATCTGGACTTTAATAAAGTCTTTGACACCATTTCCCACAGCATTCTCCTGGAGAAACTGGCTGCTCATGGCTTGGACGAGTGTACACTTCACTGGGTAAAAAACTGGCTGGATGGGCTGGATGCAAAGAATTGCGGTGAATGGAGTTAAATCCAGTTGGTGGCCAGTCACAAGTGGTGTTCCCCAGGGCTCAGTATTGGGACCAGTTCTGTTTAATATCTTTATCAATTATATGGACAAGGAGATCGAGTGCACCCACAGTAAGTTTGCAGACAACACCACGTTGTGCAGGAGTGTTGATCTGCTTGAAGGTAGGAAGGCTCTACAGAGGGATTGGACAGGCTGGATCGATAGACCAAGGCCAGTTGTATGAGGTTCAGCAGGGCTCAGTGCCGGGTCCTGCACCTGGGTCACAACAACCCCAGGCAGCGCTACAGCCTTGGGCAAGAGTGGCTGGAAAGCTGCCTGGCAGAAAAGGAACTGGGGGTGTTAGTCAACAGCCCGCTGAATATGAGCGGGCAGTGTGCCCACGTGGCCAAGAAGGCAAATATCATCC
The DNA here is from genome assembly GCF_011004875.1 of Balearica regulorum gibbericeps. Taxonomy (NCBI): domain Eukaryota; kingdom Metazoa; phylum Chordata; class Aves; order Gruiformes; family Gruidae; genus Balearica; species Balearica regulorum. The sequence continues at coordinate 41,256 of NC_046186.1, forward strand.
TGGCTTGTATCAGAAATGGTGTGTCTGGCAGGACCAGGGAAGTGATTATCCCCCTGTACTCAGCACTGGTGAGGCCACACCTTGAGTACTGTGTTCAGTGTTGGGCCTCTCACTGCAAGAAAGACATCGAGGTGCTGGAGCATTTCCAAGGAAGGGCGACAAATCTGGTGAAGGGTCTAGAGCACAAGTCCTGTGAGGAGCAGCTGAGGGAACTGGAGTTGTTTAGCCTGGAGAAGAGGAGGCTGAGGGAAGTCCTTATCGCTCTCTACAACTACCTGAAAGGAGATTGTAGCAAGGTGCGTGTTGTTCTCTTCTCCCAAATAACAAGTGATAGAGCAAGAGGAAACAGCCTCAATTTGTGTCAGGGGAGGTTTAGATTGGATATTAGGAAAAATTTCTTCACCAAAAGCATTGTCAAGAATTGGAACAGGCTGCCCAGGGAAGCGGTTGAGTCACCATCCTTGGAGGTATCTAAGAGACATGTAGATGTGGCACTTAGGGGCATGGTTTAGTGGTGGTCTTGACAGTGCTAGGGTTGGACTCTGATCTTAAAGAACCTAAACGATTCTATGACTCTAAGTCCCATGGGGCCTGATGGGTTGCACTGAGTGCTGAGAGAGCTGGCTGATGTCATTGTGAGACCACTCTTATCTTTGAAAGGTCATGGCGACTGGGAGAGGTTCCTGAAGACTGGAAGAGAGCAAATGTCACTCCTGTCTTCAAGGACAGAAGGAAGGAAGATCTGGGGAACTACAGGCCGGTCAGCCTCACCTCAGTCCCTGGGAAGGTGATGGCAAGAATCCTCCTGGAAAGCATTTTCAAACATATGAAGGACAAGATGGTGATTAGGAGCATGGATTCATGAAGGGCAAATCATGCTTAATCAACCTAATAGCCTTCTGCAATGAGGTCACTAGCTTGGTGGATGAGGAGAGAGCAGTGGATGTTGTTCACCTCAACTTTAGTAAGGCTTTTGGTGCTGTTTCCCGCAACATCCTCATAGATGAGCTAACAAAGTGCAGATTAGATAAATGAACGGTGAGGTAGATTGAAAACCAACTGAACATTCAGGCCCAGAGAGTTGTGATCAGCAGCACAAAGTCTAGTTGGAGGCACATCACAAGTGGTGTACCACAGGGATAATTACTGAGGCCAGTACTGTTTTAACATTTTCATTCATGACCTAGACAATGGGACAGTGTGCACCCTCAGCAAGTACACAGATGATACAAAACTGTGAGGAGTAGTGGTACACCAGATGGGCGTGCTGCCATTCACAGGGACCCGGACAGGCTGGAGAATTAAGCAGAGGGGAATGTCTTGAGGCTCATCAAGGAGAAACGTGAAGTCCTGCAGCTGGGCGGGAATAACCCTATGTACCAGCATATGCTGGGGGCTAACTTTCTGGAAACCAACTCTGCAGACAGGGACCTTGGGGTCCTGGAGGACAGCAAGCTGACCATGATCCAGCAACACATTCTTGTGGCAAACGCAGCCAACAGCATTCTGAGCTACTTTAAGAGCATTGCCAGCAGGTTGAGGGAGGTGATCCTTCCTTTCTGCTCAGCACTGGTGAGGCCACACCTGGAGTACTGTGTCCAATTCACGTTCCCCAATACAAAAGAGGCGTGGACATACTGGAGAGAGTCTTGTGCAGGGCTGCAAAGATGATTGAGGCACTGAGATATTTTTTCTGAGGACAGGCTGAGAGAGCTGCGACTCTTCAGTCTGGAGAAGAGAAGGCTCAGGGGGAATCTTATCTTTGTGTATAGATAATTGATGCGAGAGAATGAAGAAAAGGGAGCCAGACTCTTCTCTATAGTGCTCAGTGACAGGACAAGAGACAATGGGCACAAATTGAAACACACAAAATATTCTAAAGAATACACTTTTTTTTACTGTCAAGGTGGTCAATGCTTGGCACAGGTTGCCCAAAGAGGTTGTGGAGTCTCCATCAGTGGAGATACTCAAAACTTGGCTGGACACGTTCTTCGGCAACCTACTCTAGCTGACCCTGCTTGAACACAGGGACTGGACGAGGTGATCTCAGGAGGTCCCTTCCAACCTTAATGTTTTTGTGATTTCCGTGAAACAGAAAAAATATAGAATGATGGTTCACAATCTGACTTAAGTTCAATTCTAACTGTTATCACCAAGGACTTGGAAGTATGTAGACAGCACAAAGCTGAAAGAGATGGCAAGTGTGTTGGAGAAAAGACTTAAATTGAAAGTGGTCTTGACATTAGAGGAACAGTTTAAAAATAGAATGGAATGCAGTGTGTAAAATTAAAGATACTGCAGGTAGGAAGAAATATTAGCACAGCTGAAAGAGAAAGAACAACCTCTCCTAGGTGTCACTTCCTCAGAAGAGGATTTGAGATTTATAACAGATTAAAAGCCAAATAGGGACCAACAGTGTCATACTTGTTTTTAAAAAGGCATATGTTATACTGAGGTCTTTGAGCAGGAATGTAGACTTTCAGATATGTGAAGTAATTCTTTTGCTCTAATTCAGGATCACACTTGGAGTGCTGTTTCCAGCAGTGGGCACTGCAGTTCAGGAAATGTGTGGACCACCTGAAGAGAACAGGTTGAAGAGAGCAAAAGTCATAACCTATGAGAAAATACTGAAACAATAAGAGCTGTTTAGTCTAAAGAAAACAGGAATGAGTAGAGGAATGGGTCTGTCCATTTGATTGTCAGCAAGTCATTAGATTGGCTCAGCGATACTGTGAACAGAGGATGTTTCAATCTGAAGAGTTCCCGTGTTGCCATTCCCTGAGCTTTGTGTATGAACAGCCAGACAGATTACAAATACCTGGATGTGACTAATGCCTGCAGCTGTAAATAGCTATAGATTTTGAAAAGGAGTAGGGAACATAATCTTGAAATTCCTCTTAAAAAAAAAAAAAAAGCAAGGAACATTTCTGAATGAGTAGCTTTGAGACAGCAGACTAAGTAGCAGGCTCCTAGCAAAAAAATCTCTGCTTTTTTGTAATAAAGCTTGCAGAATTAAGTCTTCTGGTCTTTCCTGTTTGTGTTGTAATAGGAAGAAAACAGCAAGCTGGAACACAACAAAACTCCAAAACAAAAGGCCACTGTGTTCAGAAAGAACCAGAAACCTATGGCACAGGTAAGAAGAAGCAGCACTTGCTCAGAACTGTTTATAAAGCAGCTAAAAGATAAATATGATTCTAGTATTTGAATCTGAGGATCAGCCCTGTTTCTGGTATTTCCATTTTGTTCACTTTCCTGTTGACAAGGAAGAACTGGCTGCTGTCCTTTTGGCACTTTGTCAGTACTGCAGAGCAACATTGGAGGGACTGCATTCTGCCTAATAGTGTAGTTCCATGTGGTTTTACCACTGCATAATGGAACAGTGAAGGGGGAATCACTTTTTGAACTGAGCAAAAGCATGTTAAAATAGTTTCACTGTAAAACTCAAAAATATTTGTACTTTTTAGCAGAATATGTTTGCAGGAAAAACTCTGTAGCTGTTGCTGCCAGATCACCTCTTCTAGTAACCTAGTAGCCAGAGACTCAAGTAGTCCGTCCCAGAAAAATAACACTAGCCTTGACTCAGCAAGTGAAATGACTTGGTATTTGTAGCTCACAGCACTCATTAAATACCCCACTTTTCCACCAAGTGTTGTTTGATTCACAGACTTTTCCCCTAGCCACTGGGCGAAGGACAACCCCTGCCAGTTATTACTGGGGAAAGAGGAAAGCCTTTAGAACTTTTTATGATAAGAATTCAAGCACATGGCTGCTAAGCCACTTTCTTTCTTCCCAGAACCCATTTCAGTAATTTATAATCTTTGGGGATTATGCCAAGCTTTTGCTTGACGTTTCAAAAAGAGGTCAGGAACTGGAAACCATGCCACACACGGTACTTTTCCTTGGCTGTTGAGTAACTTGCCCTGGTGGTGCAGCTCTGTTCACTTTCAGTCCCAAAACTACACTAACATAAGTGTAGTTACAAAGATTTGGTTAGTAGAACTGAACCATGGACTTTGTCTGAAACTGTTCAGTCACATCTGTGACTACTTTTACTGTTGCCAAAAGAAGAGGTTACTCTGCATGCTAAAGTAATTGTGTAATAAAAATGAATGAAGGAAAAGATATCCACTGAATAAGTGGAAGAACACTCCTTGCAAGGGGATGGTTGGATTAAAGAGTTTTTATAAAATGGTCTCCCAAAAGGAGTGATCTGTGCCTCATCACATGACACACTTAAAGCTGCAGATGGGCTAAACCTACTGAAATGTAGCTGGACACAGGTTTGGTAGCATGTGACCTGCTTCCTTCTATGATTCGTTGTGCACGTCAAAAGAAAGGGAAAGATACTGTGTTTGCAGTTCTATTCCAAACCTTTTGTTTTGACAGGTAGCATGGAAGAGCGATGGTCTTTGGAAATTCAGGACAAAGGCCGAGTTACCTGTCCAACATGCCGGGCTGTGGTGAGAAAGACTGTAGAAGGGCTGAAGAAACATATGGTAAATTGCAGGCAGGTAAGAACACAAGAGGTGAGCAACGTGTTCTTTACTCCCCTTCAGCTTACTGATAGAAATGCCTGTGCACTGTTTTGTGTTGCATTTAAAACTAGTTTCATCTCATCATCATGTCTCTAAGTGAGAGTCCGTTATACATCTGTAAGAGGCTGCACTTGGTGCTTCTTGCTTAGCCTTTTGCTGGAGTTTTGGGGTAGTGAACAAAGGTGTAGCTATTTCATTGTGCCCCTAAATTTTAGGCTTCATAAAATCTCTTCTGTTCTTTATCAGCAGTTACTAGGCCCAAATAAAATGTTCTGCTCTCCTGCTCCTTTCCCCCAAAGAGTTTCCCACTGCTTTGGTTAACTTACAGTTACACACACCGTGTCCTTGTTTATTTCTAGGAAATGTTCACATGTCATCACTGTGGGAAGCAACTGAAGTCTTTAGGAGGAATGAAATACCATGTCATGGCAGACCATAACAATCAGGTAAGACAACTGCTGTGCATCTAAAAATCCTACAGGCAAGACAGTCTTTTGTTCCTTCCCTGGTGCACACAGACACAAAACGTGGTGTGTTTTTTCAAATGTTGTAGCTATTCAAGTCTTGTCTACTTGTTATTTTTCCTGTGAGATTTGACATCGCAAAAAAACAATAGAATGTTACCAGAGATGGTAGGCATGCTACATCTTAGAAAGAGGGGATTAATTTCTGTCTAGGCTGGTTTTATGCTACACATAAAAGGCATTCTCAATCAGAAAAAAAAAAAATTATTGCTTATTAGGCAGCAATTTCCAGTCCTTTGCTAGAATGTAGGAGTTTTTCTACATCCAGAGCAGACTAGATTTCAGTTCTTTGCAAATTCAAAGGTAAAAAAGCAGAAGCAGCAGTTTAGTTCTTGTCTCTATTTACTGAAAAGATACTAATGCTACAATCTGCTTTTCCTCTTTGCTATTTAAAGAAGGCAATGTATCCTGTTGTAGTTGTGAAGAATTAGAACTTTTGAAAAGGTCATTCGGAAGTTTGGGTCAGGTTTAGATAATTCATTACTGTTATTTTTTACATAGTTACCAGTACTGTGGTTTCTGAACCTACAGCTGTACTAATAAATGAAATAGCCCAGGGATCATCTGGCCCTGAGGAATAGGTCTGTCACTCAGTTCTAACTTTTTATTCAATCTAGGTGTAATATTATTGCAAGGTAGTGTAGGAAATAAGATACAGTAACCATCAGAGAAAGAATAGAGGAGAACTTGAGCTGTAGTTTAGCATAGATGAATCATTGTTACAGGCAGTTAGTCTGCTTAGCTTTCATTAGGCTAAGTGGAAATGGTAGGACCGGTAAATGTTAAAGATGAGTCAGTACTTTCACAGGCAGAAGGGGAGAAAAGTAATTATGGAAATACATACCCTTGTCCTTCCCAGCAGCTGTAGTTCGGGACTATTTTTTATCAAGGTTTTGTCATAGATAGCTCTCTAAATGTTAAAACTCTTATCTGCAAAGTGGTTTTCAGGCAGTTTACTCCTTTTAAAGGTAATTCAGTTGTTCTGGGATATAGACAGTGATCATTGTATTAGATACACTTCTGTAAAATCATAAGTTGCAGAGATTTAATTATTTTAGAAGCCTTCCTTCAATAGTGTGTTGAGTAGTGAATTCCCTATGAGAAAAACTGTAAATGCTGAGCATCCTGTGTTTTTCTTTCATCTTTCTGCTGTGCTTTAGCCAGTTGTGAAGGAGGGAGGAGAATTGGATGAGCAGCTTGAGCGAGATCGCCTTCGGAAGGTTTTGAAGTGTATGGGAAAATTAAAGTGTACAAGGGAGGTAAGCTGCATTGTACTAAGTATCCTGAATTAAACAGCAGCATGAATACAAAATATTATGAGAGTTCTGCTGGGTGTGCTTTGGTGCTGGCCAAAGCTGGATTTGTTTCAAGATCCTCGCTATGCTTTTAAGACAGAGTATCATAGAATCATAGAATGGTTTGGATTGGAAGGGACTTTTAAAGCTCATCTAGATCCACCCCCCCTGCAATGAGCAGGAACATCTTCAACTAGATCAGGTTGCTCAGAGCCCCATCCAGCCTGACCTTGAATGTTTCCAGGGATGGGGTGTCTACAACCTCTCTGGGAATTCTGTTCCAGTGTTTCACCACCCTCATTGTAAAAAATTTCATACTTACATCTATTCTGAATTTACCCTCTTTTAGTTTAAAACCATTACCTTTTGTCCTGTCGCTACAGGCCCTATTAAAAAGTCTGTCCCTATCTTTCTTGTAAGCCTCCTTTAAGTATTGAAAGGCCGCAATAAAGTCTCCCCAGAGCTTTCTCTTCTCCACGCTAAACAACCCCAACTCTCTCAGCCTTTCCTCACGGAAGTGTTCCAGCCCTCTGATCATTTTTGTGGCCCTCCTCTGGACCTGATCCAACAGGTCCTTGTCTTTCCTTTACTGAGGACCCCAGAGCTGGACACAGTACTCCAGGTGAGGGTCTCACAAGAGTGGAGTAGAGAGGGAGAATCCCCTCCCTCGACCTGCTGGTCATGCTTGTTTTGATGCAGCCCAGGATATGGTTGGCTTTCTGGGCTGCAAGTACACGTTGCCAGCTAATGTCCAGTTTTTCATCCACCAGTACCCCCAAGTCGTCCTCCACAGAGTTGCTCTGAATCCCTTCATCCCTCAGCCTGTATTGATACCAGAGGTTGCCCCAACCCGTGTGCAGGACCTTGCACTTGGCCTTGTTGAACCTCCTGAAGGTCACACTGGCCCACTTCTGAAGCTTGTCCAGGTCCTTCTGAATGGCATCCCATCCCTCGGGCATGTCACCCGCACCACTCAAGATGGTGTCATCTGCTAATTTGCTGAGGGTGCACTCAATCCCGTTGACTATGTTGTTGATGATGTCAAACAGTACAGGTCCCAATACAGAGTATCATAGAATACTGAGGGTGTCCCTGAGGGACACCACTCATCACTAATCTTTCTGAATCACAGAATCATAGAATGATTTCGGTTGGAAGGGACCATCTAGTTCCAACCCTCTGCCATGGGCAGGGGCACCTTCCACTAGACTAGATTTCTCAAAGCCCCATCCAACCTGGCCCTGAACACTTCCAGGGATGAGGCATCCACAACTTCTCTGGGCAACCTGTTCGAGTGCCTCACCACCCTCATCGTAGAAAATTTCTTCCTTATATCTAATCTAAATCTACCCTCTTTTAGTTTAATGCTGTTACCCCTTGACTTATCACTACATGCCCTTGTTAACCATCCTCCAGCTTTCAACTATCCAGCCAATTTCTCTGGGGAGAATTTCCCTGGAGAATTACCTCTGAACACTTGTGAAGCACTGAGCATAGAGAATGAATTTTGGGATGACTGATACTTGGTTAGAACCTCATGATTAATCAAAGTAGGAGTCTGGTGAACACTAACTAGCTCAACTAGAAGTCTTAGGGCTTCACACATGACTTGTTAGGTGACTCTCTTCCTTACACGAGAAAAGAGTTTACCTTTGGTTACTGTCTGATAACCATTTGAACTCTTTTAGAAAGTATAACTAGGTGATTAAAATGGAGTTTTATTTTTGATTACAGGGGTGTTTTTTTAAATGGCTTCTTTAAACTAGATGTGTAAATGTATATTCAGCAAAGGTATGACTTTATAAATGCATTCAGTGGAAGATGTCAGGGAGGAAGCGGTTAAAGGATAACCATTTTACCTCGCAACAGTATTATAAACTTTTCAGAATTACACAATTGTTAAGGCTGGGAGGAAACTTCTGAGGTCATCTAGTTCAATCCTTGTGCTCGAGCAGGGTCAGCTAGCTCTTCGAGTAATTGATGTGTTGGTGTCTTCAAGGGGGATTGAGAGGACACTGGATACAAAAAGTATTTTATTAATGTGTACTTCTGCTCTTTCCTTAGTTGTTCCCCATAGCTGGGAAGATGTTTTTATGCATAATTAACTGTGTGAGTTTGTGTTTTTTGAAAATATTGAGATTGGCCACAGCTAGAGAAGGGGATGGAGGGCAGATGGGTAATTCTAAGAACATTAAAAACTTGCTGATGCATGTTTGATTTGTCCTGTTTCCAACAGTGTCAAGTTAATCACTGGATTCAGGGTTAGGAGATACTCTAGTAAGTGACATCTGCGAGAACAATTGGAATTTTTATTGTCCTCCGCTGCAGTATGAGACAATAGCTGTATCCTAGGTGTCCTGGTTTTGGCTGGGATAGAGTTAATTTTCTCTCTAGTAGCTGTTTTTGGATTTAGTGCTGTGTTTTGGGTTTAGTATGAAAATAATGTTGGTAAGACACTGATGTTTTAGTTGTTGCTAAGCAGTCAAGGACTTTTCAGCTTCTCATACTGTCCTGCCATCAAGAAGATGGGGAGTGCACAAGAAGCTGGGAGGGGACACAGCTAGGACAGCTGACCCAAACTGGACAAAGGGATATGCCATACCATATGATGTCATGCTCAGTATATAAACTTGGGGGAAGCTGGCCAGGGGGGCTACCGCTGCTCGGAAACAGTCTGGGCATTGGTCGATTGGTGGTGAGCAATTGTTTTTTATTTACATCATTAGTTTTTCTTGGTTTTGGGTTTTTATTCTCCTTTCATTACAATTTATTGTTATTAATTTTGTATTATTATCTTATTTCAATTATTAAACTGTTCTTATCTCAATCCATGAGTTTTCTCACTTCTGCCTTTCTGATTCTCTCCCCCATCTTACTGTGGGGCCAGGGAGAGAGTGAGTGAGCAGCTATGTGGTGCTTAATTGCCGGCTGGGGTTAAATCATGATACTAGGAATAGCTGAAAGTTTTATTTACTGTCACCCTAATATTGCTGCATTCTAGACAGTTTGACCAGCGAACCAAGTATAAAACCTTCCTGTTTTTCTGCCCAACTCCCCCATTTGTATCTGAAAATCTTTCTGGTTTGTGCATCCTCATTTAACATCTTGCTTCTTCATTACATATATTGAAATTTTCTGTTGCCCACTGCCTACAAAGAAGTTCTAAGAAAGTTTCTCCCAGTTGCAACCAATTCTTTGTCTATCTGAATAGACTAACATTAAAGTTTACTACCTGATTGTCTCTGATCTAGCAGGAAAAGTGATAGTACTTTGGTCAGCAAACTGTGGATTCTATACACAGTGGTCTTGTGATCACTTGGAGAGTGTTTTTCTTCCACGCATTTTTCTTCTGCATTGACAGGGCTGCACAGGCAGCTTCACTAGCATAATGGGATACCTATATCATGTTAAAAAATGTGGAAAGGCTGCTTCTGAGCTGGAGAAAATGGCTATGAAGTGCCATCACTGTGGAAAAGCATACAAATCAAAGGCAGGACTTGTCTACCATCTCCGATCTAAGCATGGGCCGGTAAGTGCAAGTTGCTATCGTTATCAGGATAGTGTGGTGGTACTTCACCCATTCAGACTTGAGACACGTGTAGGCTTTTGTCTGCTATTTGGGTGGGTAATTAGGGATAGCAAATATTTGCATTTTTCTTTCTCTATGGAGTGTTCTGTCCTTGATACTTTCCTTCTAGCAGCAGCTGTTGCTGTTCTGTGACTAGGGTGAAGTTTTTAATAGTAAATCACCATGGCAGCAGTAAGCTTTCCGCAGCCTGACTTTTGCTCCATGGAAGAATGGTGCTAACATGTATAACTTGTGAGATGCTTTTCTTTGCTCTTAAAAGACCCAACATTGCAGCAGAACAGGCAGTACTATGTTTGTCGTCCATGAGGGTTTTACAGTGAATGATGTGATATCTTTTCCAGAGCAGTGGCTACAGGAACCTCTCTGCTTGAGCCTTACTGCTGTGACCGCACAAGTAGATTTGGAGGTCTGTCTCGCTGGTGGGATGCACTTCTGTCCTATGTCTGTGACCATGAACTACAGCTGCAGCAGCATTTTTGTGAAGGATTTGACAGTATTTAGTGTAAGTGAAAGAGGAGCTAGTGAAGGAGGCTCACCTTTTTTTGGCCTTCATTGCAGGTCACTTTCCTCCATGAGGAGAGAAGAACAGAGAGCCTGAAGGAGATAAAACGGGATACAAGCAACACAGGCAGAGTTCAGAGGAGATCTGCAAAGGTGGCGATCTATTATCTCCATGAGCTAGCTGGAGAAGAGCTGGCCAAAGAGTGGCCCAAGAGAAAAGTTCTGCAGGACTTGATTCCAGATGACCGGAAGGTACAAGGCCTTAAAGATGCTATATAGAGTTTGAGTCTTTCTTCACATCAGATGAGTCTTGCACTGGCATCTAAACAGTCTTGCCAGTGTTTAGTGGCCCATGGAAAGCAATATTGAAGAAGTAATATCTTGTGGGAGGGATCAGGTTTTGCGCTCTCTGGTCTTAGATTGCGGTATTACTACAGAAGGAATTGCTGTGGTATTAGTATTTTATCCAGGCAGGCTATAATGACTTTCAAGTCCTATTGCTGTAATTTTCACTGAGCACAAGTAACGAAGGCAGTTATAGGCAGTATGCTGCTCACAAGTCAAAGGGTGCAGATCACTGCTGCCATGCAGTGATATTTCATAGTTTTTCAGGCTTCAGACTTTCCAGGAGCATCTTCTAGGCTATAATGGAAATCCAAGGGAAAAGGATGATTTATGATTTTATTGGGGTAAGTACATTTAGAGGAATAATTGTAGTGTAGCCAAAGTTATGGGAAGGTTTGGATTCTGGTATTGTGGGGATTTTCCAGATTCGGTTATGTTTGTAGAGTCGGTGAGATGGCAAAAGATTGGTTATTGAGAGTTTGGCTGTTAGAGTAGAAGAAGAAATAGCACTTGTCTCACAACCTGGGAGAGAAAGGGACATACTTGACACTATGTGTAGCCAACATTACTTCCAGCTTTCAATTCCATCTCTTTATCTCAGCTGAAATATACTCGTCCTGGACTGCCAACATTTAGTCAAGATGTGCTATGCAAATGGAAAACGGAGATAAAGATGTACCGAAGAGTCCACTGCCCAAATCAGGTAAGTGTTTCTGAAGCATCAAAGGGGACAGATTTCAGGTCTGTATGAGCCAACAGCTTTCCACAACCTTGAAATGTCAGTTTGTCTCGCTGTGGAAGACAAATTCTGCTCCATCTCGGTATGGTTGGTTAGTGTGACCAAGACCCTGTTTGGACTGCTGCCCTAGGGATGATCCTTCTGGGGATGTGTTTGTCCACTTCAGAGCCAGTAACTTCATGTCAGACTGATACAGCTTTCACGTCCAGCTGGGAGCTGGTCCGTTTGGAGGTTTGAGCAGTGGAAAAATGACAGGCCCCTGTCTGTCTAGCAGGTCTACTAAATCTAATTATAGAAGAAGGGAGGAGTAGAGATGGAGATGTAAGAGTAGAGGGACTTTGTCCAGCACAGCACTTCAGTTTTCTTTTGAAAGCTGGAAATGGGCTACAGAAGACACATGCGTGGTACTGTCATCCTGGTCTGGGGATGCTTATGCTTGTGCGTTTGATTTCTTACAATCCCATGCAGCAGTCACCAGTCAGATCCAGTGAGAAGAAATGGCCCCACTGGTAGAAACTGTGGTAGATGTGAAGCACATTACACACACTGCCAGATAGCCAAGGGTCACTGGTGGCTTCTGTTTGGGTTTGGTGTAGAGACAATGCCTTCTCCCTGCCCTACCCCATCCCCGGCACTCTCTCCCCAATTTTTAGGCTTGCATCATTTCCAAGTATAAGAATTGCAACATAATGTTGTATATGGAGCTGTCCTCAGAAAGCAGCTGTCCTATTTCATCAACCAGTAACCCAGAAGCATGTCTTGCACCTACCTCCCATTTCAGGGTCTGGGCTGTTGGCTAAGCATGATCTAGCATCCCGAGACTGATGCCTAAAGCTCCACATGGGATAGGCCTGTAAAGCTATCCTCTAACTGAGACCATTGGTGTCAGATACAGTACTTCTGCTCTGTGCCACTAGACGCACAAGCAGGTCAGGAGAGATTGAAGTGTCTTTTGCTTGCCCCTGTGCTTTGTTTGAAATTAATCTCCACTGCACTTTAGGCAAAATGCAAACTCTATCATTTTACTCAGGCCTTTGATAGAGGGTGAATGTAACTGTGACAGGAACCTCGTTATTATGTCTAAATGTGCTCAGAAACTGGAAATATTCAACTTACTGAAAGCTTAAGTCTCTTTTAATGGTCTTTTTACCAGAAGCTTTCTGACTTTGTAGGACTCGGTATCTCCCTCCCTCTGCTTCTCTTATCTCTTTTGGAATTGTCTCCCAGAGAGTAAGACTTTCTTGTGCAGGAAGAAGTGATTTCTTACTAGAGTTTTGCTGACACACACTTTTTTTACTGTTTCAGGGTTGTGAATCTGTATATGGCAGTGTCTCAGGACTCAAATCTCACCTCGGCACGTGCACCTTGGTTAGTAGCCTTCCTGTACTCACTATCTTTTATACCAATAGCCTGGCTGTCCCTGTCCCTCAGATAATTCCTTGTTCAAGCTGTTGTTATACCATCTGCTAATCTGAGTTCCTCACAATTTGCGTGTTTCTTCTGAGCTAATGGGGTTGTCATTGCAAACATTGCTTGAGGCAAGGAGGAAGCATCTTAATGGCATGCATTTTAGTGAAACTGCAGTCCTACCTGCAGATTCACAGCTACAAGAGCATTTTTTCCAGCTACAGTGCTGGAGACTTTGCAACATCTAGAGAGCAATCCTATGCGTTGTGGGCATAGCTGGTCGATACTGTCAGTGCTCCTGTAGCTAAAACATTGTCTGGTATGAATAAGAGTTTCTACTTCTTACTGCTGGATTATATCTTAGCAAGATTCAAATACAATATATAGGTGTATCAGCCTTCTAGGCAGCAATTGGTGATGGATTTTTTTGTTTTGGTGCCAGGGAGACTTTGTGGCTGGTAAATACAAGTGTCTCCTGTGTGAGAAGGAGTTCATTTCAGAGAGTGGGGTCAAGTATCACATCAAGTCTGTGCATGCTGAGGTAAGGCAGGCAGAATGGAAGTCCTCAAACCCCAGGTTGCTGGAGGTGGGGAGGGTGTCTTGGGAAGGAAGTGCTGTATGCTTGCCCTGTTTTATTTTTTCCTTGCTCACTGTTGGGAACAGGATCTTAGACTCAAGTGGCCTTTGATTTGCTTAAACATAGCTGGTCTTATGCATTGGTCTGGGGAGCAGGTGATGTGTCGTGTCACATGTCTGGTCCCAAGCTGCTGCTGCTCAGTTCAGCTCTTCAGCATTTCCCATGCCTTTAGCCAGGCAATTGCCAAATCAAATCTGAATCCTCTGAGACAGAATGACACCTGAGGAGGGACATCAAAGAACAGAGCTTTGTTAGGCAGCTGCCTTTCCAGATTTCACATCTCAGGAAACCCTTGTCCCACAAGGCAGCTTTATTATAAGTTCTGATAGGCTTTATATGGTATTTCCACCATAAGTACCAACCTGTTGCCTTCTAAACCCTCCAGGACTGGTTTGATGTGAACACAACTACCACCAAAAGCTTTGAGAAGCTAATGAAACTCCGCCAAAGAGAAGAGCAGAGGAAGCAACGGAAGAAACGTCCTTTGGCCCGAGGCAAAAAGAAGAGAACTGGGACCCTGACTTCCAAGAAGCTCCCCATTGCTGGAGTTGAAAAAATGAGGAGAAGTAAGAGAGGTCGTCCACAGCGGGTGGACAATGAGAGCATGAGTAGTGAGGAGGGGGAGCCCCAAGTTGCACAGAGAGATGAATTTCCAAAAACCAGCCGCAAGCGAGGCCGGAAGTAAACCCCTAGAAGAAGAGAAGGAGTAATCCTAAAGCTTTTCAGTTACAAGCCCCACTTCTGTCAGGCTCATAACCCACAGCACCAATATAAGCAACTGAATGTCTTTGGGACTGTGACTCCATTCTACTCAGAGACCTTGATTTTGAAGCTGTTGCCTCTGGTCAGTTGTGAGAGACTTCAAACCAAAGCTGTGGTACAGAGGCTGCCTCTCCTAGTGTAGTTCCTTTGGACAGTGGCACTAGCAGTGTACTCAGTGTAGTTCCTGCTCTGGTTACAGTCTCAGTTTGGGTCACATTAGTTGCTTCTTTAGTGGTTTCCAGTATAGCAGCTGTCTGTTTTGTCATCTTCCTCTGATGGGTGAGATCAGGGTTCTTTTTTTAGCAGTTCTGCCTATAAGGACTGACTAGCACAGTGTTTAGGTCTCTTTAAGGGGGGAATCCTTTCTTGCACAGTATGCACACAAACTAAGCAGTGCTGTGCAGAATACAAAGGCTTTAGCTTGCCCTGTAACTGTTGTCAGCAGAGCAAATACCTTCCTAGCGTGTGCTCCAGTCTGTTGCACAAGGCTGTCTACAAGGTGTCTACTTCATACACTGATGTTTAGGCTCAGCACCAGACAGTAGCACATGAGCTCTGGTCTGCTTGGAAGTGATGAGACATCACTGTTACCCTCATCGGGAACCCGATATTCCCCCAGCATGCATCTTCTGTAGCACTGGGTGTTGAATGTATGTAGAGGGTCTTCCAGTCCAGCGAGGAATAAACACTCTCCAGCATTTTGGAGATTCACTGGCCTTTCAGAGACCTCCCCCATAACTAATGTAATAAGATGGCCTTTGTGGACCCTCTGAAGACTGCTTGTTTCAGACTCACCTGGGAAACAAACTTACTGCAAGACAATGTATATCTACAATAGCAGTCTTGCTAATGATGAAACCCAGGTTCCATTGAACTGCCTTGCCAGTGTGGTGTTCTGTGTCATGCCCATGCTCCCATAGTGTCCTTTTTTTTCTACACTGTAGACGCCACCTATGTTGTCTTATATCACCTGTTTATTTTCAATGCTGCTTCCTTTGTGTGAATGAGGCCGTGACTTTCCTGTGTGGAAAAGGTTAAAAGAAGAGGGTTCATTGTTTTAAGCGTCGCCATGAACTCTGGATCATAGGGGATATGTTCCTGTGCTCCATAAATGCAGCAGATGTCATAGAAGTTAGTAGGAAGCAGCAGCACAGGCAGTCCTACTCTGTCTTTCAGACAATGAGTTCTCCAGAATTTCTGTTATCCAAAGACCCACTGTACCAAGAAGTTGCAAAATTTCACCTTTTCCTTGCAGTTTTGCAGGCGAGAAAATAGGCAGCTGGCTCCGTGTTACCTCCCCGTGAATTGTCAATGTCTACCAAAGTTGCTGGTGCTGAAATTCACAGGGAAGCCATTGCAGTGCCTGGTAAACAGGCAGGTTTACACATATGTGTAATTACCAGAATAATCACATTGGCCCAGACAGTGGGAAGTGCTGTATGGCCAGGGTGTTCTCAAGAACTGCTGTGTAATAAGCAAAGCACAAAGACCCCCTGGTCTGTGTCTCATGGGGATTAACACCTGTATGGTAGTGAGACAGCATGCAGTGAGTAGTTACACTGTGTTTTGGAACCAGCTGTCACTGTGGTTGCAGTGCTGCACTAAAAGTATAAATATATGGACTTCTGTGTAGGGTGCATAAAGTTTGCAGTACGAAGGGCAAGATCAGAAGATGACAAAATAAAATGTCACCAGTGTGAGAATGTGGTTTCTTGTGTGTTTGGTGTAGTGTTCTTGGTACCATCCCTAGTTGCACAACACACCCCAGCCTGCCCACTTGGTTGTCCTGCATGCTCTGGTGCTTGGTGCTGTTCAGTTGTCTGCACCATTTCTTCTCAGTACTCCAGTCTACACAGCTGTACTTTGACCACACATGTTTACTGCCTTTCTGCCCAATAGATGGACAACACGATAAACCCATGAATTAAAGGAGGTTTTTCTTAGTGGATTTTAGTCTAGAGTCCTCTTTACTGTCACTTATGGGTTACTAACCAGGCCTGCTTTCTAGACATGGGTACTTCATGACCACCTGGATTTTGTAGAATTACATCAACAACATATTCCCCCACATAATGTGGCCTGTGAAAAAAAAACATTATCTAACAGTCTATTCCTGGTCCATCAGTGTTACAGCAGATCATTTGCTGGATTGGCTCAAGAGGGTAAGAGGTGGTGGCACTGCTGCAGCAGCACAGTCCACTGCTTTTGAGGAATGTGATCTGTTCAGGAGCACCTGCATCCTGCTGCAGGTGGACTAAGGCAGGCTACCCAATATGACTGCAGCCATGCTCTACTGTTATGAGGGCACAGGAAAATTTAGCCTCAAGGAAGGTATTTTAATTGGGGAATTCACAACATCATGTGTATCCAGGGCTATAAATAACATAAAACCAGCTAATTGTACTACAGCCTACCATGCTAAGATTGACTGTTCAAGCATCCATGAGTCCACTGTTCAATCCATTGTTAAGAGTTCAGTTAGCCTAACATTTTGCAAATCCAGGTCAAAATTCTACCCTATGGAATCATAGAATGGTTTGGGTTGGAAGGGACCTTTAAGGACCATCTAGTCCACCCCTCTTGCCACAGGCAGGGACATCTTTCACTAGATCAGGTTGCTCAAAACCCTGTCTGACTTGACCTTGAATACTTCAGTGATGGGGCATCTGCAGTTACTCTGGGCAACCTGCTTCAGTGTCTCACCACCCCCATTGTAAAAAAATACTTCCTTTTGTCCAGTCTAAATCTACCCTCTTCCAGTTTAAAACCATTGTCCCTTGTTCTGTCACTACAGGCCCTCACAAAAAGTCTCTCTCCATCTTTCTTATAAGCCCCTTCAAATACTGAAAGGCCACAATAAGGTCTCCCTGAAGCCACCTCTTCTCCAGGCTGAACAGCCACAATGCTCTCAGCCTTTTCCTCATAGGAGAGGTGTTCCAGCCCTCTGATCATTTTTGTGGCCCTCCTCAGCACCTGCTCTAACAGGTCCATGTCTGTCTGGGAGCATGAGCCACAGAGCCGGACACTGTGCTCCAGGTGGGGTACCGTGAGAGCAGAGTAGAAAGGGAGAATCACCTCCCTTGACTTGCTGGCCACATTTCTTTTGATGCAGCCCAGGATGCAATTGCCTTTCTGGGCTGCAAGTGCACGTTGCCGGGTCACGTCCAATTTTTTGTCCACCAGTATCCTCAAGTCCTCTGCAGGGCTGCTCTCAATCCCTTCATCCCCCAGCCTGTATTGATATTGGGGATTGCTCTGACCCATGTGCAGGACCTTGCGCTTGGCTTTGTTACTGATCTCCATTCAGACATAGAGCCATTCATTGACTGCAACTCTTTGGATGTGGCCATCCAGCCAATTCCTTATCCATTGAGTAGTCCATCCATCAAACAAATTAAAAAAGAGACCAAACCTGATGTTTTATTCTTAAACTTAATTACTGCTAATTTTTATTATAAAACTGGTTAAATAAACCTTTATTTGATTTTTTTATAAACTTTGTTTAGTTTTGTGGGAAAATATGAATCACACTGAAATTTGTGCATGAAGGATATGCTGTCTCCATTGAAATTGTATACAAACATAAAACAGAGAGTGCTGAGGGCAAGTTGGGGGAGCAGTATCTGAAGACACTTTTAAAGATCTGCAGGAATTTCTGTCTGTGTCATACCAGCTGGTAACCTATGGCAAAGAATCACAGTGTCCATCCTTCGGTAACAGGCAGAAGCAGTGAACTCCCAGTCCAGGTACCTGAGATGTTAGCACCCATCCAAGACAGCTACCTGCAGTTTCCACCATGGTTAATGGCCACCGATCTTCCCCACCCTGAGTCCAGCTGCCCTTTCACACATCAGTGTTGTGAACCTGTTTTGCTCCCAGCCAATCTGCAGTCATCACCAAAGCACTTACAGATAAACCACAGGAGATGCCAATGAAAACCACTTTCTTCTCCCCATGAAAGACCTGAGGTGGGAGAAAAAAGGGGAAACTGTTGTGCTGGTGGGAAAAAAGATTCCTCCCTGTATTAGATTGGCAAGGGGCTCTGAATCACCCTGGTGAAGAAGGGATGGTGCAGCCAGTAATAGAAAAAAGGGGCTTCTCAATGCACTGGTTGAAAGAGAGCCACCATCCTTGCCGGGAAAGGTGGACAGAAGGGAGCTCACCTAAGGCACAACACAAGCAGTAACCTGGTTGTGCTGACTCTTGTCGTTCTCTATTTTGTCACTCTCCTGCAGTTATCCACGGGGAAAGCTGGATCTTCCCCCAGCCAAAACATAGTTGCTGGCAGACACTCCTTCCTCACAAACCAGAACACAAATGCCCACACCCTCAGCCCCTTGACCCTTCCTCCAGGGCAAGCCTGGACCTATTCCGTATAACATCAGTTCAGGCAGCACACACTGCTGCTGCTGGCACAGGTAATGCTCTGACCAAAAAGCAGGCCTCTGGCTTAACAAGGCTAGCTTGGTCACGTAATGACAGATACTTACCTAAGAGGGGTCTTGGCTGCAGCAACCACTCACAGCTCTTGCTATATGTATGTCACACACAAATAAATGATGGTCCTCAGAACAGGCCTCAAAGTAGGGTCCATCATGATGCTGTCAAGAGACTGTGAACTGAGCAGTCAGCAGTCAGCCTTATTTCAAACTAGAACATTTATGATTTTATTCCTTGTTCTTGAACCTTATGTAACTTCTCTCTGTAGAACAAAGAGGCCTCTAATATTCAGTACATTCTCCCAGGTCTGTGTATGCATTAAATGATTGTAGCCGAAAAGATAGGCCTGTAACAAAGGCCTACTTGTATTGTATGTGATATAAGAAACTATTCATTGTTACTTTAGGTAGAAAGCTAACGATTCTTAGAATGAGCACCTGCTACACATCATGATAAAAAGGAGGAGCTACAAGACACTTCAAGGTCCTTATATACATACTTTTCAGAAAGGGAGGACACTAATTGCCTCCAGCAGCATCCTTATCTTCCTGAGGCATATAGCGAACAATTACCAACACTGAAGTATTGAGAAACTAGGGGAAAGGTAACTTGGGCCAGGGTCCCCATGACCACCGACCCATAAGCCCCCTATCCAAATTATACCACCTACTCAAAAGATAGAGGTGGAGAAGGGAACTGAGCATGTGTTCTAGTTTGCATACTAGGCAAGAAATATGAACCAATTATTGTAACGGGGAGTGTACCACTTTGTAATCTTTGTAATATTCATGTATAAATATGACGAGAACCAGCGTTAGGTGTGCCTGATTAGAGGAACTATCCTCCTGACACCCAGCACTGCAATAAAAGGAAATGCCTGCTTCTTAATGCTAAAGTGGTGTTAAGGAGTTTTCTTTTATTCCCGAATTTTGGTGACATGATAATCTATTGGTTTGTCTTTTAACTGCTTGAACTCTTTCTGTCTCTGCCTCTGAGATATTTCCAGTCCTCAGATCATTGATTCTGTCTTCTCTGTGTTCCTCAAACGTTCATGTTCTTTTCAGGTGATGTTCCAGATCAGGCTCCACAACTCCAGAGTCTGTTTTCCTCAGCCACAGACAGAAGAGTAATCTCACTGTTTCCCTGTTTACATATCCACAATGCTTGTCCTTGTTGCTCTTGAATCCTTTTCAGCTACTGCTTTGGAGGATGCAGGTCCATCTGTAGGTACAGCCTGTATTTGGCTATATTGAGACACATCAGCTATGCCTACACTCATAACTTAAAGAAGGCCAGGGACTGTTCCTAGGCACTGAAGCATGGTCATCTATGCTGTTTAATTTTTATTAGAACAGCCTAGGCCCATTAACACTTTCTCAAACTATCCCTAGACACTCTGCAAACATTAGCATGCCCTAGGGACCTTTCCTGGTAAGCAGTCTGGATACACACATCCTGTTCTGGAAAGTTGAATAATAGTGATGTAGAAAATTCTGACCCACCTGGCCTCAGGGCCTGAAAATAGTACTGGACACATTTAGTTAACTGGTATATTAGAGTCATTTTGTCCAAATGGGTCCAGTCCTGTGAGCACCCTACAGGACTGTCCTGGCCTGAGGATTACTAACCCTGGTGCCACCAGCCATTATCCACACATACTATGAATACTAATGATATATTTACTGCTGAATCATTTAAAATATCTGGGACTAATACTGCTCCCTGCTAAATTCCATTTGAAACTTTCTCTCTAGTGGTAATTTCCCACTGATCCCAGAGCCCCTTACACAGAGTCTTGCTCTGTAATTGCTGCAGCTTAGGACAGCTTAGGGCTGAGGTACACAAGGCCTGCCTTCCAGGCTTGAAAGCCACACTAGTCCTCTGCTTGCTGGAACCACAGTGCACACTTGCTGTGGAGAGAGCAAACTCTGTGTTTTCCCTTTATCTCCTACAGCAATGATGTATGTGTGACAGGGCAGCTGATCCAGGCCTTTTAGCAGCTTGCTAAAGAAAATCTGATGACAGAGATTGAAGCATTACATTAAAAAGCACAGGATACAAATAAAAAAGGTGTCAACTAACTTGGCAACGCCCTTGGGTTGCAATGCACAAGGCGGGATCTCATGTGAGGCCCAGATAAAGCAGATACCAAAGTGACAGACGCAGGAGACACTCCCCCACACAAGTCACCAACTCTGTTCAGAAACTGCCAAGGAGTCTTTCTATAACTTCCTGCAGGGGCTTTCAGTTTGCCACATAATGAACAGAAATGGGGACTAGAAATGGGAACCATAGCCCAAGGGAGTCTCTCAGTGTAGTCACCTGGAGCAGCACAGTGTATCCTGCCCTCCAGCCCACTCTCCCAAGCTTCTGTCAGGCCGTCTGCTGCCATCTGTGGTTGGCCCCAGGTGACTTGCAAGCACCCAGAGCCCTCCGGATGTCCTGTGGCTCTGCTGAGGCATTACCTGACCCCTTTACATCTGGCGCCACACTTGGCTCCATGGCCGCTCCAGGAGACCTGAGGTAGAGGGAGAGGGGTGTGCTGTCAGTCTGAGGGCAGTGGGCACTGCTGATCAGGGTGTCTGAGGAAGGGCTGGCCTCTGAGGATGGCGCAGGAGCACACACAGAGGCTGGGCTCCATCCCAGTCCCAGCACATAGCAGAGAAAAGGATTAAGTGAGCAGAGAGGAGCTACTCACAGCAATGAGGATGGCCAGCCTGCCTGATGTGCCACTGCCACTCACATTGAGAAATTCTTTTACCAAACAATGATTAGCTTTGAATTTAACAAGGCCTATGAGTGATTAATGTGTATCCTAACCTTGAGAATAGAAACATCCTGGCAGGATTGCCCCAACTGGGTCTATAAGGAAGAACAGCTTGGCCGGACAACAGAGCTGGGAAACATCCAAGGAGAAGAAATTGTCCTCAAGACCATAAAAGGGAAAAAGGACTGTGGGGGAGTAACTCCCCAAATGACCACTGACGACTATCCAAGACCCCTGCGCATGCATAGTGTAGTTTTGCAATGACAGCATTATGTAAATGTAGTAGATAGACAGAGAGGCAGAGACTTCTTGGAAAATGTATGAATATTCATGTCTTTAAGGTATTTAAAGGAAGAACTTTTGGTTTAGGGTATGCACAATAGGCAGAGCTACCCCCCATGCATCCGGCGCCGTAATAAAGAATGCCTGCTCTTTAATACTACATTAGTGTTAAGGAGTTCTTTTCTGGTTTTTCGGTAACAGGGCAGTAAGACCATTTTCTGGATCCTACAGAATGGGCAGAGCGGGTTCAGAGCCTAGTGCAGATGTGCTGCACATCCCAGCCATGAGGCAAAAGGCACCCTTGCACTAGGGCTGTTGTTGCCATCCTGGCCTCTGTGGGCTCCTGGAGACGCCCCACACAGCAGACACTCTTGTGCCAAGGCCACAGCCCTGCACTGTCCTGTCACTGCCACATCACACTGGCAGCGCCATGCTTGCAACCCTGTGCCACACGGCAGCTGCTCACCTTCAGCACCTCTGGCACTTTTCTGGTGATGTCAGTCATGGTCTTCAGCACCAACTGGCTGTACAGCCTCTGGGGAGGAAGAGCAGGGCTGGAGCACGTGGGCACCGTGGGCCCTGCCAGAGCACCCAGTCCACGCTGCCCAAGGGAGGGGTGCGCAGGGCTGGTGGGGCCCTTTCCCCACCCTGCAGCAGGGCTGGCTGTCCCTGCAGATCCACATGTGTGCCAGAGCTTGTGGCAGGGTATAGCCCTCACACATGCAGGGAGGTGAGGAAAATGGCACTGAGGTGGCAGTGGGAGGGAGTGCAAGCAGGGCCCTGCCACAGGTGGGGTGCACTGGGCTGGGGGCCAGCAAAGGACAGCCTTGTTCCCCACCAATGAGCTGGTGCGGGCACCTCTCCTCACAGCTGCCATGCCAGGGCTGAGACCAGGCTTCCCTCACAGGCTGGTGCCTGCCCTGCACCAGGGAGGATGCTGCCCAACAAGTGCCACAGGATGGCCTCTGCTGGGAGCCCAGTCTACAGAGTGAGGACAGATGGCTGCAAGGGAGCAGGAGGTATCAGACTGGGCCCCGGGGTACCTTATATTTGAGCAGGGCTTCCTTATCCTCTTGGAAGATCTCAGCATTGCACTCCTTCAGCAGCTGGATGGTCTGTATGGGGTCGGCCAGTCCAGCTCCCAAGTGATGAGGCTGGACTTCTTGCTGATGAGCAGAGCAGCCTCATAGCCTGCCAGCTGCAAGGTGACCACAGGTGGGGTGAGCACAAGGCTGTAGGATGGACAAAGACCAGCAAGCCATGGGGATGGGCACCATCTTATCCAGCCCTGGTCCTGAACTACCTTGTTTGGGCACCAACAAGCTTTCCAGAGAGGGATTAAACATCACTGGCAAATGTCAGGAGCCTCATCAGGATTGCTCTCTTGGAGACAGCCCGCTGACAGCCATAGGAGGCCATGCCTCACCACTCCGCATGCTCAGACCTTTGCCACCAAGGTTCACTGCCTGACCGCCTTCCCAGAGATATCTCCACTTCACCTCACAGGCCAATAAACCAAGGCTTAGACTCTGGGGTGTCTTTGCATACATAATGCTCCAGTCCTCACAGTTAGACAGTTCTTGTGCAGTATTCCCCCTCTCCAGCTTTCTTGTAGGCCCCTTTAGCTACTGGAAGGCTGCTATAAGATCTCCCTGGAGCCTTCTCTCCTCCAGGATGAACAACCCCAACAGGAGAGGTGCTCAAGCCCGCTGATCATCTTCGTGGCCTCCCCTGGGCTCGCTCTAACAGGTCCACGTCCTTCTTATGTTGGGGACCCCAGAGCTGGACACAGTACTCCAGGTGGGGTCCCACCAGAACGGAGTAAAGGGGTAAAATCCCCTCCCTCAACCTGCTGGTCACGCTGCTTTTGATGCAGCCCAGGACACGGTTGGCTTTCTGGGCTGCAAGCGCACACTGCCGGCTCATGTTGAGCTTCTCATCAATCAATACCCCCAAGTCCTTCACCTGAGGGCTGCTCTCCATCCATTCTCCACCCAGCCTGTAGTTGTGCTTGGGATTGCCCTGACCCACGTGCAGGACGTTGCGCTTGGCCTTGTTGAACTTCATGCAGTTTGCACAGTCCTACCTCTCAAGCCCGTCAAGGTCCCTCTGGACAGCATCCCTTCCCTCCAGCATGTCAACTGCACCACACACCTTGGTGTCATCAGCAAATTTGTTGAGGGCGCACTCGATCCCACTGTCCATGTCACTGACAAAGATGTTAAACAGCACCGGTCCCAATATTGACCCCTGCAGAATGCCACTTGTCATTGGTCTCCACTTGGACATTGAGCCATTGACCACAACTCTTTGAGTGTGACTATCCAGCCAATTCCTTATTCACCGAGTGGTCCATCCATCAAATCCATATGTCTCCAATTTAGACACAAGAATGTGTGGGACAATGTCAAATGCTTTGCACAAATCCAGGTAGATGACATCAGTTGCTCTTTCCTTATCCACCAACCCTGTAACACCATCGTAGAAGGCCACTAAATTTGTCAGGCATCATTTGCCCATAGTGAAGCCATGTTGGCTGTCACCAGTTGCCTCCTTATTTTCCATGTGCCGTAGCATAGTTTCCAGGAGGATCTGCTCCATGGTCTTGCTGGGCACAGAGGTGAGACTGACTGGCCTGTAGTTCCCCGGGTCTTCCTTTTTTCCCTTTTTAAAAATGGGGGCTATGTTTCCCCTTTTCCAGTCAGTGGGAACGTCACCCAACTGCCACAACTTCTCCAATATGATGGATAATGGCTTAGCAACTTCATCCTGCAGTTCCTCAGGACTCACGGATACATCTCATCAGGTCCCATGGACTTGGTCCCACGGACTGCAGTTCCTGCAGAACAGGTGATATGCTGAGAGCCCTTGAGGGACCTTTTTGAGCATTTGTGCCCTCAGCTTCCCCTGGAGACCTCTGGCCTTGCTCTGATGCAGCCCACTGTCTTGGAGACATGAGGGACGGAGTGCAGTGCCTTGAGTTAGACCAGGACCCTGTGCTGATGGAGCTGTCCCTAGTCACCATTCCAGTTCCCTCTGTCCCCCCTCCTCAAGCTTTGCAACTCCAGACACAAAGGACCCAGCTCTGTGCAGCACTTGCTGCTCAAGGTGCAGCTGTGCCTGGCAAATTGCTAAGCCAGGCAGCGTGGGAAGGTCTCTGGCTTGGCATGCACCACCAAGCAACTGATCTCAGCTTGTGCTGGTCCCCAGCAGTTCAGTAAGAACCCCTGTGCCCTCTACTTGAAAGGGTGGGTGAGCCTAAAAGGAGAAAAATAATTTTCCTGGAAAAGAAAAAGGTACAGACATTGCAACCATAAAAGAAAAGCATAGAAAAAGAAGAGACAAAATATACCCAAGCTTGAGCTCTTCAAGCTGTCATTAGATTTTCTCAGAGGCTGGTCACTCATGCCAGGAAAGGCACAGGTGCCAGGAGCCCTACTGCCAAGAGTGCTCTCCCCTGCTTCTGGTGCCCACCTCCAGTCCCTCTCATGGGAAAGCTGCAAGAACATCCCTGCACTTACATGCATTGTGCATGTAAATGAGTGTCTCCCTAAGTCCTTCTGCAGCCTCTCACCCACTTCTTTCATACTAAGTAGTTCTGGAAAATTTCCTGTGTCAGGAACCCTGAGCAATTCTCAGCAACTGTGAGCATGTAAATAAAGTTTTACTGATTTTTTTTTTTTTTCTGGAGCATGGAAACCTTGAGAAAGACTCTTGCTGTATTGACATTGCCTGCAAGGCTCCTGTCTAGGCATTCATCTGAATTGCAGTCCCACTGATGGCCCCACTGTCAGACACTGTGGATTGTATTAGGAACTATTTTAAAGATTTGCAACACACCTGTTATATAAATACTACCTACACAGCTGTATGTCAGGCTCACACTTCAGTTCATAATAGAGAGGGCTGTGGTTTGGGTGCCTGCCTTCCTCCTCACCTTTCACTGGTTTATACATTTCAGAGCAAAAGGGGAAGGTTTGGTTTCTTGTGGGATTTGCAGGTAGAAGGGCCATGTGACTGGTCTGGTTTGCTTACCGTCCTGGTTCTGGCTAGGACAGAGTTAATTTTCACAAGGAGCCAGGACAGGTCAGCCAAGCTGGCCAGGGAGCTATTCCATAACATGTGATGTCATGCTCACCATAAAACGGGGCTAGTCAGGGTCAACCAGGTCTTGGCTTTTATTCCAGCTGAAAGCCCCATGTGCAATCAATGTACCTGTGTCCAGGTGTGCGAGATTCCTCCACCCTAAGCCATAGCTCTGCAGCCCTGCCCCGGAGCAGGCACAGCCCTTACTCCTTGTGCAGTGCTACAATCTCAGCCTTGCCACAATGGCCAACCACACTTTTGGGGTAGGGAGGCAGGGTATGAAAGGGTATGGGACACAGCAGGAGGCGAAAGAGAATGACCTATCCATGAAATCAGACATTTCCTGCCCACCAAAACTGTGCATGAGCACTACCTCTCACAGAGAGGCTTGAGGGTAGGAAGTAATGATTTACAGAGGGTATCAGATGGTGCATTCTGCGAATGGAGGGGGCTGGTGTGTAGGGATCCCCGTGCCTTTATCTCAGCCTCCAAGGATGTTCCCACTGCCAGATACGTATCTGAGTCCAGTGATGCTGTGAGGCATAACAAGAGTGCACCGAGCAGTTAGGGCAGGCCTGTGACTATTCACAGGGAAAGGCTGGCAGTGTAGCCCAGTCGATCTGAGTGGCTGGGCCAACACAGGAGCAGATGAGGATAGGCATGGCCCTGTCCCCCACCTCAGAAATGCTGCTATGCAGAGCAGAGGCAAAGCAGGGAGGACACTTCCAGCCTACAGGCACTGGCTCCAGGCACTGCATTGGAGCCCAACCACCTGGCAGAAGTGGCTGGCACAAGTGTCCGAGGACAATCTGCATAGTCTGGTAAATCCTGCTCCCTCCAGACGGAGTGACTGGGTCCCTGCCACCTAACAAGATAGCCTGGTCTCTGACATCCCTGGCCATCCCTGGTCACCAGCCACTTCCGTGCAAGGGCTACCCCAAGGCAATCCCTGTGCTAGAGAGGGAGGTTCCATGCCACCACACCACTTGGCACATCTAATAGTCCAGTCACATAGGGCTCTCCATTGCACGGGCTGCCCAGTAGTGCCTTGTCTTGCTGTCCCATGTCCCTGACAGCTGCCTGCCCCTAAGATGGTGACATGCAGACTTTGCACAGGTTTGCCCTCCTTCCCATGCCACCCTGGCTCTTCACCCGGCCTTGTGGAGCACTGCACAACTGGCACAGGTTGAGACACCGCACTGAAGAGAGGCATGTAGAAGAACATGTTCTCTCTCCTTCATCCAGGAACTTCAGCTCTGCACCCAGATAATGGCAACAATAACACAGCACAAGCAAACACAATGAGCAGCTCCCAGTGTCAGTGATGCGGACAGCAAATTATTGTGGCCCTGTCAGAAGCAACACCAGTGTCAGAGGAAAGGCAGCAAGGCAGCCCTTGGGGGAGGGGGCTGTGGCCTGGAAGCCAGATCAGCATCCCCCAGTCTCACATTGAGAGGAGCGACTAGCTGTGGCTCCATGCAGGCCAGGCCAACATGGGCTCAAGTCCTACCCCCAGACACAGAACAGACTGTTCCAGTCTCTGCAGCAGCCTATACTTGGCAGCTGTCAGGCATATAAAGAGTAGCTGTCAGCACATCCCCCTCAATTTCATAGTTTCTAGGCGAAACAACCCAGGCTAATTTAAGCTTTCACCATAAGCTGCTTTGCCCAAACTTTGCTCTTAAGGACTCTCAGGTGACTTTTTTCCCTCCTTGAAGCCCAAGCCCCTACCTGGACACCAAGCCCCGGAAGAGGTACCAGCACTACCAGGCAGAAGTTCAGGCATCTGAGCTAGATCAGGCTTCTTGCAGGCTATGTGCCCATTTACACAGCTGCATGACACTTCCTTTTGCATGGCAGCTGGTCACTACAGAGCAGTGTTCCACTTGGGCTGCAGCATTTGCCCAGTGTTCCTCATTCTTTTTCTCACTGGAATTAGCTTTCCTGCCCCAGGTTCATTGCTTTGAACATTTCGCTGCTTATCTGCACCCTCGTTTGTAGAATGAGCAATAATAAACAAACTTCTTCCCCAGGGGTGCCACTGTGGGCTTTAATAGAGGCTGGTTTTAGTCAAAAGCAAAGCAGCTCAGTAACTGCCATCATGCGTGTGCTCAATAACCATGATAATACTGGATGCTTTTGCTATCAGTACACCTGTCAGATCCCTTTTTAGCTTTATTAGGCTCTTGGCTTCGATGCCTTCATGCGGTGTAAATGATTTGGGGAAGGGCTGAGTGGTAACTTTATTATCAATGTATCAATACATAGGACACCCACATCTCAAACACCACATGCTGTCTACTTGTCCCATCTTAAAAGGGTAGACAAGAAATTATCAGCTGGGAAAGATGATAAGGATCTGCAGTTTCACAAATGGTGCAGTGCATATACATAGCAAACAATTATTAACTGTTTCTTACAATAGAAACTAGGAAGCACCAGGAGAAATAATTGACAAGCTGGTCTAAACCCAACAGAATCAATTCCTCTTCACATTGCATATATTTACATAGCAGAACTCTTGATGTCACAATACTCTGTGATAATCAAAAGTATAAATGTCTGTTCTTGGGCAGCACTGAATTCCCCAAAACCAGTTATGCAGCAGATGGTAAAAAAACCCAAACATCACCAAATGAACAAAAAAGCAGGATTGGGGATTATTAATGATTAGCAGAGGGGCTTTCCACATTTTATAAAGTTCATAAAGTCTCAAAGGGTTGATCTCCACAACCTGGTGATGTACCTGACCCCATTCCTTGGCTGAAGACAATGGAGGAATTTCCTGTAGCAGCTTTATAAAAATTATCTGTGATTTGCTGTACCTTTGCTTGCGATTATTATTATCACAAGGGATCAATGAGTTAATTCCACCTCCATGGGAGGGAAATAAGATACATCAGCCAGCACATGGACATAGCTGAATTGATGTGAATGAACCCCCACAACATAACTTGGACATTATCTTCCAGTGGACAGGAGGCAAGACAAGAACCAATGCAGAACAGCAGCCACGACAGCTTTGGTGAGAGCACATGGTAGACAGTCATGGGACCAGTTGGGAGTCAGGGTCTGGAGGTGCAGGGGCAGATCTGCCCATTTACACCCTCCCCAGCCCTCCTCTACGCCAGTCTGCAGCTGATTCAAGGATGATGCTCACCTAGAAAAGGCCACCATGAGACAGAGCAGCAGCTGCTGGCTGTTTCCATAGGCATAATCAGGTCACAGCCCGCCAGGGGAAGCTCTACAGCAGGGAGCTGGAGCAGCCAGCATTTCAACCTGGGCAGCACCATTCTGCCACTCTCTGCAGGCAGACACAGGACGAACAGGGCCTGCACAGACTTGCTATGTCAGAAAGAGGATGTAGGATATAGAGACTTGTGCAGACATTTATAAACTTGGTGTTTCTTGGGGAAATAATTGCGTGAGCGTGGTGTCCCAGGAAGGGAACAGTCACAGAGGTCCAGGACCCCCATCTTAGGAGCAGGTCATATCATGTTAATTCCTTTCATAAACCTGTGAATGCTCACCTCATGCTAGTTAAAAGCTGACTAAGGTTTAGATTACGGACACAAAATCCATTAATTCGTTGTGGGTTTCATTTAATCAATAACATTTGTATGCTACAAAGTATGGGCAATTTCTGCACAGGCATTTCATAAATCTAAAACTTTCCCAGCTCCCAAGGGCCACAGACAGAGACACAGATGTACATTCCTGATGCACTGGGAACCCTTGCTGGTGTATTCAGTATTGGGCAGAGAAAGACAACGGCAGGGTGATGTGATGCAGGTACAGGAGGCTCCTGCACCACTGTCAGGGCATTCCCTTGCTGCCAGCACCTCTCCCAGAGCCTCACATTTGCCTCAGTGACTGCCAAAACTAAAGACTGATATTAAGTGTATTTAAAGGCTTCTAGAGCCACGGAGTCTCTGGGAAATTCTCTCTTCATTGAAAGAGCCTCTGAGAGAGAGAGTGTCTGTGTGTGTCAGGGCGCATGGGACACCGGTAGGAACCAGCACAGAGGCAGTGGAGCTATCTGCACCACTGCACCGAGCAGCAAAGTCACATAGCCAATGCGACACATTGCAGTCAAGCAGCCAACGTGGCACATGTGCTCATAGCTCACACTCAGCTTTTGCTCATGGGCCAGCTTGTATTAGCGAACAAAGGTGCAGCACAACAATGCATGCCAAATGCAGACAGGTGGGGGGGATGGTTGGTGTGCAGAATACCCTGGGGGGAATGGCCGGGGGGAGTCTGACCCAGTGGGACTTATAATGCCTCCTCGGGCAGGCAGGGAGAGGAACTGATGGGAACTGAGGCAATCTGGGGCTGTGGAGTCTGCAGCCCAGGCTGCAAAAGTAAGGATGGGATCTCGAGCCTGCTGTGGATTTCCCCACTGAATTCCAAGTACAAGGCACTGCAAGGCATATAATACAATTTAGATGTATTAGTTCCTGATTTGTGATTGCAAATTGAATTTTGCCTGGCCAAAACCCCAAACACTCAAATGATAATAAAATATTTGTGGAGAATTTGCACTCTCATTATTTTTTATAGACTGAACCCACAGATACAAATGCTCTCATCTGCTCCCAGAGCATACCTGTGCACAGTCACAGGGTTCTTCCCCAATGCAGCTCACAAGGGGATGGTGTGGCACTGGACAGAGATGGGTTTGTATAGCTTGTTTTGTATACTCTATTGTTGTTGTTGTATTTATTATTATGATCTTTTTTTGTCCTATTAAATTGTCTTTATATCAACCCATGAGTTTTATTTTTTTTCTTTTCCATTTTTGATTCTCTCCCCCATCCCACTGGGGGGATGGGGTGGGGAGTAAGTGAATGGCTGTGTGGCTGTTTTAGCTGCCTGCTGAGTTAAACCACAACAGTGAGCAATAGGGTTGCAGCCTGGAGTGTAGGGAAAGGACACAGAACCCTAATCCTTTGAAAGTGGCTTTGGGGGGATGCAGAATAAACTGTCCCACAGTGCTAATGGACACCTGTTTCTGCTATCAAAGAACAGCATTACCCACTGATACCTAATACCTACAGTGCTGAGTTTTCCAAATAATGTCTTTTGAAAGTTGCCATGTCATCTTCATCTGACCACACCTGTGCAGGCTAGAGTAATGTTGGGCAAGGCAGGGAGCAAATGAGTAACTGCTGCAGCTGTGCAATCTGAACTAAAGGGATCCAAACCATGCAACTGATAAGCAACTAGACAACATGTCAGTGTCCAAGATTGTGCTCCAAAGGCTGAGAGACATGCTGCTTATCTGTAGCAAGAACATACTGAGAAATGTTCAGTAGAGCATACAAACATATGTATAGGAGGAAGCAAAGTCGTCATGCTGATAACAACTGGAGCTGAAGTAACAACTTAGTATGCAGTTAAAATAACTAATCCACTAAAATGCAAACAAAACAAATTGTAGAAATCAGTTTTCAATAGAAACAAACATGATATGAAGTTAAACCAATGATTCAGTGTATGGGAGGAAGGACCTGACTTTAGGGTATTTGGGTTAGAGCTACAGTATGACCAGAAGCTGTTTGACATCAGTACATACATTTGTTCTTGCTGCTCACCGGGCTGCCTGAACAGAGGCACCCATGCTGCACAACAGTCAATGACGAAGAGTTTGAATCCTTGGCTGATGGCAAAGACAGCCCATGGAGTAGTCAATATTAACACCAACTAGGTTAACAGCCAGCTCTGCAATAACCAAGTGTGGATCAGGCCACAACTACAGTGACCAAGTGAGAATCGGTCTTGCAGAGAAGAGACAACAAGCAATCTGTTCCTCTAAAACCTCTTGCAGTCACATTCTTGCGCTTGCCAGCTCTACCCTTGGCTTTCCTTGAAGTTTCCTCCCCAGCATGCAGATAGAGGGAAGAGGAGCCTTCCAGGAGGACTCTGCTGGGAAAGCAAGATCAGACTCACCTTCATCCTAGCCACTGTTGACTGCAGCAACAATGAAGCTCAGCATGGGAAGCAGGTAATCTCCTGATCCACCAAGAACACCTGAAAAGCAGCATTGAACAACCTAGACAGGGGCAAAAGACCACCTGACCTGCCATACAGCCGCTAAGTTAACCTAGATTCTGCCAGACTTCCATTTCCACTTGGCTGGAACTAGTCCCTTGCACACTAACACTGCAGATCTAATCCTTCCCATGGCAACAACACTACCCTAGTCTTCCACAGCTCTCTGCAAAGCACAGATCAATCGTCCTATAACTAGGAAAGACCGTCTGAAGTGACCAGGAAAGAATTTTAGGGGCCTGAGTGCATTGAACTATGCATGCATGTGCCCACACATATGCACACGTGCATGCATCAATGTACCTTTGCTGCAGGCTGGCTGCATCCAGGGCTTAGTCTAGCTGTTATTTAGCTCCGGCTGTGCTACACAGCCAGGACACCACAAGCTGCAGCAAAAGACAGTGAGGAGCCCCAGGAGTCCCCAAGTCTGCCCAAAGTCACAGATAGGCTAGGCCACCTTAGCAGCCCCTTGGAACCCAGGGAGCGCACAGATTCCTATGTGGCTTGACAACCCCTTCCAGTCTCCCTTGCCCACAGAAAACAGTAGCTTACTGCCTGTAAGGCAACAGAGGATGAATTGGGTTCATTTCCTTATTTCCATACCACTTCACTAGCCCTGTACTGTGTCTCCTGAGGATGAGCATGCCTGTGTTTTCATGCTCACATGGAGCAGCGCCCTGGAGGGACCAGAGCATCCCCAGCTGCAGAGGAGCTGGTGGGACTCTGCTGGGGGCACCAGCCTGAATGTCTGCATCTGTCAGTGCCCCAACAGTTGTGACACCAGTGAGCCAATGGTGCTCACTGCCACTAGGCATGACCATGGCCTCACTGCCCAGGACGTTTGCCTGTATGTGGAGCCTCCTGTGCTGATCCCCCTCCCTGCCCCTTGGATGCGGGCCCCTCACATCATCCATATGCTCAGGGACAAACCCTCCAGCCCAGTTAGAGACAGCAGTGAGAGGCCAGAGAAAAGGCCATACCAGAGAGCAATACAGGACTGTGCCATCGCTTCCTCAGCACATAGAGTTGAGAAGTGGTCAGGTCTCCCCACAAGCTGGAGAAACCATGCTTGCTCCTCTTCCCAGGCCTCACCGCACTTACAACACTTCTGAGAGGAGTTCCACCTCCTGCATTGTCTCCTCAGCGCTGTCCAATTCCTTGCCTGGTGCTGCAGCAGAAAGTACCATTACTCTAGCACTGAAGCCCCTGCAGCCTCACGAGCCCCAGGCTTTTCTTCAATCTTCCAGCAGCCCCTACCTTTGTCTTGCTTTTGCCTTCTGCTGGGCAGCTCTGACAGCCTTCCATACTGTGCCGTGCCCTGTCATGCCATTCCACACTGCACTATGCTGTTCCTTGCTGTGTTGTGCTGTGCTATGCCACACCATACCATGCCCTGCCACACTGTGTGTGATATGCCCAGCTGTGCTGTGCCATGCCCTGCACAACCACACTGTTCCCTGCTGCACCGTATCACGCCGTGCCATGCCCTGCTGTACCATACCATGCCATATCATCCCCTGCCATGCCATGCCACGCTGAGCTATGCTATGCTGTGCCATGCCATGGTCTCCCCTACCCTGCTGTACCTGGCTATGCCATGCTGCACTGTGCCTTGCTGTGCACGTGTCATGGTTTAGCCTCACCCAGCAGCTAAGCACCATGCAGCCGCTCGCTCACCCCTCCCCACAAGGGTAAAACACACCTACCCACAAGGTAAAACTTGTGGGTTGGGATAAGGACAGTTTACTAAGACAGCAAAGGAAGAGGAAAATAACAACAATACTTATAACAGAATATGTAAAGCAGGTGATACACAGTGCAATTTTCTCACCTCCTGGAACCCAATGCCCAGCCCGTCCCCAAGCAGTGATTCCTCCTCTCTGTCCAGCCCCCTTTATATACTGAGCATAACATCATATGATATGGAATGCCCCTTTGGCTAGTCTAGGTCAGCTGTCCTGGCTGTGTCCCCTCCCAGCTTCTTGTGAAAATTAACTCTATCCCAGCCAAAAACCAGGACACCATGTCAAGCCATGCTGTGCTGTGCTGTGCTGTGTTGAGCCCTGGTCATTCTGGGTCATAGTGCCCCAGCAGCTCTGCATGCCTGTCTGCTTCTTCAGTTTGCTCCCAGCAGCAGAGCACTAAAGGGCAGGGAAGGTCCCACAAGTAAAACCCATTATGCACAACATCTTGCAGCTCCACACACCTGTTTGAAGGAAAGAAGGGGCACCTGAACATAGGCATTTACAATTAACCACTGCCTGTGGACTGCAATGCAACACAGCTGGCCCTGCAGAAAACACTGCACCTAAGCCTGAGGGAGCAACAGCCTACACTGTGATGAGGATGGAGTTACCTCCAGGATAGCCAGCATCCCACAAATTAATAAAGATTGCTCTCAGCAATACTTCAAAGCATCACTGGCTCCATTCAGACTTCTCTAGCAGGTGAGCAAGAGTCCATGGTTGGACGTAGGCCTGCAGCACAATGGGGCAGAAGGGAGGCTGTTGTAGGGTGGCTGTCCCCATTACCAAACACTCAGGTGCCATAATACAGGAGCATCTCCA
Source organism: Balearica regulorum gibbericeps (assembly GCF_011004875.1). Taxonomy (NCBI): domain Eukaryota; kingdom Metazoa; phylum Chordata; class Aves; order Gruiformes; family Gruidae; genus Balearica; species Balearica regulorum. The sequence continues at coordinate 75,786 of NC_046186.1, forward strand.
ACTGCAGCTCTCTTCAATGTATACCTGGTAAGAACCCTGCTCCCCAGGCACAACCCATGGGGAGCAAGCAGAGCTCTGCTGGGGCCAGCTCTTGCCAAAGGCCCAGACAAGTCCCTGGGATGGCCATGGCCAGGTGAATTTTGCAAAGATAAACTCATTAATTGATGACAACGCACGTGAGGAAGGGCCATCGGAGCTGCACTGAAAGGATCAGGCTGGTGGGTGGACACTTCACATCTGCAGCTCCGTTGGTCAAGGCTTTGGCCAGCACCACCTACACCTGTGCCAAATCAATGTTGCAATGTTTCATTGTGGAGCAATGAAACCCCAGAAGGATGGGACAAGTTTCTCCCACACCTTCTAGGAGCCTTCTGCTGCACAGTCCAGAGATGCACAAGAACCCTCTGCAGGACAGGAAGGTGACTGAGGGCTCCCTCAGTCTGTCACAGCTGTGTGCAGCAGCATGGGCAGGGGCTGCATGGGCCAGCCATGTGTGCTCCCGTGAAGTGTCCTGCTGTGGGCACAAGTAGACAGCCAGTGTTGGCCCATCATGAGGCCTGCCTGGCACAGAAGCCCTCCAGGGTCCTGGACGCTGACACCATCCTTTTGCACAGTGCCCGGCCACTCTCCACACATCAGTGCCATTGCAGCAGGACAGAGCGTGCAGCCAGCCTCTGCGAGACATTAAGAAAGCGTTGCGCTGCCGTGGGACGTGCAGCCTCAGCGCAAACCCTCAGAGCAGGAGCCATGGTCTTGTGAAATAGTGCATGGGTGCATGGGAACTGCTACACCAGGACAGTGCAAGCGGGGAGGATCGTTGTGTAACAAAAGAGCGTGAACACGCTGCACGAGGGAAGACTGCATGGGGAGAATCTGCACTGGCGGCACAGCATACAGGGGGCACTGGTCGCTACTGGGGAACACGCAGGGAGCTGCGCTGCTGGTTACACGATTACGGCACGGAGTGGGGGCGGCACTGGCGGTTTTGGGGGGTACGGCTCGCGAGGCGGCGCTGGTGACTTTGGGGGTACGGCTCGGGGGCGGCACTGGCCGAGCCAGGGGGCGGTGCCGGCCGTTGCGGGGTACGGCTGGGAGGCGGCGCCGGAGTCGCTGCGGTCCCGCTCGGGGGGTGGCGCGGGGCGGAGCCGATCGGGGGAGGTCCGGGCGGCTGTTCCACCCCCCCCGCCCCCCACCCCCCCCGCGCTGCGGCCGGGGGTCGGCGCCGCTCTGTCCCGCGGCGCAGGGAGCCGGGCCGGTGCCAGGGCTGCTGCCCGGGCGGGGGCCGCAGGCCGGGGTGCCCCTGCGCCGGCCCGCCGCCATGGCCCGCTTCTCGGCGTTTCTTAACCCCGTCCTGGTGCTCTTCAGCTGCGACCTCTGCCTCGTGCGAGCCAGTAAGTGCGGCCGGGCCGACGGGACGCAGCGGGAAGGGACCGGCGTCCGCGCGTCGCCCCGCTCGCTGCCGCGGGGCCCGGCGGGCCGCCCCCTTCCCCGGGGGCCCGCGCTGCCGCCTGCGGCAGGGCCGGGCGGGGGCGCGGGGCCGGGCGAGGGACCGTGCCGGGGGCCGTCCGGGGCGGTCCGCCGCTTTCGGTGGGCCCCGGCACGGGACGCTGTGCGCCGGACTCTGCTGTGGGGTGGGGCCCCTCGCCGGACCCTCCCGCCGCCCTCCCTCGTCCCCGGCATGGCCTTGGCTCGGGGAACCCGCCGGGGCGCCGCGGCCTCCAAGCCACCCGTGCCTTCGGGACGGGTTGCGATCGCGCGGCCGTGCTGCCTTCCGTGGAGGGGCAGCAGGCTCTCCCAGGGGCACCTGGAGTCACCGCCTGGGACTTTGGCTCCCGAAGCCTCCAGCTTCTGGGCGAGGCAGTGGGGAAATGCGGGTTCTCCTTGTGCCCTCACAGAGGAGGGCCTCCCCGTTTCCCGTCCTTGCCTCTCACCAGTGAGCAGCGAGTCCCGAGAGAGTTAATGCCCCTGGGCAGGGATGCTCCAGTGCTGTAGGCTGAGCTGTGAGCTGGTCCCTGGCTTACAGGCATTCCCGTGTGTCTTCCTGCCTTGCTTTCTCTGGGCTGGTGTTTGCTAAGGCACCGAGGTCTTTAAGCACCCAGGGTACGTCTGTCCTTTCTTCCCTTGACTCATCTGAATGACCCTGTGTCAGTGGCAGCCTTCTGCTGTCTGTTTGCCCCTTGTGAGTTTACTGATGTATCACATTGAATTGCGAGTATCAGACATGTTCTGATAAATTCTGCTGCGTTTTCAGGCTCCTTGCAAAATAGGTACTCCAGGGGCTGATGGATTTAGGAAGTGCAGTCAGGGTTGTTAAAAAGGGGCCACTTATTTTTAGATGTGCAATCTGATTCTTACCTCCCTACTGCAGGGATAAGTTGGGCAAACATCTGGGTGCCCTTGAGTAGCAGTCCCAAGGGCATGGGCCGAGGGGTGGGTGAGGTCCCCTCTCCAGAGTCACAGCAGTATGGGGAGGGTGCCAGTGGGGCTGTGCTCCATTCCTATGCAGTGCCACATCTGGCAACATCACTCCTGAGGTGCATCTGTCTGGCCCCTCTTCTAACCTACAAAGCCAGGTTGCATGGCAGATCTAGTCCAGTGCTCAGCTGCCCACAGGTCAGCCCTCCCAGCTGCCCAGGCTGCAGTGCCCCTGGCTCCAGCACACAGGACCAACTCTTCCCACCTCTTCAGCAGGCCTGAAAGAAATGCACTGCTGTACTGACAGTACAAAAGGATGCGCCAGGCCTTAAGCGATTGGTCTTTCTGTGGTGGTGTCCATTTCTTAATATGGCTTTAATCAAAAGTGAAGCTGGATAACTTATAAATGATGCACAATCATTAGCGATTAATTCATTGGGCAGGGTTTAAGTGTGGCATGCTTTTCCCAGAGAGCCCGGCAGGGTGTTGGAGCATCTTGGCTTTAGAGGAACGTTTTTAATAGCTGGCTTCAGAGAGTACATTTTTTGAAGCCATTGCACTCCCAGATCTTTATGGGAACAGCTCTGGCATGAAACTGCTCTGACCTCAGCTGCAGAGCAGGCTGGAGAATGCTAGGCTTAACGTGAGGATCATATGCAAAGCTTTCTACGGTGTGAGCTGTCCTTTGGAGGTTTTGTCATAATGACTTTCAGTGAAGTCTAATCTTGCATATCCTTGGGATTAAACATTGCCCTGTGTTTCTAGGGTGAACTTCTCTAGTTTCAACTTCTGAAACTTCTTGTCCTGTCTGTCTCTTTCTGCTAGGCATGCAAATCCTGTGTGCTCAGAAACGTCTTTTCTGCAGTTTGCTGAACTGCAAACTGACCAAGGGACACTCATTTTTCCAATGAAGAAGAACTGCAGCCTGGACACCTTCAGGTCTCATTGTCACAGAGGTGCAGGTCTGCTTGCCTGGAGCCTGGACAAAGTGTGTTTACGATGCATGAGGTCTGAACCACTGACGAGCCATGTACACTGTGGCTCCGCCATTCCTCTATGTCCTCTTGCCCTCCCCTCTCTCCATTTGAGACATTTGGCAATTGGCTCTGGGTGTAATAGCAGATCATACTGGCTTTGTGTTTTGATACCAGGGTGGTATCCCCCCTGGGATGGCCTGCTGCTGCCAGTGAGTGAAGGTCCCTATGCAGGGCCTGTGCAAGCTCTGGCTAAATACAGTTCAAGCAGATACTGTCAGCCACATGTGAACCTAGCAGCATGGTTTGTGGATCAGTTCAGTGCTCTTGTTCTCAAATCATAGAGTGACTCAGCCCCAGGGCCCTGTTTCAGCACCCCCAGCCTGAAAATCTGGGCTGAGCCAGGCTGGGCTCCCTGCAGAAGCCTAGAAAATTCTTGTGCAGAGCAGGAAGCCTGCTACAAGCTCCATCCACAGACATTTTTGTTGCAGAGATGTCAGACCTTGCCTTTAATTTCCTCACATACACTTAAATGTTGGGAAATCCAACTGCCCCCTTTGGGCATGTTCAGACCTCTTCTCATTCTGTTAGATGTAAAAAACTACCTAATTTATTACTGTAGATGTATCCTGTGAAGCATCAGGTCCTTTTTTTGTCCTGAGGCCAGCTGGCAGCGTCTGGTCACATCCATAGCACTAAGCTCATGAGTTCCAAAGAGGGAAGCACATCAGTGCTGCCTACTAGGAATGGTTCATGGCTTGTGCTAACTCCTGAGCCATGCCCAAGAGTGGTTTGGGCACGTGCTGGCTGGTTCAGACCAAAGCAGTTCCTAGGACCAGTCTCTACCACTGGATTCCTGTGCTGTTCCTGACCTTATTGCATTTGTTAGCGTAGTAGCCTTGGACAACTGTTTGTCTTACACCTAAAGGCTAGCAGAAACATTGCAGCCCCCCCCCCCCCCCCCGCCTTTGAAATGTGTTGTTTCCAGTGAGCCTATGTCCTGGTGATATGGTAATATGGCAGGCTTCTGTTGGGCATGCATCAGCCCCAGTTCTCTCTGAGAATGTGTTTTCTGGGCTCTGTGGATGACCCTCCTATCTGTCTTAAGTGCCTATGGCAGACCACAAATCTGCATTTCTTAGAGTGCGAATCACAACCTTTTCCTGGTTCCATGTGGAGCTGGATATATTGAAATGTGAATGAATGCATTTAAATAGCTGACCTGCAGATATTATCTTTCCTTGTCACTCTGTGGTTGGTGGTGGTGTTACAGTTGTCTTTTTTCATGTTCTCAGGTGCCTCCTGGGGCTATTTTTCTATCTATATAAATCATAGCTTTGAACTTGTGCCACACAAGCAGCTTGTAGAAGGACATTGTCTTATTTACAGGGAGAGAGGACACATGAACAGCAGCCTCAGTGTCTTTCTTCATGCGCTCCTCTGTCTAATTTCCAGACAAAATTTGGCTTTGTATGCATGTCTGTGTACCTTTGTAGGATCCTGCCATGCTCTTAGTGCTGTGAAATCTCAAAATGGTGATGGTGCAGACCGTGGGTCAGTCGGGCCAGCTTTCTGAAGGATAGCAATGGCTGAGTGTTGCTGGCCAGCTTTGCAGCTGATGGCATTGCACTGCTGGGAAAGTCAGCTCTGCCTTCTGCATTGGGTTTTCCTCCCCGCTCTAGAGCAGGGAGTAATGCCAGGCAGATGAGATGGCCAGATTGAGTTGCATAGTGTGTTTATTCCAAGCTGCCCCATTTTTCTGTCACAGTTGATATATAAATACTGTGTCTGGGCTGCTTCCTACGCAGTTTCTGGGTGGTGTGCCAGGCATTCGTGATGTGCACATTCACAGGGCAGCCCCAGAGCTTAGAGGAGCTTGGTTTTACCATCACAGTCTTGGTTGAAGAATTGCATTAATGTAGAATTTGGATTTTCTGGACCCTACAGAAACATGAGACTTCCCTGCCAAGAATCTGCTCTGTGCCCAGACTGAGCAGGAGCACGTCATGCCAGGCAGCCCAGCTTCTGCTGGTGCTGGAGCTGAATGAAGTAAACTTTTCAACAGATGAACATCTGAGCCCTTGTGAAGAACTGATATGAAGGTTATTCTCCTCTCTTATAGCAGGGTCTCTGCAGTGCTCTGAGACAGGCTGCAGGGACTTGACTTTTCACGTGATTTTTTGCTGCAAGGACTGGTTAAATTGCCATGCCAGTCTCTTCAACTATAATTCTGTTTTGCTCAGGACAGGCCTTCATGCATTTCCCATTTTGATGTCTGCAAGGTGGAAGGAGCCTTCTGGGGGCCCTTCGTGTCTTTAGCTGGGTCTGACAGCCTGAGCACATGGTCAGCATTGCTAATCCCTTTTACATGGAACATGTATTATGAGCAATGGGCTATGTCTGCCACTGCAAGCAAGCCCTTTAGAGAAGAGCCAGTCAGATGCCTCGCAAGTTTGTCCTCCTTCCCCGCTGTAGGACACTGCAGAAGGTGAGGTGTGCAGTGAGCACATTTCTCACCAACAGCCAGGCAGGGAGTAGTCCTGGCCAGCAAGCGAAGACTGCCAAAGCCAGCGGCTGCGACTGAGGGGTAGCTGCACAGGCAGGGAGTAGCTTTGTGCCTGCAAACCTCTCCCCCATGCAATGGACAGTTGCCCACTAGCCCAGGAAGCACCATGCCATGCATGTGTTGCTGCTGGCAGGGACTCAGCCTTGTGCACCTGCTGTGCCACTCCTCTCCTGGGGACAGATTCACTGAAGAAGCTGCCCCTTTTAGCCCTGGCCAATGTGCTGCCATGGGCAGGTGTTGGAGAGGCCCCCCCATGGTGGTGTGCATGGGCGAGTGCCTGTTCTGAGACATCTTCTTTTGCCTCTTTCCTGTGCCTTGCCTCGGTCCATCCCTGGCTCACCCAGACAGGCCACCGTCCCCTGTCAACGTGACTGTGACGCAGCTGAAGGCAAACTCTGCCACAGTCTCCTGGGACGTCCCAGAAGGAGACGTGGTCATCGGCTATGCCATCTTACAGCAGGTATCCAGGCTCTGTCCCCAGGGGGCTGGGGACCCCTCTCATTGATTAGCAGCATGCTCCTATGTCAGCCCTTTTGCCGCAGTTTGGAGCTCCTTTGGCAGCTGCCTGAGGACACCTCTGCTGTTGAGCAGCCCTTGCCAGGGCGCCCTGAGCCATCCATCCTGGTGGGAGGCAGGAGACTGTGGGCTGCACTGGGGGTAGCTGTCCCTCCAGTGGCTTCCCTGCAATTTGTCCGGATGAGGATGGTGCTTCACCCATGACATAACCCTTCTTTGCCTGCCTTGCTCTGCCTCCACAGCCCCAGATGATGGTGGCTTCCCCAGGGAGGTGCCTGGCTCTCAGGCCACACAGGGATGCTGCATAGCAAAGTGCTGGCCAGCCTGGCCCACCCCAGGGGTAGATGATTGCCCGGGAAGGGAGGAGTAAGGGCAGTGTGCCCAGCATAGCCCTGCAGACAGGGGCCTGTGCCTGGTGCAGCTGGGGACAGCCTCCTGGGGATGACAGCTCTTCACTCTGGCAGCGGCAAGATGGACAGATGCAGCGTTTCATCCGGGAGGTTAACACCACCAACCGGGCCTGCGTGCTGTGGGACTTGGCGGAGGATGCTGATTACATCATCCAGGTGCAGAGCATCGGCCTGTATGGAGAAAGCCAGGCCAGTAAGCGTGTCCACTTCCGGACCCTGAAGGAGACGGACCGCCTCCCTTCCAACAGCTCCAACCAAGGTGAGGCAGCTCCTTCCAGCTCACCCAGGTGCTGCCGGTGGGGCCACACCTGGAGGTCTCCACAGCACACGGGCAGGGATCCAGCAGTCAGCGAGGAAGGTGCTGCCCTGAGCAGCAGGCTGCTTGGGACATACAGGGTCATAACAGGTAGCAAGGTTGTACAGGCTGCTGTTGTGTCCGCTATGACCATGGTAATGTCTCCAAGTCCTGGTTTACAGCTGTCCTATCCCAGGTCTTGGCACCCTGTTCAGCTAAGCAGGCTGTGGCCAGGACAACTGCTGCAGCCTACTCAGCTGCTGCCTGTAGGAAGCAAATACTGAACAGGCTTTCAACTCTCCCAGCCTGCAAGCTACCAAAGGACAAGTGACAGAGCCCCACAGTCTCCTTTCCTACTCATATCCATGTTGTGCCTTCTTGCCTTGGAGTTGCCTACATGCTGGTCCATGAGAGATGATGCAAGAATCCAAGCGAGATGATACTCAGAGGGTATCCCCTGAGCACAGGAGTCTGTCTCCAGCCATAAGAGGGGGACTTGAGAAGAGTATAACAGGACAAGCAAATGGCTTACTCAGACCTTTTGTGTTCAACTCAGGGCCTTCCCTGCAGGGAGGAACCTCGATGATTACTCCCATGTGTTGTGCAGTCCCTACTTGAACCCAAACAAGCTGTTAGAATCCCTGACTGCCTTTGGTAGTGAGGATGGTTTATCTGACAGAGGAAAGCCACAGGTTGCATGTCCTCTCCCCAGCCAAGATGTCATCCCACACCCGTCCTTGTTTGGGGGAGGTGGGCCTCTCTCCTCTGGAGCTCCTTCTCAGATCCTCGAGTGTTACTGGTCCTGAAGTAGGTTCTGGTGGGAGGGTATCTGCTGCCAGGCCTGCCTGCGTTCTCTTCTCTGCAGGTGACATCACCATGGAAGGTCTGGACAAAGACAGGCAGCTGCAGACAGGCGAGATTATCATCATCGTGGCTGTGCTGCTCATGTGGGCAGGTGAGTGCCACAAGGAACATTCTGGCAGGCTGGGGCAGAAGTGTGGTCCAGGGTCCACAAAGAGGATGGGGCTCAAGAGAGTGCAGAGGCATATTGGTACAGGTCTGGCATCCTTTCCAGTAAGTCTGTTGAGCCTCTGTAGGAGCTCGAGCCAGTGGGATAAAAGGAGCAACCACAACCACTGCTCAGCAGTGATGGCCTGAAGCATGTGGGCTGGCTGGCCTGACTGCTGTGCTGGAAGAGCAGGAGACAATGTGGGACCCAAGCAATACAGAATTACAGGGTGGGAGCATCCCAGATGACATTAACTGTCATGTAACTTGGACCTTAGCTAGCTTGTCTGACATCTGATAGCACTGCTGCACTGGCCGGTAGTCGCTGTGCCTTAATCTGCTAAAACTGTAAGATGGGTGATTTGCTCCTGTACAGCACTTGATTAAAGCCAGTGCTCTAGCAAATAGCAGGTTGCCCTGGGAGCAGGGAGGCCTAGGAGATAACACTCTGTTTCTGACTGGTTACACGCAGCTGCTGTGAACGGGAAGTCATTTGTCCCTTACTCCATTCCCAGTAAATGTGGATTTTCTAGTGGCATCTTGCAGGAATCTCTCCTTGTCCTATCCCTGAACACTGGAAGAAAATACAAGATGGCTGCTGCTAGCTTACACCTTGTGCAAGTTAGTGTGTCAGAGTGCCAACAGGGAGAAATCAGGTCCAGTCTGTGGGTGGCTGTGATAACGCACTGTGGTTTGAATGGGTCCAACACACCTAATGATTACAGTTCAAATCATTGCTCCAGAGTCCTGCATCCAGGGTCCCAAGGTATGGGGTGTACACTGTGTGAGATGGGTCTGTAAAACCATGACAGAGTGATTGACTCCACAGTCAGTTTGCAAGACAGAACAAAGCCAAGGGCTGGCTTTTGTGAAGGTTGCAAGCACGGGACCAATAACTTTAGTGCCTTGCTGGAGGCACTCAGAAACCCACTCAGCTGCTCACTGACCTCAAGAGCTGTCCTTCTCCAAGCGCCTCAACATCTGCCTATGGCCTCAGAGCGCTGAGCCATAGGTACTGAGCCCCTCATGTGTGCCCTGATGGCTTTAGCTGCATCTGTGCCTCATCTGCCCCAGGGCAATGAGCTGGCCACACATGTAGAGGTGCCTGGGGTGGTCCAGGCTGACACGGAGGGTGTGGGTGACCAGTACCCCAAGGTGTCCTGGGCCTGGCTGCTTTCCAGCTGGGATGCTGTGGGAAGGAGAGGCAGCATGAGGGAGTCCTTCATCCCCTGTGTTTCGGCAGCCGTGATCGCCCTCTTCTGCAGACAGTATGACATCATCAAGGACAACGACTCCAACAACAACAAGGAAAAGACAAAGCCATCCTCAGAGCACAGCACACCAGAGCGACCGAGTGGAGGGCTGCTGCGGAGCAAGGTGAGTGGGGAGGGCTGGCAGGAGGTATGGCATATGACATCTGCTGTGGCTTGCTGCCTGCACAGTTTCTGGCTCTCTCCAGAAACAGAAACACCCCAGCTCATGCTCTCACCCTAAAAACAGGGGGTTTAGGTGCAGTGAGCCTGCTTTCTGTGGGGCAGTGTGTGTGCCCCATGGGTGATTGCAGGAGAAATATTGGGAGAGATGGCAGGATCTAGGATGCATTTAGGGTGGCTCCCACATTGCAGTGTGATACCTGCCCTCTCACTGTAACAGCCCCTCCACCATGCCCCTCCAAGGCTGCACCTCTTCTGCATCCCAGAAATAGGTCTAGTTCCTGCCTGTTCAGGCAGGAGGTGGACAAGCTGACAGCCGTTCTTACGGTTTCTGCACTGGTCTATTGCTGCTCACTTTCTGCCTTCACTGGGGCCTGCTCCAGGCCATCACCACACAAGTTGTTCGTGGGAAGGACCCCAGAGCCCCTTCCCCACCCTAATGGAGGTACTGTGCCAGGCTATGGATGGGGAGGGAGCAGTACTTTCATCTGGCTGTTCCCTCAGCAGCTGACACTTCTCCCTTTGTTACTTGACGGTGATTTATAACCCTGATGCACGTGCTCTAAAGGGATCTTGCATTAGGTTTTCCCTTATGTCTCATCTGCCTCCTCTATTGATGGTGGGAACTCTACTCACTGTGTTGTCTAACTGCCCCTCTGCTGCCACATCTTGGTTTCCAGCATATGTCTGGAGCAGAAATTTCCTGTTTGGACTTCAAGGCCCCATTTCTCCTCCTCCAGATTTTCCAGCTTGCCGATTACTCCTTGCCAAAAAGATACCTCCTCTTGGATCTCTGCTCTAAACTGACCCTGCTCATAAAGGGCTGCAAAGAAAGGCTTGTTCTTGCTGCTTGCGAAGTTCACCTGTACAGGGCTGACGTACCTCAGTTTGTCTCTTTGCATTCACCATACTCTTGGCATCCTTGCAGGTGACAATACTGCAAGTTTGCTCTGGCAGTCCTTAATTACAGAGCTGGGAACAAGATATAAGAAAGAAAAAGCTCTGCGTTCGCTTCCCCTCCTGGCTTCAGCGCCAAGCTGCTGTTAGATAGCAGACAACGGTGCAGCCCTTGATCTGAGACCTGTTATAAAGTGTGGTCTCTGTTATAAAATGTGGTCGTGGAGACACTCACCTCCTGCATCTTGCTTCAGCATGCAAGGGTTGAACTACAGAACACATGTGCAGCAACCAGAACCCTTTCCCTTCCCCTTCTCTGGATTCACATATCTGCTGTGCTTTTCAATGAGCGTGTTCTTTTTAGTGTAAAGGAACGTGCCTGCTCGTGCTTGCAGCAGTTCTTGAGAAAAGCCACTTCCCCACTTGCAGCTTTTGGTTCCCTTGGCACAGGCCAGAGCTGTTACAAGGGGCATGGCAGTAACATGTCCTTACAAGGGGCAAGGTGCCTGGCATTCCACAGGCCTCATCTGTCCCTCCACAGCGGTCATCCCATACTTCGTGGATTCTCTGCCACATGGCAGATGTCCTCCTACCCCATCACTTATCTTTTCTGCTCTGACCCTGCACCTGCCTCCTCTCCGAGGGCAGCAGGTAGCATGGCTACCACTAGGGACCAGGCAGAAGTCACCAGACATCTGTAAGCCTTGGATGCTGAAGAGCATGGGGGGGGGGGGGGGCGAGGCTGGTTCACCCAGGAGTACTGGGGCATAGCAGTGGGCAGAAAGGCTTCCTGGGGAGACAGGTGTGTGGTTGAAGGGACTCACCTGGAAGGAAGCAGCAGGCAATGCAGCTGAGCTATGTGAACCTTTCTGCCAGGAGAGCACATCAGTGGAAAAGGCTGGGGTTTCAGGGTTAGTTCCCTTGGTCTCCTAAGGGAGACGCTGAAGCAAGGTCTCTGCTGCAGCTTGCCAACACCTCAGCTCAGGGCAGAGGGCTGAGCTGCAGCTGGCAGCCCTTTGGCAGAGGAGGTCTGCTGGTCTTAGTGCCTGCTGTGGGAGGTTGGGGCTCTGCCATGGGGTCTGCAGTCCAGGGGCTTAGCAAAGCAGGGCCTTAAAGCAGATTTTTCTTTCATAGAAGAAGTCTCCCTCGGTCAATATAATTGAGGTGTAAGTGCAGCACCAGCTCTGCATCTGGGGTCCTGGGCGTCCTGCCAGAGCCAAAGCAGGCCTTGGAAGAAGAAGCAGCACCAGGCACCCAGCCTGGAACTCTGCATGCGAAGATCCTCGTATCAGAACTTATGCTTTCCCAAGGGTGCCTGTCCAGGGATGTGCATGGAGCCGGCTCCCAGCCATGCATGCAGTGTGCGGCCCTGCCCATCCCGCATGCCTGGCCCTGCTCCCCTGCCGCTGCAGAGCGCGGAGCTGAGAAAGGGTGGCGGGCCACACCACCAGCCCAGGGGGGAAAGCCTAGGGGAGCAGAGGGGCTGGTACGCTGGCTTGAGGGGAGTCAATGTCTCTGTGCACTGGCTTGGCCAAAGGCCTGGGTGCAACTGTATGATGCCAGATGCCTGCCTGGCAGGCAGCCTGGAGCAGACCTTGCTCTCAGCCACTATATCTGGGCTTGGAGGTCTGCCTATGGGGGGGCAGGAGCTGCTCCCCTTTTGGCCCTGAGACTGAGGGGGTGGGGCAGTGCAGGCATTTGCCCCAGTGCTGCCAGGGAAGTCTTGGCCAGGTGGCAGGAGGGGTTTGTCTGTGGGGCTGGGCCCAGTGAGCACAGCTGAAGAGTGAGCCCCTGCTGGAAAACAGGGCTCCACTGCACCTCATCATTGCTGTGCAGGGGCTTCAAGGCCTCTCCCTGCTACAGGGGACAAAGACACAAACAAGCACGAGGAACTAGTGCTGCTACAGTGCTTGGCTGGCCTGCAGAGCGTGCAGCCAGGTCAGGGAGTATTGGCAGGAGCCATTCTGTGGGGTGGTGTGAGCCCCACAGAGCTATGGGAGCAGGCAGTGGCCGGGCATGGCTATGGCTTTGCAGTTTCCCTAGTAGGGCTCAGTCTTGACACATTCAAGCTGTTTGTGGGAGAGCTGCTGAGCACCCTGTGAGCAGTGCGATGCCTGTGCTCCCTGGAAAAGATAATGTGGTGAGGCCCAGCAAGGTCTCAGTAAGCTCAGCAGGATGTCCGTTGCAGAAGTCATCACCGCTCTGGGGACAACCCTAGCTTCAACAGCATCACATCCAGCTCCTGGCTCCTTCTGTCTTGCAGGGATATAGTCATTGCTGATGCTCCCACTCCTGGAGCTGGTGCCATGGCCAGCACCAGGTTGGCTGATGTGACACAGACCTGTTGGAAAGGGCTGGCCCTGAATGCCCAGAGCTAGTGGACTGCTGGCTCACAGTCTCATGCGAGGACATGAGCCATTGACCACTCTGGGGCTGGTGAAGTGGTGATGGCTGGACTGTGCATGTTTGCTCCTCAGAGCCTGCAGGGAGGAGTCTCTCGGTGGGTATCTGCACTGCTCTGCATCTGAGGCTGCACCCAGGCATGCCCCCTTGCTGGTGGTAGGAGGAAACAGGGTGATATGAGGAGGCTCTCTGCTGCAGAGATGGCAGTTGGTGCCCTGGCTGCTGCTCTCCCTCCATGCTCTGCAGCCTGTGAACTGGGGTGCTGGCTCTACAGCCCTGGACTCAAGCATCACAAGATCCAGCGTCTTCCAGGAATAAACCTCCCAGTAAAGCACTTTCAAGACTCTTCCTTCCAGGTGCTGCTCAGCTACTGCTGCAGGACTAGGTGGGGAAGGGACAAGATAAGCAACTCCCTGTGGCAGGGTCTTTTCAATAAAAGCATCCTGGCTCAAAGGCAGCGTTGTTCCTGCAGAGTTGCAGGTCTCTGTGCGTGTGTGTGTGCGCATGTGTGTAAATGTACCAGCACTTCTTGAGCACATGTGTATGGTCCTTAGAAGGAGACCTGTTCTTGCATACCATGCAAGAGCTGCAGGTCCCCTAAGGTCATCTTGCATGCATCTCTCTGACCTTTGAGAGAGGGCTGTCAGGGATATACAAGAGGTTTTTAAAAAGCTCTGGTGCCCTGGAAAATGTTTAGAGGTGCTATCCTGGAGAGTCAGAGCAGACACGTGCCTATCAGGAGTTGTTTAACCAGACCAGCGGCACACACAAAGAAACAAAGGAGCAAGACTGTGCTGCAAAGTCAAGGAGCTGGGGTAGTCACCAAAAAAATACTGCAAAATGGACTGGTTGTGGCCAAATAAAAAAGGAGCACATAAGTCTGTCACATTAAATGTAAAAGCAGGTTGTGATGTTGAGGCAAAAAAGAAACCCTCCCTCCCAAAAAGATCCCAGCCACCACTCCTTCTCAGACCATGGCAGTGCAGGAAGGCAGGGAACTGCAGAGATGAGTGCTACACAAGAAAGGCAGCAGCAATGTTGGAGAAGAGGTATTTTTCTGAGGCATGTATGTGCGCATTACCTGTGAATGAGTCTGGTAGCACCAGCACAGTGCAAATGCCTGACACGATGCCAGGGCAGAGTAAGACATGCACACATAACACAGACCACCCCCCGCCCCCAGCACCAGCACCACAGTGGTACAAGGAAAGGGCTCTGTGGCTCATGCAGAGCAATTCTGGCACATCAGTTTAAGACAGGTTGGACAGTGTTAGCACATGTGTGTGGGTGATAGTGAACCAATTGCTAGCTTGTACATTACTAAGCCAGAACCGACTTGGCAAAAGCTCTCACACACACAAAGCTGAGATAGGGGCTGGGGAAGGCTTTCACGCACTGCAGCAACAGCTAGTTAAAGCCAGGAATAACAGCAGAACTGGCACCCATGAAGTCCTGCAAGAAGCCACATAGGGCTACAGCGGTCAGCATAGTCACAGCAAAGAGCACGCTGCAGCAACCAGAGACTGTTAACCTGCTTGGAGCACTTCTGTCTGGAGATGTGACCGCTACCAGGCAGCAGGGTAGACACACCCCCCCACCCCACCCCCGCCCCCCCTAGTGGCAGGAGATGGTGACCAACTTATTCACAGGACACAAGCAAAGGATGAGTGAAGCAACCGGCATTAGCAGCAGCGTTGTCGCCCCCTCAGCACAAGCTGCAGCACTCAAGGTGCAGGACGGCATGGACACCAAACATCCTGGTTCAACACAGGGCAGGAAGCCACATCAAGGGCTGTTAAACCCACACCACCAACAGGTCAGTCATCCCTCAGTGCTGGAAGCTGAGGCTGTGACAATGACCTGCTCACCCTAGCAATCCCAAAAACATCTACGGGTTGCTCTGTGCCCTCAGCTGTGAGAGGAAAGGCATGAGACCATGCCTCAATGCACAAAACCACAAGTGAGAAAAACAAAGCACAGCTCTGACTGACCTGCAGGGACCCAAGCCTCCCTAGAGTGCAAACTTTCCTCACAGCACCTGCCCATGGCACTCGGTGGGAGACCAGCTCTGTCGCCCCAGGCTGCACACAGTAAGTACTGCTCAGCTGCAGCTGTCAGTGTCACCAGCCTTAGAAGGGGAGATGTGCTGCGATGTGACAGGAATCCAGCAGCAAGGTCCTCAGCCAGAAAGCAGCTGCAAACTGTTACTTGCCAGAGAAACCATCTGCTGGCTGCAGCCTCCCCTGCTCTCTCTGGGGAGGGAAACCAAGTGCACAGCTTGCCCATGTCTCCAGACCACAGCCAGGCATGCAGCAGGACAAAGGCACCACAGAGCAGGCACACAGGGGAAGAGACTGAGACCTGTTGGCATACAGGGGGCTTGTGTCCTCCCTGGCCTCAGCATGGTCAGCCATCAGCTCCCATCTGTGCAGATGACATTCCCAGGTGCTCAAGACATACCAGTCCAGCACAGCCTGGACCAGCTCCCCCATCAGATAACAAGGGCCACCCTGGGCCCTGGCAGCCCTCAGCACAGGGGAAATAGCTCCTTCAGGGCCAGCAGCTGAGGAAGATGGAGCTCCAGGGAAGCTGCAGGCTCCATGAGCTCAGGGCACAGCCCAGGCCCTCACTGCAGGTGAAGAAACCTCACTGCAGGCAGTGCAGCAGAAAACACGGTACCTTGCACACTTGTGCATTGCACCCCATCCAGCACTCAAACCCAAATGACAACAGTAAAAAAAAAACCCCCTCAGTTTATTTCGCTATAAAGGCAGAGCTTTCCTTTAAAAACCAGCTCATTTCACTAGCGAGAGGGTATGGGGCTAAACTGCAGGGGTAAGGCCTTCCTCCCTCACTCCTCCAGGCCAAGAGCTATTGCTTCCTGAGGGTCACACACACACCAAGCAAGTCCTCCACCATCTCCAGGGGGCCACTCAGCCTCAGCTGGTCCCCAGTCTCCACCACTAAGAGCAAGGCAGGAGAAACAAGTGAGGCAGGTCAGACACAGTGCAGTCTGAGAAGCACTGTCTGCATCCTGTGGGCTCAGGGCACTTGGGGTGGCTCTGCATGCGCTGGGAGCAGGCAGAGCGAGGAGCACCGGTCCACCAGCCTGAGCTGGGAGCAGGGAGCAACTGCAGTTTGAGGCGACTCATGCAGGCGGAGAGCAGGACAAGGAGCAGGTGTCACAGTCTGTACGCTGCATGGCAGCAGTGCCAGCAGACTCTGTGCCTGGTGGGCAGTGCCAGGGGTAGGCACTGTCTGGCCCAGGTGCAGGCACAGGGTGAATCCTGAGTGGCTGGTCCATTGTTGCAGAGATTTGGGTTAGCCCAGAGGAGTCTTAGGGTCAGCAGTCCTGGGGCCAGCTGTGGGGAGGTCTCCAACCCTTCCCAGCCCCTTCCAGCTGTCTGGGGGTTGCCCCAAGCGGTAGCACAGTAGCTGTGCAGTAGGAGAGCTCGCTCTGGGCACAAGAGGTGCTGACTCTGAAAAGCAAGAGAGAGGAAGACCCAGTCCATGAGGCATGCGGTTGGGAACCTAGCACAGCCTAGGAAGGGAAGCAGACCTTCCCAGGTGAGCCATCAGCCCCCTCCCCCTGCAGAGGACATGCTGGGCGATGTGGCAAAGCAGCACTGAAGGAACTTACCTGCTGGGCTGTGGGCTCTCCTCCCCAGCTCCTCCATGCTGCTTTGTAAGAGAACAGAGCACCCATCACACCCCAAGCAAGGCCTCCTGAGAGACGCAGCATGCTCACATCCCTGATAACACAGGCATGGTACAGCAGTACCAGGCATTCAGAGTGCAGAAGGTCCTAGCCCACTTGCTACCAAACCCTTTCCCTACACCTGCCTCTCCCGAGGCTGCAAAGCCGTATCTCCTTCCCATCAGGAGCCCCCACGTACAAAGGGCTACCACTTCACAGTGCCGCAGACATAGCTCCAGTGTGTGCGTGCACTGGTTCCTGGCTGATACCAGCTCAGACCAGGCTCAGCCCTGCAGTGCTGACAGGCCCCAGCCAGGTGCCAGACACATGGAGAACAGCCACAGTGGAACAGGCCTCTCATACCCACTGGCACTTCTGCAAAGACCTATGGGTTAATCCTCCATTGCTGGACTGATACCATCAACTCAACCCGAGGCCTTAGTCCACGTAGAAGTCAGCATGACCAGGCCTCCATCCTGGTCCAAGCCCCAGGGAAATCAGTGGGAGGAAGATAACTCTGAGTCCCACCTGAGAAGCACGTCTGAATAGGCTAGCCTCAGCAAAGAGTGGCAGAAACAGAACAAGTAACATCTCTGGGTACATCCTGAGGGTCACCACCTGTCCCCCACAGCACTGCAAAAGCCAAACTGCAAGATCTGCCCCTCCACAGCTCAGGTCCCTGTTCACTCGACGTCTCAGCTGACAAGCAGAGAAAGCAGCAGGAAGCTCCCCCTTGCTCCCACGCAGATCTCCTCCATGCTCCCGCCATGCCCATGGCCCCAGCAGCTCCCCTTGCACAGCGCACAGAGCAGGAAACAAAAGAGGGTTCATTAGAGAGATTCCTGAACACAAGCAGCAGCTCACTACCTACCCAGATAAGGTTTCACCGACATTATCTTCCTCCTCATCTTCCTCCTCCTGGCAAACAAACAAACAAATAAACCAAAAAACCACTGTGACACCTCACTGCCTGGACAGGTCTCTGCCAGGAGCGAGGCTGGGCTGCCCAGAGTCTGTTCTGGAGCAGCAGGGCAGTCCCTGGCCCCTTCACAAGACAGTCACCCACCAGGCATGGCACAAAGCGTGCCTATAGGCAGTAGGGGGAAAGATAGCACCTGCGGTGCTGGGCTGCTGGAATCCTCAGGCACACAAGGGGAGAGACAGATCATGACTCTTCTCACATCCCCTCCAGCCAGCAGAGCACCAAACACAGGCTGTGAGCAGGGAACAAGCTGAGACAGCTGCTGCACACAGCATACCTTTGCCCAGAGATAGGAGTGGGGTGAGCACATCTTGCAGCTAGAGGGCCAGGCAGAGAACCACCTGCGAGCAGGCTGTAAGCAAGTATGACCCCCAGCACTGCCAGGCTGGACCAGCACTGGAAACATGAGGCCAAGGACCAAGCGTCCAGAGGCTCCTGGGCAAAGACATGGTGAAACCAGCAACACTGGCAATGCTTCGATTGGCTCCAGACATGCAATAGGTGTCATGCAGATGGGCAGGGCTGAACCTTAGCCCAGACTGGCAAGATGATGACCACAGGGTCCTCTCCTTCAGAGACACTGTCTCACCCCTAGCCATGGCACCAAGTGTGCAGAACAGGTCCCAGCTCCCTGTTTAACAATGCCAGCAGAGGAGGGCTGAGGGCTGCAGCAATGTTGGGCCTGACAGGAGAGCTCCTGGAGCAAAGACCACCTGAGGAACTGTGCCTGCCTTGTGAGCCAGACATGTCAGGCCACCATGTGTGAGGGAGGCTGCGCAGATATCAACAGGTCCTGGAAGGTCAGGAGGAGGGAGCTGTGTAAGGGTTACTCTTTTCCTACCCTAATGCGAGACAACCCTGGGCATGGGCCAGACTTGCACATACTGTACCCCAAACTGGTGTCTGAAGGGAGGGCTCCCCGGGGGGGCTGTCTCACTTGGTCTGCCGGGCTCACTGCTCTCCAAGACACATGAAGGGTGAAAGGGCTGTTCCTGCCTAGAGCCTGGGACAGGGCAAAAGCAGCAATGTTAGTGCCTGCAACCTGGAGAAGGCCCAGCAGAGGATGTACAGGCAGGACTGTGGGCAAGAGACAGATACCCCTGCAGCACTCAGGGGAGGATGCAAACAAGGGTGCAGGAACACTGCTCAGGGCAGGTAACACAGGGTCCTGAGCTGTGCTACAGCTCAGCAATGCAGAAGAGATCACCATGGATAGCAGGGATGCCCCCCACCCTGCCCCAGCCAGATGGCGCCATGGCAGAGAACACAACAGCAGGGACAACACTCTCCCTGCTTGGTGTTTCACCAGCCAGGTAGCGAGACATCTCTCCTCCACACAGCCCATGACAGGGTCCTGCACTGGAGACCCCTATCCTAGGGCTAGGCAGAGGGACATGTTTGAGAAATTTCTCCTACCTGCATGTGCTGCTTCCCAGAGATCAAGTGCCATCTGGAAGGCCTGGGCCACGGTCAGAGTCACAGCCTGAGCCTGCATACAGGAAAGAGAGGGAATGTCTGCTTCCATCTGGGCCCTCAAGCCAGGAGACCCCCCCCACCATGAAATCTGAGAGCCCCCAGGCCTCCCTCACTGCCTTTCTCTGCAGCGCACACACACACCGAAGGCCAGGTCTCAATACTGTGTTGGTCTGCCCATGTGGGCCAGCCATCCCCAAGAGGAGAACCCAGAGGACAGAATGACCTCCTTTTGCTCACCACCTGCCTCTGCAGTGTGTGAGCACACATGGTCCCCAGCTCCATTTCCAGCTGCGGTGCACAGAGGTAAGGGCCTTCTCTCTCTGAAGGGGGAGAACAAAGGCCCTTGCTCCCACCCTTACCTCACGGAGCCAAGAGCAGAAGGGAAGTGCTTACAATCTTCTTCTTGGGTGAGAGGAAGGCATGGCACTCCAGCGCCCCGCTCTCCTGGCTCTGGGCAACATAAGCGAAGACTTTGTTCTGCAGTTTGTCTGTTGTGCAGTACGAGATCCTGCAGGCAGAGAGGAGCTGCTCAGGGCAATAAGGGACCCCAGCACAGGTCTTCTGCTGTGCTCCCAGCACACCAACCAGCAGTGCTGACAGCCTAAGGCTTTCATCTGCCCCAGATGATCAGGTAGCCCAATCCCCCAGCAAGGGCCAGAGGCTGCCTGGCACCTACAGCTAGTAAGAGATCTCTGCACCCACAGGCCTTCCCTCCTGTGCTGCCTCAGTGTGCTTCCTGGTCCTCTGATGCCCACTTTGACCCAATGTATGAACTCAAGCACTGGGACAAAAGGAGCATAGAAGGGTGGGTGACTGCCTCCAAGGACATGATTGGAGGTCAGGCAGCAGGATGGTCTGCCTTAGCACATCAGCTCTGGTGCTAAGACCCAAATTTTGCACCAATGAGATGTCCTGTCTCTGCT
Organism: Balearica regulorum gibbericeps; assembly: GCF_011004875.1. Classification (NCBI taxonomy): domain Eukaryota; kingdom Metazoa; phylum Chordata; class Aves; order Gruiformes; family Gruidae; genus Balearica; species Balearica regulorum. The sequence continues at coordinate 95,781 of NC_046186.1, forward strand.
TCCCATCTAGCCACCAGCCTGCAGCCACACTCCCCTCACACCCCGCACCCACAGACACCCAACCCAGCCAAAGCACAGCTGGTAGTTAAAAAACTCCCACATTAGCTCTCACAGCAACTGCCTTTAGCCAACCTGAGTAAGCTGCAGTCTATGGCACCTTCATGCCCTTGCAGCCAGAAGAGCAGTCCTTTGTCAGTGGAGAGAGACAGACATGCAGTCCTGCCCTAACTGTGGGGCTTTCCAACCACCAGCTTTGACATCCTGCTTGAATGCCAGAAGAGACAAGCAAGGCCCAGGGAAGAGACAGATGGACTGACCCGGAACTCAAGGCCACCCAGGACCCTGCCTGCATTCAGCCCCAGGCAGTGCTGTGGGTCACAGCAGGGAGAGGGCATGGGCCTCAGGGAGCCAAAGGAAGACCTAAGCTTGAAGGTACCAGTGACAGAAGGCCCAGCCCTCCCTGGCTGCTCAAGATCCCATCAGTCTCCAGCTGGCTGCTGGGGAACACCCAGGCCCTCCACATGCCATGCCCACCTGTAGATGGAGATGTTCTCAACCATCTCCTTTGTGTCTGCATCCTGCAGCGAGATGCCCCTTGGAGACACTGTCAGAATCACCTTCTGGAACTTGCGAGCTCCCACCCGTGCCTGGCAGTAGGGAGACACCAGACACCTCTGCAAATCTGGCAAGGGTCTTCACACCCCCCCTTGCTGGCAGGAGTCCCCCAGACTCTGTATGGAGTGCCACCCACTTAGACCCTTGCTGTAAAGGCTCCTGCTGTAGGGATGGGAAAGCAGAGCCTGGAGATCAGGCACGCCCTGCAGAGAACACCCCTGGAATCCGTTCACACTACTGCCGTGCACATGGGAAAGGACAGATCCCACCTCCCCCAGTATTTCACCCTCCTCTCCCTGCTGTGACAGGCACAGCTCTGCTCCTAGCCATGTTCCTGGTGTGGGAGCAGGCAGCAGCGGCTGTCCTGCAGGAAGACAGCTTCCCTCACAGCACACAGGCAGAGAGCAGCCAGCCTCTTGCATGCCACCCTCCTCTTGGGAACAGCACAGTCCCTCACTGGGGTTCAGGGCTGGGACATGGACACTTCCCGAGAGTCCAGGGGCTGGGCTCTGAATTGGCTCTTCTCCACCCCAGCACAGCAGGGCCCCAGGGCCAGCTCTCACCGTGGCCATGATCCTGCGGATGGCAGCAGCAGCCATGTCTTCTCCTTTGGGTTTTTCTACCAGCGTCATGCCTAGATACTTGAGTGTGAAGCACATCCCCTCAAGCAGTGGCTCCTGCATATCAGCCCAGCTCTCAGGAAGCTCTGCAAAGACAAAATGCCTTGGAAGCCACGTGCCAGCAGTCCCATGGCTTGTCCCAGCAGAGCCACCCCCACCTTGTTGCAGCTTCACTACTCCCAGCAGCAGTGCTGCTATCTGCACTCAGCAGGGCACTCTCCTGGCTCTGTGATGTTCTTAGAAGAGGAATGGAATGACAGGATAGTTCACCCTCAAAGCTTTAGTCATGCATCCCTGGAGGTACACGCTCTGTCAGCACAGATAATAAGCTCCTGCATATCTGCACAGGGTCTCAGATGCTGCAGTGTTTACTGCTATCTGCAAAAACCTTTAATTCCTGGGTCTCATCTATTTCACAACAAGCAGGATGTTCTCAGTACTGCATTCATCTCCCCCACCTAAGCCGCTGGCACAGCAAGAACAGCAGCATTTGCTGCCACACGTGGTCAGATCAAAATCCCAAAGTTGTCCCAGTGTAACCAAAGTCAAACCCTCTGGTAGCTACCATTTACAGCAGCAGGCTGCCAGAGAAGAGGCAGCTTGTCCAGCACTCGTGATCCAAGCTGAGGTGACTGGGAAGCAACTGCACCACAAAGATTGTGTTAAGGAAGAGCTCAGACTGGTATTTCAATGATGCAAACTAGCTTTCAGGAAAACGGATTTTATGGATGAACTCCAATGCACAGAGGAAAGAGAGCTCCCATGTGCATTACTTTGCAGGTCACAGAATTAAAGGGGCACTGGCTTGTTTCCTGTATCTTCTCTTTTCAAACCCCATTGCTCCAGTCAAGAAAAAAAAAATTTAAAACCCAATGGGTAGAGTGTCTGTTCACTCAAGAAAGATTGCCTCGGGACAGTCCTGAGGATCTCCAACTTCCTTCAAAAACCAGTCCAATTCACCAGCATGTTCTGCCACACAGCAGATGTGCTGGTGGGAGAAGGAGCCCTGGCCCTACAGTCAGTCCTGATACCACTACTGTTGGCAGAGAACAACCAAATAAGCACTGTAGGAACATCCATTCAACCTCTGCTCCCACAAGACAAAGCCCTTGGCTTCAACAGAAAGTTCACTCTCATCGAAGGCAAAAGCTTTAGTTATCAGACTAGCGTGCCACACACAAAGGACCAATTCTCTTGTGCCAAGCACTTCCTGGTGATAATTTTCAAGGAGAGTCGAAGCAGATGTTAGCACATGCTTACTTTCCTCAAATCCCAAAGCACAAGAATGGTGAGAGAGGAGATACGCAGAAGGGCTAATACACAAGAAGTCACAGTCTCTCTCTTCTTGGGGATTCAGCCCACACAGGAAAGGAATAGGAACACAAAAGTTAAACACTCTGCTACAAACACCAGATTTGTACACTCCCTGGGAATTGCTTAGGTATCTGCTGTTCACACTAAGCTAATACTTTTCAGGGTTATTTTTCATCTCTTTCCTGGGATTAGCTCCCTGAACATAACTGGCACACTTGCAGAAGGCTTCAACTCATAATTGGAATAACCTGAACCCACAGGGAAATCAGGAGACCTTATTTGCACAGCATACTCCTGCACAAATGACTACTACCAGGGAACTCACCTGGTACCATGCAGGCATCAGGAACCTCTACCCAGCATAGAAGAGCACTGTCTCACTCTGAGAGCAGCCCACACATGCCAGGGCTGCCTGCTGCTCCAACAAACCGTTTGGGCAGCTGAGACTGAGAAAGCCCAGGCACAGCCCTCCTGCTGGGTCTGTGGGGTCAGTCTTGGATCTGGCTGTGCCACAGACAGCACGGCAGTCAGCCCGCAACGAGCAACATGCAAGCTTGCCAAACTCACTTGCACATGTGTTCGTGCCTGCAGAGGACCAAACGCAACGGTTCAAAGAGGCCAAGGCCTGCACAGGCTGGGGAGGGTGCCCACGGGTAAGGCACAGAGTGTTCCAGCACCCAGCACCGCCTGTCACAGCCGCCCAAGGCCTTGGCGCAGGTGGCCTCAATTCAAAAGTGGGGCAAGAGGCTGGCAGCGAGAGGTGCACGGCAGGGAGGGCCTCGGCCTGCAGTCCCACAGCCTGCCCCACGGCACCTCCACGCCGCTTCAGCCCGCGGCCCCACGGCACGGCCACAGCCGTGCCCCGTACCGCTCCCCACAGCAGGCAGCAGCCGCGTGCCGGGCCCGACCAGACCGAGATGCAGGCTCCCGTGCCCGGAGCGATGCCCCGCCCCGCCCGGTCCGCGCCGCAGGTGAGCCCGGGCCGCGGCCCCCGCCCGTTCCCCGGCAGCCGCGGCCTACACTCACTGCGCCGCCGGCGGAGCCCCAGGCCGTGCCGGGCGAGGCGCGGGCTCCGCAGCACGGCGCGCCCCGCCGCCCGCAGCGCCTCCATAACGGAACCAGAGCCGCGTCCGAGTCCTGCCGGTACCGAGGTGACGGGGAGAGGAGGAGCGTCTGCCGCTGGGCTCGGCGCGCTGGCGTCAGCAGCGGCGGAGGCGCTGGGGTTGCCACGGCAACGGGGGCGGGGCGAGGTGGGGCCGGCGGTGGCGGCGGTGGTGCGGGCCCGTCCCGGTCCCGGGTCCGGCCCCGGCGTTCGGCGCGATGCAGCTGCGGCACGTGCGGACTCTGCTGGCCCCGCAGGTCGGGCCGGGCCGGGCCGGGCCGGGCCGGGCTGGGCGGGGGGGGGGGGAGCGGGCGGGAGGGGGAGCGGGCAGGCCGGGGGGCGGCGGTGCTGAGGCTGTGTGTGTGTCCCGCAGGACGGGACCGCGCGCGTGACCTGCATGGCCTGGTCGGCCAGCAGCACCCGGTTCGCCGTGTGCACCGCGGACCGGGTGGTGCTGTTGTACGACGAGCAGGGCGAGCGGCGTGACAAGTTCTCCACCAAGCCCGCTGACGCCAAGGTGAGGGCCAGGGGTCCGGCCTGCTGCCACCGGGGCCTGCAGCGACGGGCGCAGTCGTGGTCTGTGGGCTGGTGCAAGTGCGCTTGGGACAGGGCAGCCTTTCCCTGTGGTTCACACTGCCATCCTCTCCACAGTATGGCAGGAAAAGCTACGTGGTCAAAGGCATGGCTTTCTCCCCAGACTCCACCAAAATCGCCATCGGCCAAACGGACAACATTGTCTACGTCTACAGGATTGGAGAGGAGTGGTGAGTCTGGTGGTGGAGTGTCCAGCGACCATGAGGAGGGGATGGCACTCTCCTTCCTGCCGTACAGTGTGCTTTCTGGGTATTGATGCTACCTGCATCAGTGTGCTGTCCTGCTCCTCAGCCCGATACACACTGCGGTATGCATCATCTAACCTGCAGTGAATCACTTAGATGTTTCTATGGTGAGCAGCAGACAGGCTTTCCTTGAACACAGCCCTTTTGAAGCCCTGTGTGAGCATGTGCCAGCTGAGCTTCTGTGGAGCTGGAGCTGTAAAGCCTATGCTGCTGTCCCCTGTTTCATAGATGTGGTGCACACCTGCCTCACTTCAGCCTCATTTGCTGGTGTATGTTGTGCTAAAGGTGCTCAGAAAAGCAGGTCACCAGAATTTTGGAAGCTTAGAAGTTGGGTGGTTTTGGTTTTAATTTTCTGCCTAAAGTTGGTTTGTGGTACAAAACTTAAATGGCCTAGGTTTGGCAATATTAAAACAGATGGAACGCAAATGGTAGAGTAACCAGAATGGGCAGTATTACTAGTTTTGCTGATAGGAATTTTTTGTCTACGTTTTTCTGCAGGGGTGACAAGAAGGTGATATGCAACAAGTTCATCCAAACGGTGAGACTCAGACTCCTGTTCAACTCCATTTTGCCCAGCATATGTAGGCAATTAGAGGTCTCTCTGCTCATACTCATAGGTGTGCTTGGCCAAACTGTCAGTGGTACTTGATCTCCAAAAGATGCAGGTAGATCCAAAGATAATCTCCAAATTTTGAGGCATGTATTACTTGCCAAGCTTCAGAGGCCTCATAATGCGTCAGTAAACACAGTAATTAATTGTTGAATGATCAGTGCAGTCAATTACAAAACTCTGGGGACTACTTTAGGTATCAGTGGACAGAATGTTTTAAGAGAAAAATAGGAGAGACTCTGAGCCCAACTATTTTTCACAGGTTGGCAACTCTAAGCCCCAAGTTCCTTATTAACCAAAATGTAAAGTGCGCAGAATTCAGTCAAACAGCACAGTTTCCACATGTTCAAAGGCCTCAGCTTTGTAATTTCAGTCAGATTATCTCCTTGACCTTCTTCGTGTTCTGCTGCTCTAACTCTGCCTGCGTATGTCGGAGAGCAGTCTATTCAGTAGGTCTCTGGCAAGGATTGTCCTGAGGTTGATGTAAGTATCTGGAAAAGGCAAAGGTGGGTCATGGCCCACCACTGTGGCTGCTCTTAGGGCAGCTTAGGAGTCCCTCTGGCCTCTCTGAACACTCGCTGCTGGTTGTAGGAGGGGAACCCATGTAGTTTTGTTGCTCTGGCTATAAGTGAAGAAAGCTGTTGGTCAGCCTTTGGTGCTCTGTGGTTGAGCTGCTGCACTGAGTGGTCATGACAGTGGAATAGAATGTCATGAGGAAAAGAGAGCAAGAGGGGCTTAGTGTCCACTTGTCCCTTTCCTGAACATCGTGGTTATCCTGTGTGTGGATACCTGTAGCCTCACTGGAGAGTCCTTTCATTGTTTATTGCTTGCTACCTGCCTGCTGGCAGGAGTAGCTTCCTGCCCCTCTCACTCTCCTTTGCTGCAGCACCTGGCTAACAGCCTGGTGGGAGACTGCTTGCCTCTCACAAGCTTAGATGCTGTGCACAGCATGTGTACAGTTTTTTTATATTTTTAATATAGTGGTTCATTTCTCTTTTCTCGCATTCTCTGATTTTTCCCATGCCTTTTCTACCATTTCTATCATAATAAATCCTTTATTTTTTCTAATGCTATATGTATGGGGTTTTATCACTGTGTCTGGTTTTTTCCCTGTAACTAAATATTGTTATTTACAAATTTTTGGTGTGTTCAGTCAATGTGAAAGATCATTTATTGAGCCCTTTCCCTCTCCTGCCATTTGCAAAACCTGTTGGGCACTCTTACACATTTTGTGAATCCAGTGACACTGTTCAGCTCTGCTGGCAAACAAAGCATCCTGTTAGAGGGTACTACTAGGGACTACTCAGGATGAGTACGTCCAAGTTTGACTTCTTTGTACTACTAGCTGAGCACATTACCACTTTGTGAAGCTTGTTACTAAACTACCGCTGAGCTGCTTATGGTTGTGTTAGACTGAAAATAAGGATCTGGCAGATAATGAGGGAAACATATAGATGTATGGGAAACAGATGTAATAGAAAAATGGGTCTTGGTCATTGGTTGGACATGTAAATTATGAGCAGCTTAGGTATCCAGGGTGTTGTAGTTTACATTTTGGTATCTGATTGTAGCTGTATTTGCTGAATGTGAATGGTAAGAGCAGGGAATAGAAGGTGAGATGAATAAATGAGGGTGTATATATATCTAAAGCAGGCCCAGATGCTTAAAATGGACCAGATGAGCCAGTGAGGCTAGTCTAGTGGCACAGTGCCAAACACCAACCTTCTTACTGACTGAAATTCTTCAGTTTAAATGTGAAGCAATTTCATTAACTCTCTTGACCCTCTCTTAGGTTGGGTTTCATGGTCAGCTTTATTCATCCTGACCACCACCTCAGATTTTGAGAATACCTTTGGTTTGGATTTAATGAACCTGTTTCTATCTGACCTTGGTAGCATCTGATAACTTATCTGGCTTGTAAATGAAAAAATAAAGACTATTTCTGATTCATCAAATGCAGATCCAATGTACAAGTATTCTCATATCTATTAGAAAAGCTGGCAGAGTCAAATTATTTTTGTTTTATACTTGTTGTTGAAAAAAATCTTTTAAAATACATTTTGTACATTCAACAATAGCATGTGGAAAACCACACATCCGATCAATAAGTAATCCTCTCAGAAGAGCATTCATACTGAACATATCTGATATAACTGATGCCCTGCTGTAGCCCTTCTGAGCCTGTTACTTTACCCCAGCTCGTTGTTATCCAGTTTAAGCTTCAGCGTGGAGGACCTCAATCCTACTTTAAGGTCTGTCTAAATGTCCCCATCTCTTCTCTTTCTTGGTCTGAGTGGTCTTACCATTCATGAGCTGTCTTATGTAGCAATGGGGCAAGAAGCTAAGTAGGGTGGAGCTCTTATCTCTCTTTTTACCTCTTCCTTGGCAGAGTGCTGTGACCTGCTTGTTGTGGCCAGCGGAGAATATCATTGTCTTTGGTCTTGCCGAAGGAAAGGTAGTCAAACTTATTTGCCTGATTTTTTTTCCATGCAGGGGCTACCAAGGCCTGCAAGCACCTGGACTGCAGGGTAGGAGCCATTACTATGTGGCACTGGGTATGGAGTAGCAACAAAGGGATTACACCACTGACCTGAATTTTCTGGTTCTGGTTCCCAGTTAGTCCTTGGAGATTCTACTGGATCATTTGGTCCTTTTCCCAAACCTTTCTAGAAATGTGGAAGTGTGACTCCAACTTTTCCACTTCTTCTCCAACCTACCAGAAAGCAATGAGCTTCCTGTGATTTCTGGTGCTGGTCATGGACTGGGAAACCTCTGGGGATGTTACACTGGGGGAAATCCACATTCAGACAGAAGCAACATTGATCAGATTCTCTTTCTCAGGTTCGTTTAGCAAATACAAAGAACAACAAGTCTTCCACCATTTATGGGACAGATTCCTATGTGGTCTCGCTAACTTCCAAGTGAGTATGGCATTTCTTTAGCCTACACTGCTTTGGCTCAGTCTCTTACCCACTATTGGCCCTGGCATAACTAGCGGCAGCATGAGAGGTTGCCAGAGCCTCTTCCTGCTGTCAGTTCCTTGTCGAGATAATAAAATATTGTGCTTTCCAGAAAGAATTCCTTCCTAAAAGCTGATACTTGGCTGTGCCACACTGGCCTATGCAGTTCGGTTGTCCCTCAAATACATTTAATGAGATTACTTACGTACTTTGATTTATTTAAATCCGTGACTTTATAAAGATTAAATTTGTTAACTTTATCTAGCTAATTACTAAAATTAGTCAAGTTTAAGGGCTAAAAAAAAAGTCAAAATATTCTGCCAGATAACACTGTGACAAGGTTATAATTAGAAAAATAACCATGAAGTGCAATTTAAAATCATTTTAACTAAGATTTCATACTACTTTAGTATCCTTTACCTAAAAAATTTAAGATATGTCATGGTCCTAGCAGTGGGATTTTCACTAAATGGTGTCATTCTTGGTTTTGAGTGCTAAACAAATTTCAAAAAACTAAAGGTAGTCTAGGACTCTGACTTCCTAGCGGTGAGAAATCCCTCCAAAGTCTGTTTGCCTTTGCCTCTAGTCCAGAAGGTTTCTACTTCCTCTCTCTCTCTTCCTCTCTTCACGCCCCCTTCTTCCCCCACCTCTCTTTGCCATTTTCCCTCCTATCCCCCAATCCTTCCCCCCCCCCCCCCTTCTTTTATTTCTAAACACAACTCATACTGTTATTGCTGTAGTGTCAATGACAAATCTGGGATTGCCGTCAACAGAAGACAGATGTATGATTCCTGGATTGTTACCGTGTTCATAGAATTTGTACTCTGTACTTGAATCATCATTTAAAAGTGTTCTTTCTGGGTACATTTCATTAGGCCTGTTTTTTCTTCCTTGCTCTCTTCTCCCTGCTTGTGTCAAGAAGTACACAAGACTATTGCTACAAATAACGGACTTAGGCTTGGAGTGTTTGTCCAGATGTTTTTTCTCTAAACTGTGTTGCTTTTAGGGATTCATGGTGTCACAATATCCAACCTCACTTCTGGAACAGTTCCAATGCAAGGGTTGTTTGATATACCTTGCTATAAGAAATTGTGTGCGTGGTCATTATTCAACTTAAGGTTACTTAGCCTCTCTGTTTTAGTAATACAGAAAGTTCATTATTGCGATTTTACATGATGAAGATAGTTAGCTGGCCACTCACCTTTCCAGTGCCCATACTTTTTTCTGCTTTGTTTTTACAGACACTGATACAGGTACTAGATATTTTTGTGTTCATTACCCAGCTTGTCTTCAGTGAAGGTTCCTTTGATGAGGAATATCAACAATGACCCTGGGACTGGCTTCTCTGGGCAGGGATATGAAAATAAAGGTGCAAGTCTTACTGCAATATTGCATCATCCTGTCTGTGTTTCTTTGCAGTGTGTCGGGGAGAGGAATCCTGTCTGGCCATGCAGATGGAACCATAGTGCGCTTCTTCTTTGATGATGAGGGCTCAGGTGAATCACAGGTATTGAAGGTCCTTCTTCAATGAGCAAAACTCCTGTTTGCACAGCCTACTCCCCAGCTCAAGAGCTCTGGAAAGGGATCACAGGCTGTGAGGGAGTGCAAGTCTGGAGAGGAGCTGCAGTCTGTGCTTGCTAGCGTAGGTTTTGTAGAGCATTGATGAAGACGGAACAGTGACTAGATGCTTTGAAATACACTGAGTGCGGTGGTAAGAGGGGAAGTTAGGTTTTTGTGTATGAGACATAAGGCTTTTCAGGTGTCTGGAAATATCTGATGTTAGAGTATCCAGGAGAATGATGCTTGAATGGTGGGGTTTCAGGCAATAGCTGTTGTCATCTTCCCACTAAGCAATGTATAATTATCCCAGTTAACCCTGGATCCCAAGTTCACGCTCTGTGGACAGGATGCTCTAGGCACCCAGCGTTTCTCCTGAGCCTCCTGCTTCTTCCCAAAAGGAGTAATCTCTGTGCTTCAAGCTGTGGTGAAGGGAATGCTATTCTTACCCGATCTTTTCTCTCCAACTGAAACAGTTTGAGCGTATCTGCTCTCTACCATGATACGCTGAAGGCCATCATATACTCTGATATGATAAGAGTGCATCCCAGTCTAGTTAGTGGTACTGGTCTTCTTACTGACATCAGGAATCTTCTCTCCCAGTTAAATGAATGGAATAGTTGATACATCTCTCAGTTCTGGTTTCTGTCTACCTTCCTACAGACTGGGGCAGGCAGACAGGGCAACCCCCATGAACTGGGCTTTACAGAAGGGCCTCATACAGGTTTCCTTGTGATAGCTGAATACAGAGGCCGGTTGGGGGCTAGAGCAATTCACATGTTCAGGATGTTCTTTCTTGTCTGTTGTAGGGTAAGTTGGTGATGCATCCCTGTCCTCCTTATGCCCTCGCCTGGGCTTCCAACAGCATTGTGGCTGCAGGCTGTGATAAAAAGATTGTAGCTTATGGGAAGGAGGGCAGTGTGATTCAAACCTTTGACTATAGCCGGGACTCATCAGAGAAGGAATTCACCACAGCAGCTGCCAGTCCTGGTGGCCAGTCTGTTGTCATTGGCAGCTATGATAGGTATGGTGCCTGATGGTAAAGTCTCCCATTTATAGTGCTTTCTTCTTCAACCTTACACAGTTCTTCATGTCTCTGCTTTCTCATCTGTTCTCAAAGGTTAAGAGTTTTGAACTGGAGCCCACGCCGCAGTGCCTGGGAGGAAGGCAAACCCAAAGAAATAGCTCACCTCTACACCATCACAGCTTTAGCATGGAAGAGGGATGGTTCACGGATCTGTGCGGTTTGTATCATCAGTCAGCAGCCCTGAGCCTGAGTCACACGCCAGGGACAGTCTTACACGTGCTCCTGAGAACAAAGTGATGTGATAGAGGGAGAGCTTATGAGAGTGGTCACACCATCACCTAGATGTGCGACGCAAGATGCCTAGGCTGAAACCTTGTGCAAGGGATACTGCCACAGTCAGATGTGCAGTGTGCAGAGTATGAAGCTGTAAAATATCATTGACAATTGTGTAATGGCTCATTGGTAGCAGCAGTCCTCCTTTTTTCACATAAGCATAATAAGGTCAGCATAGCTTCTCTAGAGCAGTCTCATGAGCATTCTTTCCTCTGAGCACCTGTGAGAAGCAGTATAAAAACTAATCTCTTAAACTTTATGTGCTATGTTTTCAGTTCAGGGTTGTCTGTCTTCTACTTTCAGCCGTTGGGCCTTGATCTGCCTTTCTCTATTAAGTTAAATAATTCTTTAAAGCTCTTTAAATTACTCTTTCTGAAATCTTTCTGTATTAAGTTGAATAACTCTTTAAAGCACTTAAATTATTTAAGAAGATTGCTATTTACAACTTTTATTTAATAGTTTCCGCATCTTTTAATGTTCAACAATCAAGAATCCTTGAGTTTTTTTCAGATAGGGAATTAATTGAACATGTGAACAAACACTTGCAGAGAAGGGGAAGGGGCTATAGGATAGGAGATCAGTGAAAGGAATGGGGGTGCTATAAATAAAGAGATAAAGGTGGAAGGATTCTGCTGGAAGGGAGGAGAGATTGGGAGGCTAGGAGAGGGAGAAGGGGGAAACTGAGAAGGGTAATGGGGACGATGAGAATAAGGGTGATTTTTAACCCCTCCTCTTCCTCTACCATGTACCTGCCAGTATTTGGTAAGCTCTGTTTCTCTGAGAATTTCTCAATCTTTCTGTTCTCTCAAGAAAGTCAAGATAGGGCTGGTCCTCATGCATCTTGGGGCTTGAGCCTTGTTCCCCACAGCAGCCAGGACCTGTGGATTTCTGTCTCACCTCTGATCCTCTTCATGTAAGTATGGTCTGGAAAATGTGTCCTTAACAGAATTCACTGACTATGTGCAATGTGTTTGTTTCCCCAGGGCACTCTGTGTGGAGGAGTTGAACAATTTGACTGCTGCCTTCGCAGAAGCATTTACAAAAATAAATTTGAAATTACATATGTGGGACCAAGTCAGGTAAGAGAATATCCAATGAGGTAACAGGTCTTGATGAAAATGGGAAGCTTGCTAAAACATGCTAGACATGTTTGGAGTTGTGCACCTATCGTTTGTTTGTAGCAACTTGTCAGGAAAGGCATAGGTGATATTCCAGGGACAGGGTCAAGGCTGGGTGGAAATTGGCTAGGAACGAAGACAATGGAGTTTATTTCCTAGCTTGTGAATTTGTGTGGGGTACCTCCATGCCAAATGCAGGTTCCTTTAATTGGTTTAATTTCAGCCAACTTTATCTTGTTCAAAATCAAGTAGCAAGGGTGAGCTAGCAGTCTAGGCAGCCCTCTGTACTCAGTGGGGAGAGAGCAGGACTCAGAGGGTGGCTCATCCTCGGGGACCTGAGTAGTCCTCCAATTAGGCTAGAAACTTCTAAATGGCAGAAGTGAGGATCCCACACTTCTACTAGAGTTGTCATCTTGTACAAAAGGAATGATAAAGTTTCTTTTAAAAGCAGAATGAAATGATGTGAGGGGACATCTAAATACCCAAGTGTCATCTGTTGCATAATCTTCCATAGGACAAGAAGTCTGTGTTCTTCCTTTGTGCGTGGCCTCATAGTGCTTTTTCCCACTTTCTGTAGGTTATTGTGAAGAACCTCTCAACAGGAGCTCGAGTTGTGTTGAAGTCCCAGTATGGTTATGAGATTGATGAGGTGAAGATCTTAGGGAAAGACAGATATCTGGTGGCCCATACCTCAGACACATTATTGCTGGGTGACATCAGCTCCAACAAGCTCAGTGAGGTACTGGAGAATCTGTTGCATTTCTCGAGTGTCAAATGCCTAACTTTGTAACTCAAAGGATGTGTTTTCTGTATAGGAACAATACGTCTATTTTTCAAAGAGTCATAGAATAATTCAGACTGGAAGAGACCTTGGGAGGTCTCTTATCAAACTTTCTGCCCAAAGGAAGATCAATATTAAATTCATATGTCATAGCTCAGATCCCACAGTTTCTCTGGTCCTCTGTTCCTATGCTTTACTGTCTTCATGGGGGAAAGCTTTTTTCCTAAGTCTCGCTGGAATTGCTGTTTTAATTTATGACCATTTCTCACCCTTTCACTGTGCATCTGCCAAAATAAACCTGGCGTCACCTTACTAGAGGTCTCTGAAGCCTTCCCTTCTCCAGGCTGAAGAAGCCAAATTTCTTTAGCCTCTCTTTGCAGAGCAAGTGCTTCAGCCCCAACTATTTTGATGGCATTCTGCTGAACTTGTTCTAATTAATCAATGTCTTTCTTGTACTAGGGGGCCCAAAACTGGATGTAAAACATAGGCACATTCCAGATGTGAATGTATGAATCTTAGTGTGTTTAAAAACAAAACAAAAAACATTCATGACTGCAGTACCACAGCTTATGCTGTTTCTCTGAGTATGCCAGTATCATTTCTGGTACCAAACAATTAATACAAACTGTCCATACCCTCAGCCTCACAGTCCACTGAGTGCTGAGCCTATGTGCCAAGTCTAGAGAACATGGGCAGTAGCTTAGTGTCTGATATAAGTATTAAATAAGTTTCAGGGCATATTTGCTTTGTTCATACAGGTATCATATGCTTTTAATCAGGCTAATGGTGTGCTAATAATCTAGTTGGGATTGATTGATCAAATCTGACTACAGATTTGAGTGGGAGGATACTAATACTTAGTAATCCAACTGAAAATCTGGCCAAAGTCTCCCAGGTTTCTCTGCATCATACTGCACAGAGAAGTTTTTCTTTCAGTTGAGCAGCTATACTCACTTCTTACAAAGAATAGGGTTGTGAGTAGTCCATTTACCATCTTGCTGTCTCACTGGAGTTTTGTTGAAGCAGTGACTTGCAGCAGTTGCTCAAGGAGGGAAGGGACAGCTGCAGCCTTGGCTTTCAGTTTTCTGCCTCTCTGACCACTTGCCTATTGTCATCACAGTAACTATTGTATTATTCAGTGCTCTTCTCAAATTCCAAATCAGTTGTTCCCCCCCACTGGCACTATGCTGATCAGTCATTGCTAACATGACCTCAAAAAAGACGGGTTTCAGCTACATGTCGTGTGGAGATTCTGCCCCCACAAATGGTAGCACTGATTCTGTGGAGAAGATTTAGGATTGCAGAGGCAAAGGGGCTGTTGGGGGGTGCTTTTTATAATAAAGTTAGTCTGAGGAAGGTGGAGAAGTGCCTGTGAAAGAGTAGACTAGAGGGAGTACATTGCTTACATGAAAGCCTCTTGTCCAGAAGGCAATAAGATACTGCACAGAGAGAACAGGAGTCTGAAGCAGAGGTTAAAAAAGAGAGGGAAGTGAGGAACTTGCAAGCTGGGAATAACTGAACAACAGTGTTGACAGCTGGAGTGCTGGAACATGATCCCTTCTGCAGTGTAATTCTTGCTCTCTGTTTGGGAGTTGAGAGCTGGACAGTGGACCACAATGCCTACAGCCTGGTCCCCTGCAGGAGCTGTCAGCCTGGCATTTGCTCACTCCATGCCATTGCTTTGTAGGTAGCCTGGCAAGGATCTGGAGGGAATGAGAAGTTCTTCTTCGACAATGAGAATGTAAGTTGGATGGGACAGGATGCTGCCCATGAATGGTGAGTAAAGCTGTGCGTGCACCGGCAGAAAAAGTGTCAAGTGCACTTCTGGAAAACCCTGTTTCTCAGCAGTTTCCTCGACTTACCCTCTCCGTGCAGATCCTGATCTGCTTCCTCCCCATACCTGCCTTTTCCACATGCCAGGTACAGAACAAACTTGGTATGTGGACTGTCAAGGTATACAAGTCATAACCCTATAGGAGAGAGGAGTGGTAAAAGAGCAACACCCAGAGAGGATGCTAGAGGTACAGAATACAGCTGTCAGGGTGACAGCTTGGCTCCCACAGGACTGATAGGCCCACAACTAAAATCCCCACCCTGAGGAAAAGCTGGCAGTCACAACAAGAAGCCAAGGACAATTCCTTACTCATCCCAGAGGGTTTGAATTTAGACTTGTGTGCAGCAGGGTTCTTTTCTGGACACCTCACTGGCAGGTGTATGTGCTTACCTGGCTTTTCTGTAAGAGCATATTCCCCTCTCACCTTCAGGTTTGCATGATCTTTAATGCTGGAGAGCTGACACTGGTGGAATATGGAAGCAATGACATCCTGGGGTCTGTCCGCACAGAGTTCATGAACCCTCATCTTGTCAGGTAAGTGTTACACCTGCCTGTGTGGCCAGTACAGGCATTTTGTGAGACTGGCCTCACATATATACACTTCGAAGTGTCCCACTCTGTAGAATGCAGCCCCCAGACACTGGGACGTGAGTAGTCTGCTTCTGACAGTGACCAGTGGTGGTTTGGTTACATTTAACAGTTGTAAAGTTTTAGAAGCACAAGAGCCCATTTTCCTCTGATACATGCTTATTGAAGCCTGACTTGACTATTGCTGAAGAGGTACCTCCTGTACTTGGGCATCTCTCCATCCAGCTGGTCCTAGTACAGCATTATTAGGGACTCTGGATGCCAGCAGGACCTCCTCTGTCCCTCTGAAATACCATACTCCATTTTCTGATTGAAGAGAAGGGAGGATCACGGGCTGCTCAGAGGTAGAAGCAGCGTAACTAATTTGCTATTGGGACCCTGGTTCCAGAGGAGCAGCTTCCAGAGTGAAGCCATGAATGAGAAAGGTTTGTTCTCACTCGAGGCAGCCATAGGTACTGTGCAAGAGTCACAGGTCAGAGAACTGCAAGAGGCTCCATGTGCTTGGGGAAACTGCAGGTGAGTGTGGGAGGGAGTACGTGATTCAGTCTGATGAATTTAGAGAGTAGTAAAGGTAATGGTCATCATTCCCTTCAAATAATAGTGTCCGTATCAATGAGAGACGGCAGAGAGGCGTGGAGGAGAACAAGAGACTGGCTTATCTGATAGACATCAAGACTATAGCAACAGGTGAATGTAAACTTCCCTCCCCTGTATTTTGCCAGCCTTCCTGATTCCTTTGCATTTTCTGTGCCAGGCAGCATATCCCTGAAGGTCCTCTTTGCAATCACTCTACCAAGCAGCAGATTCCTGAAGCCCCCCTTCGCATTCACTCTGCCTGGCAGCAGACCACTAGAGACCAGGCTCTCCTGCTTTTGGCAGGTTGGCTGCCTGGTGTGGACACAGTTGTGGGTGGCTGTGACTGTGTCCTGGACCTGAGATTCTGTGCAGTTCAGCGTGATGATATTGCTGCCTGCACTGCCTGTGATCTGTGCATGCTCACAGAAGGGTGGAGGGAGTTACTGCTGTTGATAAGGCATCAAGATAAAATGTCACTGTGGTCTGCTTTTCATGTCACGGTGTGTTTGCCAGGGGGTCCTGCCCTAATTAGGTCCTAGGCACTTGATCCCCATGGGACAGCATTGAATGTTCAGCACTTTGAGGCACATTAGGTACTTACACAGTTTCCTTTCTTTCCTTCCCAAGTCGACCTTGCTGGTGGCTACAACGCTGGCACTATCAGCCATGACAGCAAGATTGATTGGCTGGAGCTGAATGAAACAGGCCACAAACTACTCTTCAGGGACAAGAAGATGAGGGTGAGGCGGGCGCATCTGGGGGAGTGTGGCAAGTTGGCATGCCTGGGGAGAGGTAAAGATAGATATGCCTGAATGGAGGGAGGTGAGAAACATCTGAAGTCATGATTTTTTGACCACTCCTTTGTGAAAGATAGGCCATATTCAGATTGCATGAGCTGGCAACATTGCATGTTTGGTCTTGAGTTATAGCTAATTCTGAAGTTAGTTACTAGACATCTTGCTCCATTTATATCACATCTGAAAATGAAAATCATAGATTCTTCTGCTGTAAGACAGAGACAAGTGGGTTAATCTCAGGATGAGGGCCTGTGGTGGGTTGACCCTGGCTGGGGGCCAGGTGCCCACCAGAACCGCTCTATCACTCCCCTCATTCATCAGACAGGGGAGAAAAGGTATAACAAAAAGCTTGTGGGTCGAGATAAGAACAGGGAGAGATCTCACTAATTATCGTCACGAGCAAAACAGACCGAACTTAGAGAGGGAATTCATCTAATTTATTACTAAGCAAAACAGAGTAGAGGAATGAGAAATAAAACCAAATCTTAAAACACCTCCCCCCACCCCTCCCATCTTCCTGGGCTCAACTTCACTCCTGGCTTCAACCTCTGCCCCCCCCTCAGCGGCACAGGGGGACGGGGAATGGGGGTTACGGTCAGTTCATCACACGTTGTTTCTGCCGCTTCTTCATCCTCGGGGGGAGGACTCCTCTCATCGTTCCCCTGCTCCAGCATGGAGTCCCTCCCACAGGAGACAGTCCTTCATGAACTTCTCCAACGTGAGTATCTCCCATGGGCTACAGTCCTTCACGAACTGCTCCAGCGTGGGTCCCTCCCATGGGGTGCAGACCTTCAGGACCAAACTGCTCCAGCGTGGGGTCCCCCACGGGGTCACAAGTCCTGCCAGCAAACCTGCTCCGGCATGGGCTCCCCTCTCCACGGGTCCACAGGTCCTGCCAGGAGCTTGCTCCAGCGTGGGCTTCCCACGGGGTCACAGCCTCCTTCAGGTGCCTCCACCTGCTCCGGCGTGGGGTCCTCCACGGGCTGCAGGTGGAATCTCTACACCCCCTCATCCTTCCGCCATGGGCTGCAGGGGGACAGCCTGCCTCACCATGGTCTTCACCACGGGCTGCAGGGGGATCTCTGCTCCAGCGCCTGGAGCACCTCCTCCCCCTCCTTCTGCACTGACCTTGGTGTCTGCAGAGTTTCTTACATCTTCTCACTCCTCTCTCCGGCTGCAAAAGCTCTCTCTAACTGTTCTTCTCTGTCTTAAATATGTTATCACAGAGGCGCTGATTGGCTTGGCCTTGGCCAGCGGCGGGACTGTCTTGGAGCCGGCTGGCATTGGCTCTATCAGACACAGGGGAAGCTTCTAGCAGCTTCTCATAGAAGCCACCCCTGTAGACCCCCCACTACCAAAACCTTGCCACGTAAACCCAACACAGGGCCCTAATGTTGCATTTAAACATGTAGATTAAAAAAAAGGTGTTCTTTGCAACAACTTGGCTTATGTCTGTAAGATGAACTCTCTAATTCTCTAAAACAGTATAGTCACAACCAAATAGCTTGTTCAGTATGGTCCTTGGCTTGTGCTGATTCCCAGACCACGACTGAATGTTATCTGGGAGAGTACTAGTAAACCCAGGACAAAACCATGCCCAAAATAATGGTAATGGTTTCACACTAGAGATTATGATGTGCAGGTACTCGTCTCATGTCCTAGCCATGTTTAGTTTAATTGTACAGATACAGCTGAAGCAGCTCACTGCAGCAGGCAAGAAGATCATAGAATCATGGAATCATAGAATGGTTTGGGTTGGAAGAGACCTTAAAGATCATCTAGTTCCAACCCCCCTGCTAAGGACAGGGACACCCTCCACTAGACCACGTTGCCCAAAGCCTCATCCAACCTGGTCTTAAACACTTCCAGGGATGGGGCATCCACAACCTCTCTGGGCAACCTGTTCCAGTGCCTCACCACCCTCACAGTAAAGAATTTCTTCCTAACATCTAGTCTAAATCTATCCTTTTTTAGTTTAAACCCATTACTGCTTGTCCTGTCACTACACACCCTGATAAACAGTCCCTCTCCATCTTTTCTGTAGCTCCTTTAGGTACCAGAAGGCCACAATTAGGTCTCCCTGGAGCCTCCTTTTCTCCAGGCTGAGCAATCCCAACTCTCTTAGCCTGTCCTCATAGGAGAGGTGCTCCAGCCCTCTGATCAACTTCATGATCATGACCCTCTTAACTTTCAGAAGAAGGATTGTTTCATGTCTACAACTGTTCAGGACACTTTTCACATATCCATAAAAGTATCAATTGAGATACCTTCACTACAAAGGAGACTGAATCACTGCCAGTAGCAAGGGCTTCTGTTTGGGCTCTGCTGCACCGATACTCTTCAGAAAGGTACTAACAGTGATTGCAGCCTGCACCAGATGAAGCAGGCTTCTATTTCTAAGTGATATGTACATATCCACAAAGTTGTGAGTCTCCTATCATGTAAGAAGAGACAACTTTCCCAGCAATATATCATTTTATATTTATTTCTGCAGTCTTATTCAGTTTATATTTGGGTCTTCTGCTGTCTCAACAAGAGACAGGGGCATCATCAAGATTGCTGTTGCCTCTTCTGGGCCCTGTTCAGGCCTCTTAAGAGACTACATAGACAGGTCCTTCATTAAATACTGCCACCAGCCTAAATCAGACAGTACCATGATTCTCCTAAGCTATGTGTGTACATATTTCTCCAACCAGTTTGGTACCGACTGAAACAGACTTCCTTGTTCTCTTTTGACTGGTGTGTCATGAGACTAGCACAATTGTCTCTTCTTTTTCTCATCTTTGCTAGGTGAGAACAATTACAACAAGGAACAGAGACTGCCTAGGACTTTTAAGTTACAAGGCATTATACATCTTTGTTACGCCATGTGTCAGGTTACGCCTTCCAAATTGTCAGGTTTGTTTCAGGGAAGTGTATTCTACAAACACATACCCTCTCACCCTATTTGCAACAGTTCTTGCAATAGGACTCTACCTAGGATGGACAGTTCAGCCCAGAACTGCAGAGAAAGATCCTTCTTGGTCCCCCAGTTTGTTTGCATGAAGGACGTAAGAGACTATTCTTCTGTTCCAGCTCTGCAACTGAGAGGGAACTGAAGTAGCACAAGGCATATTCTGGTTTATATATGTACATGCCTAGCAATAAGGAAGGCAGGATCTGAGCATGCTGCTTAAAATACTGCAAGGGTTAAAAAAGGTCTTAAGTCTTGGATAGTAATGTATGTAAATAACAGTGTGGGAGTTTGGGCTACGTATCTTGGAAAAAGTCTGATTCCTGGGTGGTGATATCTGTTTATAAGATGCTTGCTCAGATGTTCCTACCATGTTCATATGAGCTAGCAGCCCAGCTTTGAGCCCAGCTGAGCGTTTTCCTCTTCTTCCCCCCTCTAGTTGCAGCTCTATGATATTGAAAGTGGCACCAAGACTACCATATTGAACTATTGCTCCTATGTGCAGTGGGTCCCAGGCAGTGATGTGGTGGTGGCCCAGAACAGAAATAGCCTTTGTATTTGGTATAACATTGATGCTCCAGAGCGAGTCACCATGTTTCCTCTGAAGGTAAAGCTGTGGAGACTTGATTACCTCCAGCAGTTTCTGTTACTTCTTGCTCATGTGTGTGGGAATAGTCAGGGTGGTATTGCAGAAGGGAACTGGTAGTTTCTTCTGGACAAAATATGAGCTCACATGTCAATTTTGTGGCAGGCATTTCTGGCAGAAGATGGAAATAGTTAAAATAGCAAGGAGCCACTCAGTGGCTTTTTCCTTCCCTCAGGTGAGATAAGGATGATGTCTGCTCAGTGTGAGCTCATTCAGCAGAACTTTAATCAGCAGAGCAGTCAAGATGCTGTCCTCATATCCCTGCTACCCTGCATTCTTTAGGAGAATGTGGGAATGTTGATAGCTGGTACTCTTTCCAGGGGGATATTGTAAACTTGGAACGTAATGATGGAAAGACTGAAGTGATAGTATCTGAAGGGGTGAACACTGTGTCCTACACCCTGGATGAAGGCCTCATAGAGTTTGGAACTGCTGTTGACGATGGGGATTATCACAGGTAAGTGCTAGATACACCACATGGTGATGGCAGGTAGCCCACTTCACATAACAGACATCTGAGAGTCAGCAATCCATGAATTACAGCAGTACATCTTTCCATTCAGAGTTGAAGTTTAGGCTCTGAGCATAATGTTGGTGCCAGGTCTGGCTATAATGCACAGCAGAGTCCTTCAGGGCCAAATATTCAGCTTTTTCATCCTCACAGCTCTGTAGTTTCAAACTCAGGGGCACAAGAGACTGTCCAGTGTGGTCCTATTGACACTGACAGAAATTCACTGAAGGCAGTTTTCACTTACCTGCAGTGAATGAGACTGCCTTAGCAGCCAGATGTGAAGTGGTACTCGGGTGCTTTTGCTGCTGTCCCTCCAGGGATGGTGACAGCATCATGGAAACATTCAGGAGCTGTGCAGAGTGAAAACTGACTGTCTGAAGCAGTCATGGTAGCCACATGGGCACTGCTGACATCATTGTTATAGGGCTTAAAATTGACAAGGGAAGAAAATTTAACATGTTCATAGCACTGTTAGCACTTGAGAGACTTCTTTGCACCAGGGACTTGCTTCAGACACGACACTTCGGACTTGCCCCACACTGCTACAGCCTTCTGCTGATCATATGCATCTAAGTACCTTAGCCCAGGTAGAGATCACCTATATCTTTGAATTTTTCCCTGATATATCAGGCCTCGTGTTATATAATCCTTTTCAGAACTGGTCACACCCAGCTTGCTTTGTTTTCA
Organism: Balearica regulorum gibbericeps; assembly: GCF_011004875.1. NCBI lineage: Eukaryota > Metazoa > Chordata > Aves > Gruiformes > Gruidae > Balearica > Balearica regulorum. The sequence continues at coordinate 117,249 of NC_046186.1, forward strand.
GTGCAACTCTTGTTACAAAGCTCCTGTCTCAGCCTAGGATTTTTCTCACAGTTCTTCTATTCTGTTACTGAAAGTCTGCAAATCTCTCTGTGTCAAGGGCTACTGCATTTTTGGAGACACTGGAGATGTCCACAGAGACTGAAGCTATGTGGAAGACTCTAAGCAGACTGGCTTTGGAAGCTAGACAGCTGCACATTGCAGAGAGGTACAGGAAGAAGCTATAATATCTTTGTGGCTTAAACACTCTCTTTGCTGAATCCCCGACAGAAACAAGGATCTAACTAAAGAAGTGACTTTTTGCATGGCCTGGAAAATTCTCTGCATTGGAGAATTAAGCGTTTTCTATTCCAGGCAATGACTTTGCCCTTTCATCCTAGACAGTAATGCTAAACCTGGGCACAGGAAGACATCTCTCTGTAGCATAAATTTTTGCTGATGGCAACCCAAAGCAGTGTATAGCAAGGCTTCAGGGAGCTGACAGACGTGGACAAGTTCAGCACATCTCTGAAGCCTGGGAAAGTGAAACATGAGCACTGGTCATGTCCATGGCTTCTCCCATGGAACAGGGCTAGAGGGTACATCTGAATATGGTCTTGGCAAAATCCGTCTCTTGAAGCAGGGCTACCCAACCTCTCCAGCTTGCAGGGCTGAGTCTGCTGCCCAGGCTCTGATTTTCCTTTCTTGGACCAAAAGTGGCCAACAAAACGCAATTATTGACTAACTGCTTTGCTCTTTCCAGGTGCTTTGCAGCTCTAGGCAACATGGCAAAGGCTCGATTTCTGCATGAAACCAATACCATTGCTGACCAGGCAGCTCAAGAGCACGTAAGTCAAGCATTTTTTGCTGTGCAGGGCAGCTGCTTTCCTGTAAACACTTGCATACACATTATCTTCTGTATCCATGCTCATGGGTATCCTGCTACAGACCAGTACCTGGTCGTGTAGAAGCTACTGACATAATCCTTCATCCATGCCTGCCAGGTCCGTCTTCTGGCTAGCCATTTCATACTGCTCCTGTCTTGTCACTTCAGCAATTCTCATCTGTCTTCTTTAGTTTCTGTAATGACACAGACCCTACCTGCAATCACCTCCCTTGTATCATTCCAGAGCCTGTTCTTTCACTCAACAAACTGATTGAGCTAACTGATGTTGTCTGCAGGGTGGGGATGGTACAGACCATTATCTGGTGCGTGCCCGCTTGGCCATGCTAGACAAGAACTACAAGTTGGCAGAGATGATCTTCCTGGAACAAGTGAGTAAAGGAACAAGGAGCAGAAAAGGTCTCATTTATTTCTGAGCAGGGAGGTTTGTGCCCTGGTGTGAAAGAGAAAAGGAAGAGGTTGGTCATTCCTGGGAGAAGAGTTTTTGCCCTGAAATAGAAGGAGGTATTTCTTGTTCCAAGGTTTAGGATTGCCCTGACGTGCATGAAGGGCAAGAAGAAATGGCCTCAAGTTGAACCAGGGGAGGTTTAGATTGGATATTAGGAAAAATTTCTTCATCAACATGGTTGTCAAGCACTGGAACAGGCTGCCCAGGGAAGTGGTTGAGTCACCATCCCTGGAGGTATTTAAAAGATGTATAGATGTGGTGGTTAGGGACATGGTTTAGTGCTGGACTTGGCAGTGCTAGGTTAACGATTGGACTCGATGATCTTAAAGGTCTTTTCCAACCAAAATGATTCTATGGAGAGGGTGAGGGAGGATGTATATCCATGTAAAGGGGATGGTACACTTTTTCAAGTGTTTTCTGCACATCTAACCCTGCCCACTATGAGAGCTTGATGGCAAAGTGTCTGCTAAATGGAGCCTTCAGGTTGACACTTTGCTCTCTGAAACAGAATGCTACAGAGGAGGCCATGGACATGTACCAGCAGCTGCACATGTGGGATGAATGCATTGTGGTTGCCGAGGCCAAGGTACAGAATATAGCTGCACTGGACTGTGGGCTGGGCTTGCTTGATAAGTCTTCTGGTTGGGAGTTCATTCAAGGTCTGGGTTCTCTCCACCTGCCCTATCAGGACCTCACTTCTGCTTGGAGCATCTCCAAGCAGAAGGGAAGGTTGCATTGATGTAAGTGATGTAGTGAATATATTTCCTGGGTGAACAGAGATGGAGAAAAGCTACTGAAATTGGTTTAGGAGTATCTAGGGCCTCAAAAAAAAATGGATGATGCAGTGGTACACAGGGCTGGCATTGTGGTTTCTGCCTTGCCCAGGTCAACCAATGCTGCATTTCTTAACAGGGACACCCAATGCTGGATAAGTTGCGTCGGGGTTACTACCAATGGCTGCTGGATACCCAGCAGGAAGAGAAGGCTGGGGAGGTCCAGGAGGGACAGGGCGACTACCTGGCAGCCATCAGCTTATACCTGCGGGCAGGGCTGCCAGCCAAAGCAGCACGGTTGGCCATGAGCAGGGATGAGCTCCTGATCAATATGGATGTCATCAATAGGGTCTCCACAGCACTGATCAGAGGGGAATTGTATGAACAGGTGAGTGGCCCACCCCATTGGGCTTTCTTCTTAGTGACATCAAAGCTCTTACCCTGTCTTCTGCATCTGTGAGATACAGGGGGACTGAGCTGGAAAGTAGCAGATGTAATTCTGTGTTGATAAATTTGCAGTTACCGTTTGGGAGGAAGTCCTAACTGCATCCACACAAGGTCTAGAGTTACTGCTACTAGCCAGGAAAAAGATCACAACTCATTGGTAACCTGTCTCTGAAACATCAGCTGTGTTCAGTAATAGTCAAGGAGGCCCTTGGGAAGATAGGAAAGGAGTTGTGAATCAAACGGAAAACTTGATATCACTGTGAAAATGTACAGTGCTTCCTCATAGTAGAATAAAAAATGATGGTACAGCTTTCATATAAGGATAGGCTAAATGGAAAAGCTAAGGAAGAAAAACAAAGGAGGTTATGCAGACAGTCTGTAGAACCATGAATATCGTAGAGAAGGGAAGTGATTATTCTCTGTGTCTAATAACACAAAAAAATCAGTAACTACTTATTATTAGGTGACTGTTTTAAAACAAAAGGGTGTTTTTCACACAGCACATAATCATGTTAATGTAAGAAAGCAGTCCTGAGTCAGATCAGTGCACAGCTTGGTATCCTGGCCAACAGTGGCCTCTTGCAGATGTTTAAGAAAGGAATATAAAGAACAGGGCAGGCAAAGATAGGGTGGTACTTCCCCTAGTGTACTTTCATGGTTTCCAGCAATTTGCAGACTATAGTGTACCTGAACAATTTTATGTTTAAGAGCTCTTGATAGATTTTACTTCCATGAGTTTGTCAAATTATTGTTTGAACCATCTGTACTTTTTGATCTACAACGTTGGCTATGAGTTACTCAGTTCTGTTTTGGGTTGTGTGAAAAAAAACCGGTTCTTTTTGCTGGCCTGTTTTATGTGCCCTGCTTAAATTACATTTCTCCAGTCTCATTTTACCTTTGGCATTTTCTGACCATTTCACTTTGACCCAAGAGAATTTTGTCCTTTTCCCAACCTGCCACGTTTTCTTAAGCCCTCAGTTGAAAAAGTGTGAAATTCATTGCTGCCAGATGTTTTGTTACCAAAAGTATAAATGGTCCATAAGTGATTAGACAAATCATGGAGGTAAAGTCTGTCAAAAGCTATTAGATATGATTATGTGAGGGCATCATGACACAAACTCTGGAAGCTTCTACAATGCAGATTGTTAGAGACGGATAGATATAATGGAGGAAACACTGGTGTATACTTGCTCTGTTCTCACTGTCTTTCTCTAGACATGTGCTTTTGCCACCATTCAAATACTGAACGGGATGAATCTTTGGTCTGCCAGGATGGCCTATCTTATATTATGTTCTAAGTTCTACAAGCTTTGAGCCTTGTCCCATCCTGCTGGTGGCCACCTTTTCCTACAGGGTAAAAACCTTCTGCTGCAAGAGGCTGAGCTTCCCCCTTCACTGTTTATGCCCAGGGGTCCCATATGAGCATCTGCATAGCAGAGCTTCTAGAGGCCATGGTCATAGAAAAGGCTGTTGCTGCACCAGCCACTATGCAGAGAAGGGCAGTTGTCTCAAAAACTTTTATCTTGTTAGAAGGTGGCGCCCCAGAAGAACACTTGGGGTATGTCGATCTGCAGAGAGGACAATGGTCTCAGCACATGCAGTCTTTCCTAGAAGTTCCCTTTAACCCCATGCTCTCGGTTAGTGCGGAAGGCATAGCTGATGGAGAAGTCTGTGTGGTAGGACTGACAAACTCTGCACATGGGACCGGTAGGGTATATGATGGTGTGGGGAAATAGTGGCTCTGGAAACTGGCAGCTTGTATTTGTCATTAGGCTGGAGACCTGTTTGAGAAGGTTGGGAACCCACAGAAGGCTCTGGAGTGCTATTGCAAGGGCAGTGCCTTCCTGAAAGGTACTGTGCTAAATATGTTCCTCCCCCCATCCATCCCCAGCAGGAGCCTAGGTACTCTGGCCTGTTGCCCTGGAGATGCCTAAATGCTCTGAAGCTTCCATATATCATCTCATTCAATGTATGTTATTTTCACATAGTTGTACCTGTACACACAGTCCCGGAACAACATCCCAGTCCCAAGGCCTTGATCATGCTGATTGTACCAGCATGGATTTGGTCGAGCTCTCCACAGGGTCCAGATTGCTGGGTAGCCCATTGGAGCTGGAGTGGATTAGACAATCACCATTCCCCTCCCTCTGTGCCCCATCCAAGGCCCATGTTCGCCTCAGTTCTGCTTCCTTGCTGGATTCAGTGTAACAGCTATCATGTCCCCTTACAGCAGTGGAGCTGGCTCGCCTGGCATTTCCCGCAGAAGTTGTGAAGCTGGAGGAGGCCTGGGGAGATCATCTGGTGCAGCAGAAACAGATGGATGCTGCTATTAACCATTATATTGAAGCCAGGTGGGGGCAGGTGATGGCTGTATAACCAGCAGCAGTATAACCTGCAGTACAAGCTATGAAGTAGATATGTTTTGCCCAAATCAGCAAAACCTGAGTAAGCCCCCTCAATCCCACTTTGCCAGTGCCCCTGGTGCTTATGTGCAGTCTCTGCTGGCCCCAACTATGGATGCCTTCCTGCATCTCTCCCAAGGTCTTTCTGCCCTGATTACTCTTCCCTGCTGTCCTAGTTCTTCATCCTTTCCCCTTAGCTTTGCCAGTTATTCAGATCCTTTTTGCTGCTCTAACCCAGGAAGAAGAATCAAGCAGGAGACCACTTTGGTCTCCCTGTCTTGGCTCAGCTGGCTGGCTGCTGGCTGACTGTAAAGAGTTATGGTTTTGATGCTAGGTGCTCGATTAAGGCCATTGAGGCAGCCTTGGGAGCCCGGCAGTGGAAGAAGGCCATCTACATTTTGGACTTGCAGGACAAACAGACAGCAGCCAAATATTATCTCAAGATTGCCCAGCACTATGCAGCTTTACAGGAGTATCAGGTGAGGCCACAGACCACAATCATTGCTGCTCTGTGTATCCGTTGGGACCACTGAGTATGGTCATTTCCCTGCAGGTTGCAGAGGAGCTGTTCATCAAAGGAGACCAGACCAAGGATGCCATTGACATGTACACACAGGCTGGGCTCTGGGAACAGGCTCACAAGGTAGAGTCAGATGCCAAAGCTTCTGGGGACCTCACCCTGCTTGGTGAAATGTCTTTAACCAGGAAGTGGTGGTGCCTTCTGCACCAACACCTGATCAACAAGCACTTTTCCCAAAGGATGCGTGTAGGGGCATCCAGTAGCCAGCAAGAAGTTAGTGTCTGGTATTCGCATCATGTCTGTGCCCAGCCCTGTGTGGGTGCACCTGTAACACAAATAGCACTCTGCAAGGGAGTTGATCCTGTGTGCTTTGATTTCAGTGACAAATGACTGCCCATTCTCTGCATAGCATATAGCACGTATACCTGCTTGTAATGGGAAGGAGATTGGTTTTCCCCTTCTCCTTCACTACCACGTATCAAGAAATTACTCTGCAATGTGCTGTAGTTTCTCCCATATGTGTTCCTTTTGGCAGCTGGCAATCAAGTGTATGAGTCAGGAAGATGTGTCTGTGCTCTATATAACCCAGGCCCAAGAGATGGAGAAGAAGGGCAAGTACAAAGAAGCAGAGAGGTGAGCATCTTCCTTGGTTCTAATCCAAGACTGAGCCCTGAAAAAATAGCTGTAGTGAAGAGGAGCCCTTTCCCAAGGTGGGAGTAGAGTTTACGACTAGGGTTTGGAAAGGTCAGATGTACTCTTTCTACACATGGAGACCTAGAGCTGATATTTCAGAGTTCACAGGAAGAGAAGTCACTGACTGTTAATGTACCTTTGTCCATCAGGACTGAAAAGAGGTCCAGGTGGAGCGCAGCTGTCTCATGTAGCAGAGGAAATATGGCCAGGCTTCTCCCCACTGCACAGTGCTACATCTGATCTGTCATGGTCAGCTGAGGATAAGATATGGAAAGTGGAGTGTTTCCCATCCAGGTTACTAATGTTGTCAATTCTAGATTAATAACAGCACAATAAGGTTAGTAGGTACAAGGACAAACACATCTGTGTATCTGATGCCATGGTACCTGATCTCAAGGATGCTCAATACATGAGAGGGGGCATTACAGTTGGTGAGGACACATTTGGTTTAATCTTTTTGCTGGCCTGTATGTGTAAGTTGAGGTTACATTGTCATGTTGCCATCCCAACAGGACTAACAGCCTCAGGTCGGAGGCCAAGATGAGAACAGGTCACAGAAACACAGAGGCTCCCTCCAAGTCAGAACTCAGGTTGACAAGTGAGGATGGAGGGAATAACTTTGCCCTACTGCAGCTAATGGTGGCATAACAGAAGGGCTCTATCTAAGCAGTGTTCAGCCTTACAGCCCACAACAGTCATGCTGCACACCAGTCATGCGTTTTGGCAGTGTGCTCAGGACCTGGTTCCAGCTGGGCAGGATGCAGAGAGACTGCAGGGACTGGTCATGTCCTCGGCTGAGCCATTTGAATGTGCTTGTGTTCCCAGGCTGTATATCACTGTGAATGAACCTGATTTGGCCATCACCATGTACAAGAAATGTAAGATGTATGATGAGATGGTTTGCCTAGTAGCCAAGTACCACAAGGACTTACTCAGTGATACCCACCTGCACCTGGGCAAGGTGAGTGCATCTCATGACGGGATCAACAAGGCCAAGCAGGGACAAGAGTGTCACCAACTCATTGCCTCTAATTGCAGGAGCTGGAGGCAGAGGGACGCTTACAGGAGGCTGAGTACCACTACCTAGAAGCTAAGGACTGGAAGGCCACAGTAAACATGTACAGAGTGAATGACATGTGGGAGGAAGCTTACAGGGTAATACCATTTCACAGCTATCCCACTGTGCAGGGATCAGGCTTTGACTGCAGGATCCTGGTAGGAACTGCTCTGTTTCTGTACTGCAAAATTTGAAGACTTGGCATATACTACCTAGCTTCAGCATGTGGCACAGCACTGGAGGCCCTTGTGCCTGCTGCTCTGCAGCATTGTACCCCAAAAGCAGGGCTTGATCCCTAGCCATGCTGCAGCACTGCCTTCCTCCAGGCACTGCTCTGCTCCTATTCACTGCACCGTGTTGTACCTCAGAGGTATTGCTCTGGCCATAACCACTCTGTAGCAGCTGCCCCACAGCAGTGCCCCCCTCCAGTGTGGACATAGATTGACAAGGGTCACTTCTGCTGATGTAACAGCAGTATGGGCCATGCTGAGGAGGCAGCAGCCTCTTCTCTGCTCTGCCATATTTGTCTCACTCTCCCCAGTCATTGGTGGCTACAGAAGGGTTCCTCAGGGGAGAACAGTTGGTTTTGGTGCTCCCTCATGACAAGGCGCATCATGTGAGAGAGGAGTCCTGGCTCAGCCTGCTGAAGATGAAATGGATGCATTGGGCTCTTCCGCTTTCTTTGCTTTGGATAGGTGGCCAAGGCACATGGGGGAGCAAACTCCTATAAGCACGTGGCCTATATGTGGGCAAAGAGCCTGGGTGGAGAGGCAGCCGTGAAACTCCTCAGTAAATTCGGACTTCTGGAGATGGCCATTGACCATGGAGCAGACAGCGGGTAAGCAGGTCCATCAGCCCAGCACTTCTCTCCCATCTGCCTGACCTGAGAAAAAGGGTGGCCCAAGAACTGTATGCACATGATAGCTGCATGTCCAGGATATGGGATGTCTTCCCGCCCCACCTATACTTCTTCACACAGGCATTCCGCTTCCTTGACACATCCCACCTCCTGTCCACCTGTTAGTCTCACAAATGTCAAGTCAGAGCTGGGCAGGCAAAAGCAGTTTGCCCTTTAGCCGCAGCAGGGGGGCCTTGTGAGAGCCTCTGGGCACTGGAGGAGGTATTCCTCATGTCACCATAAGTAACTGCCTGCCAGAAGAGTTTTGGCCCCATTCTGCACCTGCCCAGCCATCCATCTGCTCTGTTCTCTGGTCAGGAACAGGAGGAGTGGGCAGTGACCATTCACTTGGGACCTTCTGTATTCCCCTCTCTCCTCTCATGGTGTCTTGTGTTCAACTTGATGTCTTGCTCTTGATGAAGGCATGCCCTCACAGCACATACTCCTGCTCTCACCCCATTTTCTCTTTTGTTGCAGGGTCTTTGAATTTGCTTTTGAACTGGCCCGCCTTTCCATGAAGCAGAAGATGCCAGAGATCCACTTAAAGTATGCCATGTTCCTAGAAGATGAGGTAATTTTACCCCCCGGAATAGGTGGGAGTTTCCTGATCACTCAGGTAATTGAACAGTTGTCCTTAAGGGCTGCTGCAGCAGGCACTTCTATGGCTGCAGTCACTGCTTACCCAAAAGGCTCCAAAATTACAGCCCCAAGCTTCCACACACATCTTTGTTTCATAAATCCTCTCTGCCTCATGGTAAGTAGAGGAGATCATGCAATGGTAGCAGGGCAGGCAGGCATGCAAGCAAATTCCTTCCTCTCTCCCAGGGCAAATTTGAAGAGGCCGAAGCAGAATTTATTAAAGCTGGGAAACCCAAGGAGGCAGTGCTGATGTATGTATCCTTCCCCATCCTGGCCTGCTGCATCTCCTCAGCCTGTATGATGCCAGCCTGGTTGCTTCTCCAGCATTGGTCTGCTCCTTGCTGTCCCTCTTTGTTACATCTCATGTTGATTCCCCTAGGTTTGTGCATAACCAGAACTGGGATGCTGCGCAGCGTGTGGCTGAGGCTCATGACCCGGACAGCGTGGCTGATGTGCTTGTGGGACAGGCACGTTTTGCTTTTGAGCAGAGAGAGTTCCAGAAAGCGGAGGCCTTCCTCCTGCGAGCACAGAGACCTGAGCTGGCAATAAAATACTACAAGGTGAGTGTAGTCTGTAACAACATTATTGCCATCCTCTCACTGGTCAAGAACCCGGTTTGGATGGAGGAGGAGTGAAATCCATCTCCCAGCTCTCCCTGTCAGTTTAGTAGCCAAAGAGAAACCATTTACTCGGGTGGTTCCTAGTAGAACTTGATTCTGACTTGCTCTTAGAAGACTGAACTGGTTGACATTTCACAGCATAGCTGAGCTCTCTCACAGCTCTGGGAGGAAGTATGCTGGTAGAAGGCTATGGGCAGTCCTCAGGGGTACCACAAGTGGGTGCATTTGGGGACACTAAGTGTCCATTCCACAGAGGTAACTAGGATGGATAAGCACTTTCACCTGAGGTAGCCTGGATGAATAGATAGACATAGGTGCCATTTGGGGGGAGGAAAGAATTGGATGGTGCTGCTGTGGTTATTTCTTCCAGTGGGTCCTCTGGCAAGATGACATGAGAGGCTAGATGTGTTATGTGATGCCAGGGTGTGGAGGATCCTGGTGAAAATTTCTCCTCCACGTTGTGCTTGTGCAGGAGGCTGGCATGTGGAGCGAGGCCCTGCGGATCTGCAAGGAATATGTGCCTAGTCGACTAGAAGAGTTACAAGAGGAGTGTGGCAGGGAGGCTGCCAAGAAGGGCTCCAGGTAAGGAATGCTATGGTCAGGCTGCAGGGAACACACAGGTAGCTCTTCCTCTAGGCCATTGTGCTGATGCCTTACAGAGACAGCCTGACAGGGTCCCTGACATCCAGTTGTTTCCTTCTTGAGGACCTTGGACTTCTTCCTGCATAGGTTTCCTAACATCCATCCTCCCTGCTCTGTGAGACTCCAGGCTTATTCTCGCCATCCAAGGTCTCCTAGATGTCTTCTTGCTACTTACAGATCTCCCAGATGTTCTGTACCACCAGTGCATCTCCCCACTTAATCAATTATCTCCTCAGCATTTGCTGTGTGCATTCCTTGTCTCGCACACAGCCCCCTCCGAGATCTCTGGCTTACCTCTGCTGTGCCCCTCCCTGCCTGTGCCCTACCCACTGTCTACAGAATCTCTGTGGCAGCATCCCAGTCTTGCTCACGGTCTGCATTCCTCCCTACAGAGGAACAGAAGGGCTGCTGGAGCAGGCACGGGAGTGGGAGCAGGCTGGGGAATATGCCAGGGCAGTGGACTGCTACCTGAAGGTGCGGGATCCCAGCAACAGTGTCCTGATGGAGAAGTGCTTGCTGAAGGTACAGTCAGGGGCTATGATTCCCTTCATCTACTCTGCTGACTAGGAGCTATTCCACAACCTGCAGTGCATCCCAGAGAGAATCTGCCGACTCCAGTGACCACAGGGTCTGAAAACCTTCATGGTCGTTCTCTTGAGCCATGATGGGCTGTGTGCTTACCCTGCACTGTGCTGCCATCCTTGCTGTGGCACCACTTCCAGCAGCATGCTGGTGTCTTTGTGCCCATATCTCCATGCACTGAAGAGCTAGACTTTATGACTTAGACCTTGGTTAGATGAGCACCCTTTCTTCTTCTTGTGGTCCATGTCCACCAGCCTTTGGGTTGTGTTCTTCTGCATGCTTTTCACTTGTACCTGTGCCCTTGTACCAACTTCAATGACAATTATGTCCTTGTCTGATCTTCTTCCATGTGTGAAAGTAGCTGGGCTTTGCTCCTCTGAATTGCTGAAGTGGGCTGTCGTTTCTTCTCCCCTTCCCCCATAGTTCGAGCACTCCTGACTGTCCTTTAGCTAGGATTGAGCTCTTCTCTGCTTCATCCCTCTCTTGAACAGCTCTTACACTTGTGTTGCTGACAATTTCTCTTCACAGGCTGCTGAGTTGGCCGTTAAATTCTTGGGTCAGTCACAGAGCGTGGAGGTGACGCGGACTGTGGCTCCTCAGCTGGTGACCATGAAGAAATACAGTGCGGTGAGAGCTGCCTCCTGTCCCCAGACTACCGAAGAAGCAGTGACATAGAAAGGGAAAGGTCTCTCCAAGGGAAGGAGGCCAAGTCACATCTTGGGGTGATGGGTGGATGGCCCTATCCAGACTTCAGCAGTGCAGAGTCCTCAAGGAGGAGGAAGGAGGGGAAGGGATAAAGTCCTGGAATAGTGTGAGAGCGCCAGGCCTTGGGAGGAGACAGGAAGCAGAGAAGGGGGTTATCTTTTGGGAAGAGACTTTCTGTTGTTGCTGTGTGCTGGTCACTTCCAACAGCATCAGCTCCAGGCTTTGGGGATTCATCTCCCATGGGACTGTCTCTGGCCCTGCAGGCAGCTGAATTGTACCTCAACTTGGACCTCATCCAAGAAGCTATTGATGCCTTCATTGAAGGGGAGGAATGGAGCAAAGCCAAGCGCGTCGCTAAGGAGTTGGACCCCAGGTATGGCCTGAACTTCTGAAATTATACTCTTCCTGCTCCCTGTCCCATCCCGAGATGATCCCTTGTCTTGTCCTGTCCTGCTGCCCCCAATGTTCCCTGGATTCTTCCCACAGTAGCCTTGTCAGGCTTGAATGGGCACATTCTCCATGGCTGCCCTTCCCAAGCCATTTACCATCCTGACACTTTTCTTTTGCCACACATCCCATGGAAATCATTATCCCTTCTTGTCCCATTCCTATCTCCCCTCCCCTTGTCATAATCCTGTGCATGCACTTCCTGCTGAAAGTCCTGTGATTCCTTTCTCTCCTCACACATTATATTGCAAAGAGCTGTCTAGACCCTTTCTTTCCCCTTCTACCTATGCTCCCAGCAGCAGACATGGCACAGCTGTAAGTCCTCTTTTTCGCAAAGTAAACAAAGTTTAATCCGGCCTCTGCACTGATGCAAGACACTATTATATTAGTCTTTCTGCCTATTAAGATTCTTTCTACCCAGTAGGTCAGAGGAGTATGTGGACCAGCGTTACAAGGAGTATTTAAAGAACCAAGGAAAGGTAGATTCGGTATGTATTCGAGATGTCTCACAGGCTAGGGAGTGATGTCAGGATCTGTGCAGATCCTCGGGGACTTTCTCATGGGGCTTTTGCCTGAATATGCCCACAGGTGAAGAGTCTGTATGTGCCTATGAGTCATGGTTTCTGTATACCAGATGGGTCACACTGCATCTGTGCTTCCATACTGTAGAGGGGGAGGGACTGTATGTGCAGAAAAGACTTGGGTGGGCTGATGCCTGCCTCGATGCTGGTAGGAAACCTTACCTGCACAGTGAATTTATGGTTGTTTCCATCCCCAGCTGGTGGGAATAGATGTCATGGCTGCTTTGGACATGTATGCAGAACAGGAGCAATGGGAGAAGTGCCTGGAGGTTGCAGCTAAGCAGGTGAGTGCCCATGTGAGCCCTCAGGGGACAGACATGGTGTCCTGGCTTTCTGAAGCAGGATGAGCAGGAATGAATGGGCAGGGCAAAGCAGTTGTTTCTGTGCGGAGCACAGAGGCTCACTGCAGCAGCTCAAAAAACACCTCCACTGTCCCCCACTTGCCCAATCAGGCCTAGTAGGGAAGCATTAGAACCCAGAAGCATATTGGGTTTAAATTTTGTGATTAATGGAGCATTGAAAAAAGCTACATGAGTTGTTTGGGCTGGAAGTAATTGGTACCATGGAAACAGAGAGATTTGTAAAAGAAAGCCTTCTTTCTACATGCTCTTTAGAAGCCTGGTGTCAGTAGAAATGAGACGTCCTTGTTGTGAAAGCAAATTTGACTTTTTTTTTTCATTTTTACTGACCTAAAACTAACAAAATTACCTCAGCAGAGTAATAAAAATGGAGAAAAGCAAAATGAAATTGTTTTACAGTGCTATTCCAATGCAGTAACAGGAGAAGGCTCTAGATTACCAGGATCTATTTTGAGAGTTTGTTTGTATTTGGTGCTTATTCATTGGTTATTGATTGGTTATTGATTCAATTGTTATTGATAAAGGAGCTAAACTAAGGGCAGATGCTGATTCTTTGAAGTGAGGTATTGCTTCAGATTGAATAACAGGGCAACCCCTGGCAATGGAGTCTGCAGGAGGCATCGCAGCTAATCACTCAGGCAAAACTGGAAACTTGGGCAAGGACTGGGAATGTGTTGTACTGTATTTTGATAGCTTTGGTTCTAATGCAGTAACCAGTGACCTGAGTTTGGCCACCACTACAGTAAACTTCATTTCTTTTTGACTCAGGCTTTTCTGGTGATACGAATGGTCTTTGTTGTAGTTATCTTGGAGACTTCTGTGCTGATGTTCTAATTATCAGGAGATACCAGTGCTGATCTTCTTCCATAAAGAATAACTTCACACTTAATTCAATGCTAAAGGCTTCATCAGTTTTATCGTGAGCCAGGCACAACATTACCACATTCAGTCCCCGAAGACGTTTGTCTGTTTATGCCTCTAAGAGCATTAGCACAACCTTGCTCCATGACCAGTGCAGAATTTCATGACTTTTGACTCAGCTGTTCTATGGTGATTATACAGGGAAAAAAAGTTATATTTATCAAAACAGGTCACATACCAAACTTAAGCTTTATCCTAAATTGTCCTGCACCTAGTGTTTCACCAACATCCACATCTGGATGTTCAAGCTCTAGACATATCATTGAGGCACTGGTCTCTCTTGTGCTTAATAACCTTGCTTCCATTGCTCATTTTTTGACAGGATTGCACATTTTGCACCATCTTCCTCATCTCATTAGTATAGTTAAGCCTGTGTGAAACAGGTCTTTGCTCGGTTCAAGTAAGGCCTACTACAATCAGTCCTCAGCAAAGTGTTTATGTGATCAGCACATGTATGAGCAGCGCTCCAAGGAGGCCTCCAGTCCCACAGATCTGACAGCATTTGAATAATGCCTTGCAAATTATGAAAGTCTTCAGTCCACAAAGTGTTTTGATTCATTGTTTCATTAGACTAAGGGCCAGTTTACAATTAATACCTGTGATGCCACATTGTGGAAATACTGCATCCTTTAGGTATTTGGCAGTATTCCTTTGGAAAGTGGTGAGCAGCTGAAAGAACAGCTTTATTTGCATGTGTGAAGGATAAGCACAGCATCAGCTAACCAGGATTAGAGGTGTCCAGTGTGGCCCAAATCAAAACCAAGGTCTGCTGTGTGTAGTCTGTCTCTGATTAGCTGGTCTCGCCCTTTGGGATTCAAGTGTATGGGTATGCGTACATGCATCTGAAACCATCCCTACCAAGTGACAAGTATACAGTTCATGAATCTCACGCTACTGCTTTCTGTGTGCTTTCTCCAGAACTATAAAGTCTTACACAAATATGTAGCTCTGTATGCAACCCACCTCATCCGGGAGGGCAGTTGGGACAAAGCCCTGAGCCTGTATGTCCACCATGGAGCACCTGCCAACACACAGGTAATGAAGACAGCATGACATCCCAGTGTGAGTTGCCAGAGTGTGCTCCGATCTGCTACATGAGTCAGGCTTCCAGTCCAGAACTGGGATTGCCAGGTGTTCAACACCTCCAAGCCACTTCAGCCTTATTGTGAATTCTTCCAGAGGCTCCTCAGCTAGAGGACTAAAGGCAATCTCCTGGCATATATTCTCCACAGGGAAGGAGCAGGGGGAGTTCAGTATTTGTGCTTGTTTTGAACACCTTAACCACCAAGACCAGAGTAAAAGGAACCATGTTTGCCTCTCAGAGCACTGGCTGCAGGAGGCATTCCTCCCCATTTCCCTGCTTTGTCCTGCAGCACCCCTTGCAACCAGCAATCTGCAGCAGTGCTACTCCAGGAGCCTGTGCACAGAGCTGCCATTCCCTCAGCCTGTGGTTGACAGCAGGAGAGTTCTGCTGACTCCCCATCTGGCTCCCTCAAGATTTCTCTCCTTTTTGTTGCAGAATTTCAACATTTACAAGCGGCTCTTTGTGGAGATGGTGAATGCATCTGGCATGAATTGTGCCGAGGCCTACTCCAGCTGGGCTGACTTGCGTGATGTTCTTTTCCATCTGGTGAGTGTGGGCCATGGCCACCACTGCCTGTTAGACTCCAACGCCCTGGTGGCTCCTAGCAGGGGAGAAAGAAGAATCAGTCTCTAGCCAGGTGGCATAGGAAGTATTTGTAGAACATAAGCAAAGGGGAAATGGGAAAATGTCCACTATGTGGACAGTAGAACAACAGGATCCTGTGAAGTGGACGTGGCTGGGCAAGAAGTCAGGGAAGATGACGACCCTGCACTCAATGCCAAATCCTAGAAGTGGGTCTGTACACTGGCACTGGCAGAGCTCAGTGTGTCACTGCTACATGAGAGCTTATCACAACATGCCCACTTTTCATCCTACACCCATGTTCAGCAGCCTGGGTGGGGCAAGGACCTGGGGAAGGCACAGAACTACAGACCCTGGAAAATAAAGTCCTTCCCATCTCCCCAGAGAAGCCTAGAGCCTTCTGCACCTTCTTCCCTGTTCCAGAATACCCCAGCCAGAGCCCATGATTGCCTCTTCTCTGTTTCTGTCCCACCAATACCCACCTCTAGCACAAAGTAAATC
Source organism: Balearica regulorum gibbericeps (assembly GCF_011004875.1). Lineage (NCBI taxonomy): Eukaryota > Metazoa > Chordata > Aves > Gruiformes > Gruidae > Balearica > Balearica regulorum. Next base: position 133,030 of record NC_046186.1, read on the forward strand.
CACAGATCCCCCTTTGTCCATCCAAACTCACCCCTGCTTCCAGTGCTGGCTGTTGTTACAGTACTATTGGCGCTCCCCTTCTCCCACAGCCTCCTCCCCTCAGCACTCCGTAGGACCCAGAGCACCCAAGGCCGAACCCTTCTCCAGTTCCCAGAGGTGCCTAGGTATTTCATAGAATCAAAGGATCATAAAATGTCCTGAGTTGGAAGGGACCCATAAGGATCATCGAATCCAACTCCTGGCTCCACACAGGACCAGCCGAATCACAGCATATGACTGAGAGCATTATCCAGACGCTTCCTGAACTCAGTCAAGCTCGGTGCCGTGACCACTTCCCTGGGGAGCCTGTTCCAGTGCCCGACCACCTTCTCGGTGAAGAACCTTTTCCTAATATCCAACCTAAACCTCCCCGTCACAGCTTCATTCCATTGCCTTGGGTTCTGTCACTGGTCACCAGAGGGAGGAGATCAGCGCCTGCCCTTTCGCTCCCCTTCGTGAGGAAGTTGTAGGCCACGATGAGGTCTCCCTTCAGTCTCCTCTTCTGTAGGCTGAACAAACCAAGGGACTTCAGCCTCTCCTCATACGTCTTCCCCTCTAGACCCATCGCCATCTTTGTTGCCCTCTTTTGGACACTCTCCAATAGTTTTATGTCCTTTTCTGTACTGTGGTACCCAAAACTGCACGCAGTACTCAAGGTGAAGCTGCACCAGCGCGGTGTAGAGTGGGACAATCACTTCCCTAGACCAGCTAGCAATGCCATGCTTGATGCACCCCAGGATACGGTTGGCCTTCCTGGCAGTCTGGGCACACTGTTGACTCATGTTCAACTTGCTGTCGACCAAGACCCCCAAGTCCCTTTCAGCATGGCTGCTCTCCAGCGTCTCATCGCCCAGTCTGTATGTATAGCCAGGGTTGCCCCTTCCCAGGTGCAGAATCCGGCACTTGCCCTTGTTAAACCTCATGCGGTTGGTGATTACCCAGTTCTCCAGTCTGTCCAGATCTCTCTGCAAGGTCTCTCCACCCTCGACAGAATCAACAGCTCCTCCCAATTTGGTGTGATCTGTAAATTTGCATATGACACCTTCTTGTCCTACATCCAAGTCATTTATGAAAACATTAAAGAGAACTGGCACTAAAATGGAGCCCTGGGGAACCCCACTAGTGACTGGCCGCCAGCCTGATGTGACCCCCTTTTACTCTTTGTGCCTGATCCATCAGCCAGTTGCTCAGATCCTTCTCTCTCCTAGCTTTTCCCTGCACTCGTGGATGAAGCGTGCCCCTGTGCTCTCAAGTTCTCATTTACTGTCCTTTTTTTTTTTTTTCCCCAGTGTGAAAACTTAGTGAAGTCAAGTGAGGCAGACACTCCAGCACACAAAGAGTTTGAAACAATGCTGCTGATCTCTCACTACTATGCCACTCGCTCAGCTGCCCAGGGCGTGAAGCAACTGGTAAGGTTTTTGAAGTTCCTTTGCCAACTCACCACCCTGAGTGCAGAGCCCTGTGAGGACATGCAGGTTCAGGGCTACCCATAGTTCACTATTCCACTTCATGGATCACTTATGCATCGTGGATTCATGAGAGTGGGACTATGGTGATCTGGGAGCCCACCACTAGCAGGTGGAACGGGAGATAGTCTCCTCTGACTCCTTATAGTGTGACCCCCCAGCCACTGTGACTGCAATGTAAACCAGTGGGAAGCTGATCCATATGCTCGGCACAAGTTGTGAGAGCGGAGGCACCAGTCGAAATTTAGGGATCACACAAAAATCTGGCTGTCAAGGAGAAGCACTGCTTCCTCTTCCACTGTCCTGGGCCATGAGAGCTGCTGGGCTTCACACATGGTCTTGAAAGTAGATTGACTTTTTGCAGGGCTTTGGGAGCTCATGGGCCTGTTTGCTGAGCCTCTCAGGGGCTTTGGGAGCTCATGAACCTGGGTGCTTGGCATCACACAGGGCTTAGGCTGATACTGCACCTGTGTGCTGGGCCTTCTGTGGGGCTTGGGGAGCTTATGGGCCTGAGTACTGGGCCTCATGGGGCACTGAGTATTTTTGACTCCTAGGTGCATTGGGATTTGTTGCAGGCCACGATATATAGCGGAGTACCTGCTGTGATTCATATGGGATTATGGAACTGTGATAAAGCTCTGTATGAGTGTGGGACTGGAGCTGTGATAAAGCAGGCGGTGAAAAAAAAAAAGGCTGCCACAGCTCGGATGCCAGTAAAAGTCATAGGGGAGACTGGTGCTTCCCCATGGCTATGTGTCTAGATGTTGGGGGTACAGAGCCATGTCAGACAGAAAGACCCAAGTCTGATGTCTTGGAAACCTGTACAGACCTACACAGTTGTGGAATGTAGAGGTGTTGTTGGGTAGTCTGTTTCAGACTGTGAAGGAGGGGTGGCCTTCCCAGTTCTGATGTGATGAGAACCTATCTGGCAAGCAGAGAAGGGAAATTCTCCCTTGAATTCCTCACCCTCGCTCCACAAATTATGTGATTGAATACATGAAAAAAACTTACTGTGACTGTGGCTGAACACCAGAACAGGTTTCTTGGAGAGGGTGGAGAGTCTCCACCCTTGAGACACTCAAAACCTGACCAGACGTGTTCCTGAACAACCTGCTGTAGCTGACTCTGCTTTGAACAGGGCGGGGGGGTGTGGGGCTGTGAACTGGCCTGGGCAATCACCAAAGGTCCCTTCCAACTGCAACTATTCTGTCACTCAAATGGTGGGAGTTTGTGTGTGATTGCTAGTTAAAAAAAATAGCAAGGTTAATAAAGAAGTTCACCTTCAGACAACAGTCCTCCTGTGTGTTCACATAGTGAGAGTACTTAGAGGCAGGACCAAAGTTTTTAACCTCTGTTTCATCTTGGGAATATGGGGTTGCAGAGTCCCTACCGTGAGTCTGGGGCAGTATGATCTCATGAGATCCCTTCCGACCTGTTTTTTCTGTGCTGATTGTTGTGGCTTTACTGTCCCTTCTGTCTGCAGGACACTGTGGCTGCCAAGCTGTCCATTTCCCTGCTGCGCCACACTGAGCTCCTCCCTGCAGACAAGGCTTTCTATGAAGCTGGGATAGCTGCAAAGGTAAGAGCTATCGGCCACCAGAGCAGCTAAGGAGGTGGAGGACCCTGGGCTCAGGGATTCTCAACTTTATCTTCCCCTAGCCTCTCCTGGCTGCAGTGGCACACAAATAGCCAGATGCTGGCATTGGAGGCCATTCCTCAAACAGCTTGCCAGCCTCTGCATTTTGTCATGGAATGGCAGTTGGTGTGGAAGGGCAGACCTGAGCTAGCAAGGGCACATGAACTGCAGGCCCAGGGGTAGACCAGAGGACACATTATATTGCATGGCTCTGTTGTTAGTGTAGATTCAGGGCTTCTACCTGGTCTGCCTTAGGTCTTGCTCCAGGTCACCTAAGTGTTACCTTCCTCCTGAGGCTACAGGCTCTGACTGCCTGCCCAGATGCAATGACACGTGGCTAGCATAGCAGTGTTTTCTCACTGCTTGACACTGGCTGTGCAATAATGCTTGACTCCATCTTGTGGGACAGCCTTTGGGCTGGTTGTCCCAGTGGTTGCCTGTGAAACAGTCTTCAGGGATGGTGAGCTGGGATGTGCACTCTCCTTTATTACCTATGCTGCAAGTGGGATGTTTTGGGACAAACAGAACTATATCCTTTCCAGCCATCACTCAACCAGGAGAGTTGTGGCTGTGAAGATAAGCTGCCTGGTCTCACTTGGGGTTTCTCTCTGAACTAGGCAGTCAGTTGGGAGAACATGGCATTCATCTTCCTGAACCGCTTCCTGGACCTCTCAGAGGTGCGTATAGTCTGCTGGAGGGAGGGCTATCATACTTAAAATGACAATGGGCTGTTGGGCCAAAACAGACCCTCAGCCTGGGCAGGGTATTCCTGAGGTTTGAATGTTGCAGCACATGTGAGCTGGTGCTGACGGAGAACCCTGAACACTGCTCAGTGTGTGTGCACACAGCAGTGAGGACCCTAACACTAGCTGTAGAAGGACTTGCCATGCAGGGTGCCTGAGCAGCCCTGACTGTGTCACCATGTGTGTGCCAATGCCACCATGCATGCAGGATGCAGCAAAGAGCAAGTTGGCCTAACAGTTTAGGCCTGTAGTCTTCATGGATGCAAGTGCTGTTACAGCTTTCAGGGTGATCTCATCCGAGTTGTTCCAAGGGAAGGAAAAATTACCTGAGGGGTGGAGGGCATGGCCCAGTGCTTTTAGCCACTGTGATACAAGATTCAGGAGCCCCCCCACCCCAGTCAACTCTTTCCTTGATTGGTAATAGGTCACCAGAAAACATCAAACCCTAGGAAGCTGACAGACCTTACTGTACCAGTCTTCTAAATGCTGTCAGCAGCTGCTGAGGGAAATAAAAAAGCTCCCCATTTCATGTTTCCCTTCAAGACCACCTGACCAGTTTGAGTACTGGAGTGTTTAAGGGGCACACATCCCCTGACACTGCAAAAGATGGCCATAAATGCCACCGCCCAGGAGGGCCCAGTCACCACAGCACTAATTAATGAAGGCATCAGTAATGCCATCCTCACAATGTACATTATACTGTCAACTCCAAGGAGGTACTGCCTAGTGCTCCACTTCTCCTTTCTCAGGCCATTGAAGAAGGGAACCTGGATTCTCTGGACCACTCTGATTTCCAGAGCACAGACATTCCTTTTGAAGTGCCACTTCCAGCCCAACAGCATGTGCCTGTGAGTGTCATCTGCCTTCTCCAGCTCCCATGAACAGTGATGCTGCTTCAGGGCCCTCTCTGACTGGGGCAAGGGTGGGACTGCAAGCACTACAGGAGATGGAAACGTACTCCCCACTGCAAACACACATGCAGCGCCAGTACATACACATGTGCAGACACGCACTCTTTCTCATGTTCCCCTCCCAATATACACATGCGCTTGTATACATATGCATCCCTCACCCACCCACCCACCCCGCCAAAAAAAAAATATATGCACATACGTGTGTGGGGCTTTGACCAACCTGGGCTAGTGGAGGGTGTCCTTGCCCATAGCAGAGGGCTTGGAACTAGATGATCTTTAAGGTCCCTTCCATTCTATGCTTCTATGTGTGTGCATGCACACTCGTGCTACCCTCCCCAGCATGCTCCCTAGTGCTGTGGAGCAGCAGATGGGCAGTGGCACAGCATGCAATAGCAAGAGGTGCACTGGCCTCTGCCCTGCAGGAGGAGAAGCGGGAGGAGGTCAGGGACTGGGTGCTCACCATGTCCATGGACCAACGGCTGGAGCAGGTGCTGCCACAGGACGAGCGTGACACCTATGAAGCTTCACTGGTGGCAGCAAATACAGGGGTGCGCTCCCTTCCCTGTGTGCTTACAGGTGAGCTCCAGGCCAGCTCAAACATATGCAAGGGAGTACATGATGCCATGGAGGGAGTGGGAACATGGGGGGGGGGTGTTGGGGGGGGGGGAGGGGGGGTGCATGTCTGGGAGAGAGTTCAGGCTATGCTGTCGGAGGAGTAGGGAGACTATGTGGCGGTGGAGACCAGTTCTACTGGAGGAGATAGGGAAATGCTCCCCATTTTTTACTGTGAGGGTGACTGAGCACTAGAACAGGTTGCACAGAAGTTGTGGCATCTCCACACTTGGAGACAGTTGAAAGCCATCTGGACGTGACCCTGGGCAACTGGCTGTGAGTGGCCCTGCTTGAGCAGGGCAGTTGGACCATACAGCCCTCAGAGGTTCCTTCCAATCTCAACTATTCTGTGTTTGTATGATTCTATGACTGCTCAGTCTTGCACAGCAATGCCTAGGAGACTGTCCAGGCTGGCCAGCACTGATAATGTGCACATGCAGCGCCTGGCCGTGCTTTGCCCCCACTCTACAAAAGCTGTGTATTCTGGCAAGTACTGTCCGTCCTGTCCCCCATCACTTGGCACTCTTCAGTGAGGGACTGCGGTGCAGGACTTACTTAAAAGGGCAGCTCAGCCTTCATCTTCCTTTGATCCTGCCACTGTGTACACCCTCCTTCCTCATTCTGGTCTCTAAAAGCCAGAGGCAGCATTGTTCCCCTGCTTTGTGCCATTGGAGCAGCCCTAGCCATCTGCCCGTGGCAGAGAGGGAAGGGGTGCACAAGGTAGGGGATCTGCTGTGGGTCTCAGCTTGTTTCTGAAGGTGTCACTGTTGCCAGGGTACCCTGTACTAAGAAACAAGATAGAGTTCAAGCAGCCAGGCCGAGAAGCGAACAAGGACACATGGAACAAGTTTCTGATGGCTGTCAAGGTGAGCCAGGGACCCTGCAGAGCAGGGAGAAAGTCTGCAGGGTGTTCAAGCCCTCATGCTCACGATAAAACACTATCCTGCCAGATGGAGACACACTGAACTAGGGCAGTTTTAATGCAGTCTCCCTGTGTGCTGCTGGGTGGGTACGGAGCTGGGGCAGACCCAGTCCTGCCTGTGCATCATTGTCAGCCCTCAGGGGGGGGGGTGGGGGGGGGGTGGCGGGTGTGCCCTCGGGCAGGGGGTGGTGGCACTGCCCCCTTGGCTCTTTCATTCTGCAGACATCCCACAGCCCTGCGTGCCAAGATGTGCTCAAGTTCCTCAGCCAGTGGTGTGGGGGACTCCCGAGCACCAGCTTCTCTTTCCAGTAAGCTGGACTGTGGCAGTTTTCAGTCCTGTTCTTCATCACCCTCCACTTCCACCTCCAATAAACATGTCTCTCAATCCTGCTGCGCTCCCGTTTGTCAAGGGATGCTGAGTCCAGGAACACATGTAGTTCCCAGGGCACAGGGCTGTAACCCTGTACATGTGTCTCTCAGCCTGAACCTAGCTATGCTAAATATGCAACCTCCACCATGATGGGTGACTGTCACACTAGGACCATGTTCTGTCGACATCCCTGTGCTTGGGTGGGGGGCAAGCATGGAGATCGGTTTACATACCAGCTGCACTGTCCTTCCATCAGTGGGCCCAGTTCCCAGCAAGCATCCACCCTGGGGAGCCACTTACAGCAGCCAGTATGAAAAGGAAAACTTTATTTACTCAGGGAAACAACAGAGGCTCACAACAAAGGAATTCTTCATTTTTCCGTTCCTTGGCCTGCCTGATCACAGGCACAGAAAGCTGACCCTGCCTGCTCTGGAACAGGGCCACCAGGGCCCAGGCCAGCCCTGGCTGTTGCCAGGCCCCAGCACCTCTGCCCACCCTCATCACTGCATCTAAGACCAATGAAGCTTCTAGTGTGCCAGGACAGGCCTTGCAGCATGGGGAGAGAAGGGGAGTGCATCCAGAGCCCATGGCACCTGCTGGGCAAAGGCTGCCTGGTGACAGTGGGCAGCTTCTGTCTGGAACCTGCAGGGTTTGTCCTGGGTGGGGGGGGGAGTGGGGGCAGGGCACACACAGCACCACCCCCACAGCCCACCCTACCAGTGTCTACACCTGGGGCAAGAGCATGGTGCAGGTGCAACTTCACCTTGCTGGATCACAGCACTCCTGCAGCACCACCTGGGAGTGAAAAAAGCATGCATGAATACCAGACTGTGCTGCAGGGCCAGGCATTGCTCTGACACCACTGGCCAGTATTTGTAGTATGTGCTTGAAAAGAGATGTTTCGGGGGGGCTGGTGTGGGCAGGGGCCCTCTTGACAGCAGAGCTTCTCGTTCCCCCAAGCATAACACATGTACTGCACTCACCTCTCCAGCTAGGTACAAGACTCAGCCATCCCTGCCAGAAGTTGCTGCATCTCACGCGGTGGCCCCTCCTTCACTGTACTTGGCCCTGCCAGCTAGAGCGAGAGGGGAAAAAAAAAAAAAAAAAGTGGAGGGCCACAGGGATGGGGGGGAGGGGGCAGCATGGTCACTCATGACAGCCAGCCAGCACAGACTTGGCTATCAGAGGCATGAAGAGGAGGGTCCCTCTGCAACTACCCAAGATGAAGGGGTGCCAGTCTATCCCCAAGGCTGGCTAGACGAAGGTCAAACTTGACATTCCCCGCTCCCATTGTTGCACAGCCTGCTTGTATGGGAACAAAGGCCCAACAGGACTCAGCACCTTCAAAATGCAGCACAAAGGCAGCAATGGTGGTGCAGAGGCTAGGAGACCTGTCTGGATCAACGGGGTCATACCTGCTCTTTGCCATAGCTGTGTGCACAGGGCCCAATGCCCCGGAAGATCAAGGCCACCAAACAGCACCTGCCAGACAGCACAGCTTCTGCAGCCGCCAGCAACATAGAGGGGAACCAGAGTGCCAGGGCTGTGTCCTGCAGAGCAGAGGGTCGGGAGGTCCCTCAGGGAGCGTGGTCCACTGCACCCAGCCTACCTGCATGCAGCTGAGCAGAGGCTGTGCAGGCAGTGGGGAAGAGAAGGTGGGGGGAGAGAGAGAAAGAAAGGGAGCGGGAAGGAGAGCGAGAGGAAGAGAGGCAGAAAGAGTGGGCAAAAGAGAGAGGGAGAGAGAAGAAAAAGAAGAGAGGAAGCAGAGACAGAAAGAGGAAGAGTGGGAGGGGGTGCAGACTCACATAGATGCGCGTGGTGTTGAAAGGACAGTCGTTGGTCGCTATGGCTGCACGGGCGTCAGCAGGCAGTGCAGAGCTGCTGCAGCCCATGACAAGGCGCGTACCCCTGCTGTGAACGGTGAGGGCGATGGCCAGTGCCAGGCCCACACTGCACGCTGTCGACAGGAGGCAGTTCAACAGGGACACGCTCAGTAGGGTCCAATGCTGCAGGCAGCAAGAACATGAGAGTGGGACTGGCCAAAGCTGGGGAAAACGTCATGCTAGGCACAGCCCCTGCATGGGGCCAGGCACACCACACCTCCGCACAGCCTCTCTAGAGGGTAATGAGGGTGCCAGGAACCCCAGACATCTGCACCAAGTGAGCACATGCAATCTCTTACCCCTTCTAGCATGGCTCAGCCCTGCACTCGATGAAGCTTTTGCACCTTTTGCATCCTTCGCCCCTCCCATGAGCACAGAGGCACCAGACAGCCCCCTCCCATGCACTCCTGCAGCTGGGGAGCCCCAGCACAGGCCCAGCTTCGCTGAGAGCCGAGGCCCCCACGAGCAGCAGCTTTGCCTCATTCAGGCCCACTCTGCCTTACTCTAGCTGCAGCTTTACCCACAGGCTGAAGCGTTTCTGCCCAGGACTGTGCTCAGTGCCCACGCTGCTGCCCACCCTCCCGGTGCTGCCGGCGGGGCTGAGCCGGGGCAGCACGCAACACCTACAACCCCATGATCCACCGAGGCGGAAGGAGCCACCGGGAACAAAGTCCAGGGCAGCGGCTGCCGGCGGGGGCTGGGCCGCGCCGAGGCCCCCCCCCCTCCAGCCCGCTCGGCTGCTGCCCCCACGGGCCTGCACTCACCAGGGCTGCCCGGGACAGGTTGTGCGACACCAGGATAGCGATGATGCCCACGGTGATGCTCTGCGGGGAAGAGATCCACGCTCAACACGCGCCTCGAGCAGGGCCGGCCCCCCCTCCCGCGGCCCGGCCCGGCCCCCGGCCCGACCCGCCGCTCTCACCAGCAGCCCGGAGCCCACGGACACTACGTTGGCCACCGCGTACTCGGGGGTGACGGCGCGGCTGGCGCCCACCACGTGCCGCAGGACCGAGCCGTGCACGATGGCGCCCAGCACCAGGCTGCCGTGACCCAGCACGATGAGCCCCAGCCCGGCGCGCATCAGCCGCCGCGGCTCCGCCAGCGTCCCCGGGCCCCACGGCCGCCCCCCGCACCCGCCGGCCATGGCCGCCGCAACCGCCGCACGAAGAGCCGCCCGCAGCCGGCACCGCCCCGGGGCAGGGCAGGGCAGGCCCGGCCCGCCCCCCCCCGGCCCGGAAAGAGGCAGCACTCGCGTATTTACAAAACAGTTTATTAAAAATAGGAAATGATAGAAATGAGATGCAGGAGCGGCGCTATGCCCAGCCCCGCGGAGGCGTGCAGAGCCACGGGCTCAGCCCCGCCAAGCACCCCGGGACGGGAAGGGGGGGGGACCGCGAGGGCAGGTCCCGGCGCTGCCACCGGGACGCGGGGCAGCCGGGGCCGTTGCCCCAGCAGCCCCGGGCTGCCCGCAGCGACCCGTGGTGCAAAGGGAGAGCAGGGCGGGACGGGCCACGCTGGGCTCCAGGAGGCTGCAGGGGACACAGCCCAGTGTCAGCACACACCGCAGCCCTGCACCTACAGTGCATGCCGAAGTGCAGGGCTGGGCGGCTGTGCAAAACAAGTAAACAAAGTGCAGCCGAAGGGGAGCAGAAGAGGCAGGCAAAGCGCCAGGCAGGTGCTGTGGGAGCCCAGCCACCCCTGGCTCCCTCTGCCCGGGAAGAAGGGTAGTGACTGTTGCCAGAGGCAGAGTAGGGTGCAGAAAGGGGGCAGGGCTTAGGGGCTCCCCCCTGTTTACCTTTAAATTAAAAAAAAAAGAAGAAAAAAAAGAAAAAGAAAAAAAGAAAAAAGAAAAAAATTCTGTGCTGTGCAAAAGACACTTTGTACAATTCAAACAGAACAAACTCCATGCACATGAATGGGGCTACAGAACACCCCAAGCCAGGACCCGGCTCCCTGGCACCACCTGGCAAAATCCCAACAAAAACAGGGCTGGAAATAATACTGATGCGCAAAGTCCCCTTTAATAGGCGGGCAGGGAGGATTGTCGCTGAGCCCAGCCATGGCACATGCAGGATGAGCTTCCAAGCACTGCAGCTGGGGTCTTGCTGATGCCCTACAGTGATGGACAGACACAGAAGGGGTCACAGGCAACAAAGCCACACTGGCCGCCTGGGAGCCAAGGGGTGCTAAGATGACACAGTCACTGCCGTCAGGGCTCCATTCCGGGTGTAGTAGAACTTGCTGAATGCCTCTTCAAGTAAACAGGTAAGTCTGCTCTGGTCAGCCTGGGAAGAACAAGCTACAGTGAGGGGTAGGCCCAGTCTGTGCAAAGCTAAGAGCTTGGTTGAAGCCTGCCAGGGCACATGGGCAGGGACATGTCTTCTTTTCTAGCTGGGGAGGTAGGAGAAATGAGCAATCTGGCATAAACCGTTTGAAAAAGGAATGCAGACATATATCCCCACGAGGCCCAGGGCTGCTTACCTCACTGATGAATCCAAGCTGGACCAGTTCAGCTGCCAGCTCCTGGATGTTATCATCTGCAACACAGGGAAGGGTATAAGTGCCAGGTCCAAGTGCACTGCTGGCCCCGATGCACCACAGCATAGGAAGAAAGGTACTTACTCGGCTGCAGGTCACAGCTCAAGTGTCGATTCAACTTGTCTTCCAGTTTCAGCAGCAGTGTTAACTGCAGGGTAGAGAAGTTCTCATGAGGGGCTGCATGGTGGCCACAGACAGCCAGGAGCATCCCCAGAAATCCCCATCAGGACAGGAACCACCCCTCTCCAGAGACCCACAGGAGTCTAACAGAACAACCACATCCAGTTCCTTTCCAAACCACAGCCAGCACCATCCTGCGGAGGAAGCCTGAATCTGGGGGTGGGCCAAAAAAGTTTGCTACGTGCCAGGTGAGCCACAGGCATGGGCCTGGACCTGGCTTCGGGCCCCAAAGATGGCAGCTGTGGCAGCAGAAGGTTGCACCAGGCACCAGCAGCACATCAGCATGCTGCAGCCACACGCTTTGCACAGCTGCCCTAGTAGACCCTCACACAGCACGCTCAGCCAGAAGGTGGGAACGTACATGGTGCTTCACGCCCTCCTCTACTGACTCAATGTTGCACTGCATCAGCACCACCTGAAACAGAAGCAGAGACGCCCTGTGACTGACTGCTGCTACACAGCACAGCTGCCTGGGGAGGAATGAAGCTCCCATCTCTCACCTTGCGGGTCTCCACCTCAGCAGGCTCTGGAGTTGGGGTTTTCACTGATGGTGGAGCAATGGGAGATTTCACCACTACTTGCTGGGGTTGCTGGGGTCGTGGCATCCCAAAAGCTGTGAGGGGGTAGATACCATTCCTACAAGAAAGGAGCAAGGTCTGAGGTTATGCCTCTCCAAAAGTTTTCCAGTCTCACACACAGTTAAAGTTGTTGTTGTTTTTTAAATAAAAACCCTCTTACCTTACATCCTCCAGGAACTTGTCCAGCTCCAATGCTGGAGATTGTGAGAAGCTGGGGGAAAAAAAAGAAAAAAGAAAGAAAGAGTACTGAGTTGAGAAGTCATCTAACAGAACCATCCACTCAAGTATCTTCAGCTGCAATTTCAAATCCCCATGTCCTAGACTACAGCTTTGTCGGTGGGCAGGATGAGTACTGACAGAGGCAGCCAGCCAACAGCAAGACAGACTCCAATCTTCCTGTACAGGAAGCAATATTCATAGAAGCTAAGGATAAGGCAACATTTTAATTATGGCAGAACAGGTATCACCTCCCTGTAGAGAGCTGTCCAACACAAACAATTATTTGGAAGCTAGCCCAATAACACCACGTTCCTAGCAAGGTTTTTCGGAGACATCTGTTCTACCAGACCCGTGAAACCTGCGTCCCATCTCCAGAAGAGCAAGGGCACTCAGCACTGCAAACACAAGAATGTCTGCAGCAGCTGATGGCACAGTATGACCAGCCATATCACTCCAGACCAGAAACTGGAAACTACACCTCAGTATTTAATGCCCTGCCCAAATATTTCTGACTGGAGTTTGGGATACTTTTGTTCTCTCTGTAATTTCTTTCCCAGACTGCTCATCCAGCTTGGTGGCTTTTTAATGTAGCATCCCAGAGGAAGCCTTGCTACCAATTAATTTTTAATTCCCCAGCCTCTAATTCCATTGAACATCTTCCTTAGTGGTGGCTGACAGAGGACAGTAAGCACTGACAGCCCCTGCCATTTGTGCCATAACTACTGCTCTTCCTCTTTCTCACCCTCAAGAACATACAGTTCCTCTATGTGGTGACAATGATTTCCAGCCCCTTGGTGAAGTCAGCTCTCAGATCCACTCCAGGACTCTTCACAAAGGTTGCCACTTTGTACATGTACATTGTACAGGTAACATCTTTAGACATTTCACCCAACTACTGTAACCTTCTTTCCCATTATTTGGTACTCTGATATCATATTTGCTCTCATCTATAGCTGCACAGCAGTGTGTTTTCAACAAGCTGGAAACAGTCTTTTCCTGTGCTGTTACTTCATAGCCTTCCCAGACAGAGAAGTAGTTTTTTGTTGGTATTTGTTTGTTTTTTTGTGGGGTTTTTTTCCTCTCGAAAGCAAGCTGTTACTGTCTTTTGCACAGCACAGGGAGTTAGCAACACCAGAATAGTGCACAGCAAGTACCTCATTTCTTTCTGGTTTTGACTAACAAGGAGACACAGGTTCTCCTATTTTACTAATTCCCCAGTAAAACACTTTCCTCATCACCTTGGTCAGTTCAGCTTTTCAGTGTCCACTTGACCACAGCTTCTTTTAGACTGGTTGCAACAAAAAACTTTGAACAGCCAGGCTTCCCTGTACCACTGTTGTAAGACTACTTTGAAGAATTCCAGAGATTAGCCAGAGACTGCAAGCTGCTCATATCCTGCCATGGGCCCCGCCAAGTGCTTTCCTGTTCCATCAGATCTGGTGTAGGCTGGACATCTGCCTCAGTTCTCCAGATGACTCTCCAGCCCTTTTCAACACACACACCTGTTACTTTCCCATCCTCTAGTACAATAGTAGTTTTCAGCAAAGATTTACAACTTTTTCTAGCAGCTCAGTTTGCATGGCAGTCTGATGAATCATCTAGAAATGATGCTCTCTGACACTTCAAGTCATTACTATGCTTTCTTTTTCCTTTTCCAACAGCTCTGCGCTACCAAAAAGCAAGTTCCAAGCTGGCATATGCCAGACAGCCAATCCTCTGCAGACTGAAGTCCAATATATGTCAAGAATCACTCTTGCACAGCTTTGGCTTTTCACTCTTTATCCTCCATTTTTGAACCTTTAATTAACAAAAAACATTCCAAAGGTAACGCTATTATTTATTAGCTCTATGAAGATCAGAATGTCAGTTTTTAGAAAGGCCTATATGGCTCAAAGAGCTTCTCAAATGAACAGTCCTTTTTTTCCTTGTCATCTTGCTTACTTTTGTTCAGTAGCCTGAGCATCCCAGAATGCTGGGCTACCCTGGAAGCACCCTGGTCTTCTCTGAAAATGCAGTATCCACATCTTAGTCTTTTCAGCTAACCCCTCAACTAGCTGAGGTTTCATTATCCAGTATTTAACATCACTTTTTGGCACTCTACTTGCTCCATACATATTACAGTCACTTGCTTAGGGAGCCACCTCTATAGTTTAAATGGCTGCTGTGTGTTACTGATAGCTGCCCAAAACAGCCTTTCCCTTTGCATATTGTAGAGTAAGCTGTTCCATTAAGAAAACACTGAGGAACCATTTCTCCAATATGTTGGACTCCACTTGACAAGCCTGTGATTGCTCCGACTCAACTTCCCCAAACTGTTCAGCCAGATTTTGCTAAGGACTGTTCCAACTACAGTGTGTTAATTTCCCACCCCTCCATCTGGGGAGCAATTCACATCTCGGCTGCATGGAATCTGTTCACAGAACACAGGTGCAGGAGTTACCCTCCACAGACTTTTTTTTTTTTTTTGGTGCGGGCCCAGAGAGTGATTGCTCCTTCAACAACAGCACCATCATCTCTCTTTTGTTTCCCAGTTAGCAGTGAAATAGCAACACTAACTTGAGGGAAGAGTCCCAGGCAGATCCTTCAGTGCTCACCCCAGAACCCTGGCATCTGTTCCACGTGCACCTGAGCAGCCCCCTCCAAGCACACCATGGGGTACTCACATCATCTTGACTCCTTCCCTGTCCACATGATTAATCTCTGCCAACACTGCACTCATGTCAAGGTTTTTGGTCATTTCTTCTAAAGCATTTTCAGGAATCATATCTATTAGGAAAACAAAACAAAACAACACAACTGCAATTCCTTTCCAACCTAAGAAAAGCAATAAAAAACCCAGAAGCTTTAGGCTGCTAAACTCCCGTGCCACTCAGAGCAGGCAGGGCACCATAGTTCTCCAGGTTCTGCAGTGACCGCAGCTCTGTTTCACAACGCCCTAGTCCCAGTCTGCTATGAGCAGCATGAAACCAGTCTTGGTTTCTGGTATCCCAGCTGTACTGACAACTTAGTGAAGCTTTGCAGAACACGAGATGCGGCACCCTGGGACTCCATACTCACGCTGATGTCCAACGATACAGTGAGCAGCCAGTAGCTTTAGTGATGGCACCTCAAACAACGCCTGATGAAAAAGGAGCTCCCGGGCAGTAGGACGCTTGCCAGGGTCCTGTTCTAGACACTTCTGAATGAACTCCTGAAAGACAAAAATTGCATGAGACCTTGTGCAATGCCAACATGTCTGCAGGGGTGCTGATCCTTCCTCACTCACCCTCTGCAAGGGGTCCTCCAGCAACTGGATGGCACTGTTAATGGCCTCCTGGGGCACGTAAGATGACTCTCCATTACCCTGTATTTCCAGCACTGCCATCTGCAAACACAAAGCAGCACATCAGACTTCACTGAGAATTACTGACTACATTGAAGAGAGCTTAAGGAGACCACTGCCAAGCATGAGATCATAACGGCCAAGTTGTTTGGTGCTATTTAAGGTCACAGTTTATAGAGGCAGAGAGAGAATGACTGCCTCATTAAGATAGCTTGTTTCTAGCATCCTAACAGATTGCCAGGGTGACCTGAAAACTACGCCAGCGTCACCTTAGACAGTATCTCCATTCCGAATCTCATGATCCATTGGCCTGTACTTCTGCTTGATAATTCCCATCTTCTAACGAAGCAGTAACTGGATCACCGCCAGAATCTGACAGTATCCCTCCTGGATGTATGAATAGCTCTGTATTAGAGGCAGAAAAGCAAGCACACAACGCCATCCAGAACTGGCTCCAGCCAACACGTATTCAAATTACCAGCTAGGAAAGACCAGCAAAAGGTTCCAGAGAACATCTTAAGATTCAACTCAAGGTTTGCTTCCTAAAAGTTGTGTGTTTCCACAGTTCTCTTCCTGCTTCACTTATGGGATGTGCAGCATAGGTTGAGAATTCTTTGTGTTGGCTCTTTCTGACGATTCTTCCCAGAAAATACTCCTACCAACAACTCTCATCTCCTAGGCTCGGGCCTACTGATTACAAGTACAGAGGAACAACTCAGCTGCTAAGATCAGGTACATCAGACTCATGCCTGACTGCAACCAACACCTATATCAGGTGGGGAAAGGCTGGCCCAGAAAAGTTATGGACTACATCTGTCCTCTCCTCCAGACAGCATAGGAAGAACAGGTACTCCCCAGAAGAAGAGTTTTGTTCTCCATGTACATTAAGTACAGTTTGTAGTAGCAACTGTTCCCACCAGCCACTGGGTCAGACTTCAGAACTGGCCAAGACCCAGAGTAATGAATTACACATTAGGAATTTCAGAAAGAAGTACACATTACTGAGTTATTTGCTTCTTAATAAGGCATTTGAGGGAGCCTCCATAGGGAACCCTCCAAGGAAAAGTGCATCTGGCTCAGGGAACAAAGTGTATTTGTTACCAAGCTAACCCATCCATAACTACAGTATCTCCACAGAGCAATTTCCTTCCCTCAAATTCATTCTCTCTCTGTCCCACAGCCAAGTGTTCCACACTCACCTCCAGTGCACACATCCCAAAGGAGTAAATGTCCACAGCAGTGGTGACGTTGGCAACTTCTGTAACACAGAAATAACACTCTTATCAGTCCATCCCTGCATTCAGCAATGCCAGCAGGACCACCTCTGAATCATGCTATGATAATCCTGCAGCCTCCTCTCCCTCCTCTGCTGTCAAAAGACAGAGGAGTTGAAGCATTTAAGCAGGCAAATAACTCAAAACTGTTAATGTGACATCTGTCATGAGCCTGTAGCTGAAAACAAGATGCAGAACAGCTCGGCAGCATTAGTAAGGCCAACAAAACCAGGCTCACCGCTGTAGCCACACCATACCTCCATATTCTGGGGCAAAGAAGTGCAGGTTCTTCTGCTCCTCACGACAGGTCTTCACATGGTTGTTAATTGTGTCCGGTGCCACTAGAAGAAAGTCATGAATGCTTAGGATGCAGGAAACTGTATCCCATCCCCAACTAGATCCTAGGGAACACATGCAACTCCAGGGCGCTCTGGTGCCCAAAGGGACAGCACAGTAGAGTTAAGTTGGCCCTTCATCAGTCCTTTATGTCAGGTCACCTGCCCCAATGTATTTCTCCATTGTTTCCTTGGCTGCAGATCGACTAAGGCAGCTTAGCATTACTCTCCAAGAGCAAAAGGTGAAGACCGCAGTTTCTGCCGAAGACTGGGAAGGACTTCCTGTTGAAGCATGAGTCCCGAAAGCACCTAACTTAGATCTATAGAATTTGTCACAAGCAACTCAACTATAACAGAAGCCCTAGGAACAGCCAGAGATGCCAAGATCACTGCAATTAGTCACCACCTCAGGACTCTAGGAGAGGGATAGACCTACAAGGCAACTTTTCCACATATCAGCAGGGCACTGGTGCCAAAGTGCCTCAAGACAAAAGTCAAGCAAAGCTGCCAAATCAGGAGAGATGACCACCCTGACAGCAGAGACCTCCCAGCAGCCAGCACCTCCACAGCAACAACCACAAACCACTCAGAGCTACAGGGAGGGAATAACTCCCAGCCACAAGAACAATGAGCGGAACACAAGTATCGACCCCCCCTAAAAGATAAGCCTTCGGGACAGCCACCTCTGAAAAGACTGCTGTCATGGTTTAACCCCAACCAGCAGCTAAGCACCACGCAGCTGCTCGCTCACCCCTTTCCCCCCCCAGTGGAATGGGGAGGAGAATGGAAAAAACCCTCGTGGATGGAGATAAAGACAGTTTAATAGGATATCAAAGGAACATTGTAATAAATAAAACAAGTGATGCACAAATGCAATTGCTCACCACACATGAAAGGAAAAAAAAAAGACAACCCGATGCCCAGTCTGTTTCTGAGCAGCAATCCCACCTCCCAGCTAGCTTCCCCGGTTATATCCGGAGCATGACATTCAATGGCAGGGAATATCCCTCTGGCCAGTCTGGGTCAGCTGTCCTGGCTGTGCTCTCCCAGCTTCTTTTGCACCTGGCAGGGTGTGGGAAGCTGGAGCATCCTTGATTTAGCGTAGACACATCAGCTACACAGCAACAACTAAAAACCATCAGTGTGTTATAAACATTATTCGCATACTAAATCCAAAACACAGCACTATACCAGCTATTAGAAAGAAGATTAACTCTATCCCAGCTAAAACCAGGACAAATGCAAACAACTCTCCAAAACCAAGCAGCTGGCTTCACCAGGGAGAAACACCAAGGTTGACAAGGAGCACAGAGCCACCATCCCACCCAAAGCTCTACTTCCACCCTTGAATGTGCCTGGTCCCACAGCCTCAGGCCCATCTCCCACTCTGTCAACCTGCTAGACAGCCACAATTGGTCCTGGTCTGTACCGCTACAATGGGAACTTACATGGGACATGCCAAACCACTTGTATTTTTCCAGGTGTTCCTGGATTAGGGCAGGACACACCAAAGAGGATTTCCAGTTGAATAAGACTTAACTAGTTCCCAGCCTCAGAGGAGAGGTGTTCTTTGGGCTCTAGCTAGACAAGAAGGATCTTTCTTGGTAACTCAGCTCAACCTTGCTGTGTGGCACATACCAAATCATATTATCTTATTTGAGCACTGGAAATGGAGCTTGCTCTAATGGTCAGCATCTACTTTCCCAAATTAATGTTTACAGTAGTTTACTGCTTTTTGTTCTTATGCTAGCTCTTAATCTTGGGAGTCCAGTAAAATTACTTCATTCTTAGTGCTAACCTGTTTACAGACACCACCAGGTCCTCTCAGCTTCGCAGCACTAGGCAAAGCAAGCTAAATCATCTTCCTCCTAAGACCAGCTCTGCGTTTTCCCAGTGCCACTGACTGATTTAGACGAGCTCTGGCCAGGGCCATGCACAATCACACCAATTCTCTCTACTGGGGACTCTGCCCCAATGGATCTTAACATTGCACACCTGGCAAGAAAGCCAAATTCCTCCCTGGAACAGCTAGTAGATGCCAGATCCTCCTCAGTTCCTAAATTACAAGCTCCCGACTTTTGTGCAGCTTTGTATTTTGCACTAATGAGTTACAATTAGAATTTGTCCAGTACTCTAATGTGTTCTTGTGCTTCTGGAGAATATCCCGACCTACCTCAACATCACACATTCCCCACATTTCTATTAACAGCCTCAACATTAATGAAATCAGTACCTGAGGGACTCCAAACCCCTCCAGTGAGGCAGCCCTTTTCCAGCTTCTACCCTGTCACCATGCCTCCAGCCAGCGCCTGACTCAGCATACAGGGTAAATCACCCAAGGTTTGTCTAGCACAACAGGTTCTTATACTGGGCCTTCTAAAGAAGTTCCCAGACACCCACAATGAAGAAGTCCTGATAACTTGCTTTTGCCTATGGGCAATATCTGCCTTAAGTAGTCTGCTATGTATGTCTGGTCTATAGGTGGCTACTAAGAGAGGAGGGACTATGTCAGGTCTTCTCCAGCAGCTGGATTTCCTCATCATTACTGGTCTTTCCTGTTTCCTTTCTGTAGATGTTTTGGCCAAGGAATCAATATGAGGTTTAACAGTACTGTCCCCTCCCCCATTAAGTAATTTATTCTTTTCTACTCAAAAAGAACAATGCACTACTACTGTAAAAACAATTTAATACCGTCAAATGAAGTTTTGTCTTCTTTAAAACAAACAAACAAAAAACCTCACCAAAAAAACTCTCAACACACACACACACCCTGCCACTCATGACTTTCACAACTTCTGCTGGAGACTTGCAGGAACTAAAAACAATTCTGTCTAAATCTATAGTATACCACTGGTGGGTATGAGGGGTGGAGATAAGGACAGCTACAGCTCTATGAAGGGCCAGAGGCTGATCACATCCAGAAATGCAATACTGCTGCAGATGCACAGCCACCTGAATGCTGTGAAGTTTGTGATCAAGAGTAAATTTTTCCTCAGAGTGTCCAATACCATTAAGGATTTTGGCATTCCCCTGAGGCTTAGGCTGTAATGCAATCATAGGATCTCACTGATCCCAAACGTGTTTGTTCCCTTTCTACAAGAACTATTACTGTGTCCCAGTTTTTGCAGAACAGGGTATTTAAGACTTCAGAAATTCATCTGCTCTAAAGTCTGGTTTTTTGGTTGGGTTTTTTTGGGGTTTTTTTTGGTTTGTTTTTTTTTATGGAATACTGAATATCTTTGTGCAGCAAGCAGTATATATGAACTACCAAACAGGCATTTTCGTGAACCCTGCTAAACCTAATGTCTATTGCATGCATGACACTCTCTGACTACTGGGACTAACTAGAAAATCTGGAGATATAAAATAAGTCTTCTATTTGTTCTGCCTTTCTTATCAGTACAATGGATTGTAAGAGTAAACAGAAACCCCAAACCCATCTTCGGCTATGCAGTTCTGTACAGTCAGAGGTCTGGCAACCACCACCAAGATCCTGCGTGTAGCTGAGCCGCTGCCAGGGCAGCGCCGCTCTCCGGCCAGGGCCAGACCCCTGGAGAAGGGGAGAGGCATCAAGGTGTGCCCTGAGAGAGAGGCACTGTGTCAACAGTGGCAGCGTTGCAGAAATTCAGCACGTGCCATCATGTGTTGGACCAATATCCCCAGGCAGGAACTCTGGCACAGTACCCAGGACAACACTATCCTGCCAAACATGGAGCAGAATCAACCAAGTATGAAGTCATCTTCCAAACGATGTTTTGATCAGCTTCATTTTCCAATGTGTCTTTAAGTACTGTTACTACCGTGTGTTGGCTGGCAAGGGACAGTTCACTATCCAGCCATTCTGTCCTTTGCTCCCGGGCCCTACTGAAGAACAGGGAAGAGCCAGTAATCAATCACAAAAAGGCATTATCAACAGAAACCTTAGCCAGTGATGTAACACAGGCACTCCCATACCAGAAAGGCAAGTACAATGGAATCCTAGCCCAAGCTCTTTCTATAATGGCTGTCTGTGCCTCATTACGGACTTGATATAAGCTTCTCTGCATCCAGGTCCTATGCACATTTTGTAGTGGCACCAGCATTTCTGGAAAGAGCTGGGCTTGCACTGTCTGTGGGAACTTCCAACTCAGACACACAGAAAGGCAGTTTTGAATTTGCTGTTGTAGGTCATCCACGGACCTGTCCCCTCTGATATTCTGTTCCTTGTGCCTCCAAACTTGCAGAGTCCCTCTGGAATTCAATGTGTTTTTCTGTCACTGTTGCAGAGACTGGCTCTGCAGCTGGGTTTGATTAGCCACACTCAACAAGCCTTTTTCCTGTTCTAGCAGTTTATGTCACAGCTCACGTGCAACTTGGCTGGAAGTCACATGCATAACCTTGCTCTGTTGTTGCAAAGCTGAAGCAATGCAACAGTAGAGCAATGGCATAAGACCACCGGAATCTTCACTATATGCCTTAGAGCTAAGCAGAGACAGCCTCGCCAGACACACATCTGTTCCATTCATCAACATAGCAACAACCTGCTATTGAGTCCATTCTGAAAAACTCACTGCAAGCATATTAAACAAGGCAGACAAAAGTGCTGTTACACCTCATGACAGTATTTTAGAAGCTGGGACAAGAAACTTTAGGTTTGGTCTGGTCTAGTCTCTATTGCAGGTCCATCATCTTGGTGTGCAAGCCACTTAGCACAGATAGAGGCTCGAGAGGAGCTTCACCTGACCGTACATTTTAAAAGAAACCTTAACCATACAAGATAAGAATACACACTTTAAGGTACCTCTGACACAAGCTCTTCTGACTGATTCACACATGGTTGCTACCTGCTGTCCACTATATCTAGTGATGACTCTTAATTCTGTGAATGATCAGATGCATGAAGGCTAAGAACAGTTATGTTAAGCAAGACAAACAATGAAGGTCAAAAAGGAAAGCCAGATCACCGACATTAACAACGAACATGCTTTTCTCAGCCACAGAGAGGACGACAGCAAGGGGCAGACTACAAGACACAGCACCACATGACTGATCAGTCTGGTAGGGAATTAGGAAAGAAAAGATGAATTTTAGAAAAGGATTCAGCCAAATATGTGCCAGGCAGATGATAGCAAGAGATGTGAAATACAGTTGAAGGTAGGACAAGCAACTTGCCTTTGGCAAGCTGAACTCAATCTGACATTAGAAGCATAAAGAGAAATAATCAGCATTACTACAGGAACATGCAGAGGTTGCTACACTTCCCAAACCCTCAAGGGCATAGAATCATAGAATCTTTAAGATTGGAAAAGACCTCTAGAATCATCAAGTCCAACCATCAACCCAACACCACCATGTCTACTAGACCATGTCCCAAAGTGCCATGTCTACATGCTTTTTGAACACCTCCAGGGACAGTGACTCCACCACCTCTCTGGGGAGCCTGTTCCAATGTCTGACCACCCTTTCAGTGAAGAAATTTTTCCTAATATCCAACCTAAACCTCTCCTGAAGCAATTTGAGGCCGTTTCCTCTTGTCCTGTCACTTGTTGATTGGGAGAAGAGACCAACGCCCACCTCACTACAACCTCCTATCAGGTAGTTGTAGAGAGTGATCAGGTCTCCCCTCAGCCTCCTTTTCTCTAGACTAAACAACCCCAGTTCCCTCAGCTGCTCCTCATAAGACTTGTGCTCCAGACCCTTCACCAGCTTTGTTGCCCTTCTCTGGACACACTCCAGCACCTCAATGTCCTTATTGTAGTGAGGGGCCCAACACTGAACTCAGCACTCGAGGTGCAGCCTCACCAGAGCCAAGTACAGGGGCACAATCACCTCCCTGGTCCTGCTGGGCCACACTATTCCTGATACAAGCCAGGATGCTGTTGGCCTTCCTGGCCACCTGGGCACACTGCTGGCTCACGTTCAGCCAGCTGTCAACCAGCACCCCCAGGTCCTTTTCCTCCAAGCAGCTTTCCAGCCACTCTGCTCCAAGCCTGTAGCATTGCCTGGGGTTGTTGTGACCAAAGTGCAGGACCTGGCACTTGGCCTTGTTAAACCTCATCCAGTTGGCCTCGGCCCATCAATCCAGCCTGTCCAGATCCCTCTGCAGAGCCTTCCTACGCTCAAGCAGATCAACACTCCCTCCCAACTTAGTGTCATCCGCAAACTGACTGAGGGTGCATTCGATCCCCTCGTCCAGATGATTGATAAAGATATTAAACAAGACCAGCCCCAAGACTGAGCCCTAGGGAACACCGCTTGTGACTGGCTGCCAACTGGATTTAACTCCGTTCACCACTACTCTCTGGGCTCGGTCTTCCAGCCAGTTTTTTACCTAGTGAAGAGTGCACCCGTCTAAGCTATGAGCCAGCAGCTTCTCTAGGAGAATGCTGTGGGAGGCTGTGTCAAAGGCTTTACTGAAGTCCAGGTAGATAACATCCACAGCCTTTCCTTCATCCACTAGGCGGGTCATCAGGTCATAGAAGGAGATCAGGTAGGTCAGGCAGGACCTGCCTTTCATGAACCCATGCTGGCTGGGCCTGATCCCCTGGTTGTCTTGCACATGCTTGGTGAGTGCACCCAGGATGAACTGTTCCATAACCTTCTCCAGCACCGAGGTCAGGCTGACAGGCCTGTAGTTTCCCGTATCCTCTTTCAGGCCCTTCTTGTAGACGGGTGTCACATTGGCAAGCCTCCAGTCGTCTGGGACCTCCCCTGTTAACCATGACTGTTGATGAAAGATGGAGAGCAAAGAGGTCACCAGGGTAAACAGACAGCTCATCAGAGGGGCCATCAGTCATTAGGAATGTCAGCCAAGAAGGCACTCAGTGGTATTACTTCCCAAATGTCACCAGTGGCAGATTTTAGCAGAGATGCCCGATCACACAGCAACTTGCCCTTTTAAACACTACATGCTGCAGAAGAGATTTTCCTCTTGTCCTATGTCCAATTCACACCCACCTTTGTTCTGCATTTAACACTTCCTCCTTGCAAGTAGGAAAGATAGTCTGCCCAACAGTCCTTCCTTTCTTCCTGAAGTAGCCGTTGAATCACTTGGTCTCTTGCAAATGCCTAAGCATTCTCCAAAGCAAGAGTATATTACTCCACTCTCTAGTAAAGTGCTCGAGTACACCGTACTGCAGATTTCAGCAGGCTTACAAAGCAGAGGAAAACAAGATGACAGCAAGAAGGATCAACAGCTAACCTTAAGATTAGTCCCAGCCTTGCTATGCAAGGGGATGATTAACCAACCTTACCTATGCTGCACTGTACCAGCACCACAGAGACCCAAAAATAACCAAATGAATGCAAGACCATCTGTTTGCAACTATAAAGGGACGGCCACAGGGCCAGGATAGGTACGAGGCCACATTATCATCCCCTGCACTCATATGCTCAAGACTTTTTCAGTACTGCAAGAGGGTATAAGACTACACAAACCCAACACATTTCACAGTTCACTTCATTTGCACACAAAGATGACAAATGCATTTTTATTAGGGAGGGCAAAGCCTAGAAAATAAGCAACTAGGAAGCTCTTGGAAACAAAAAGAAGCATACAGCCATTAAACATTGAGTCAAACAGGAAGAGCAGTGGCAGATTTAAGTTGGTCACAAAATACAAGCATCCTACAGCCCTGCAGATCTGTATTAGGGACTGTAAATAGTGTTTGCAAAGTTATTTGCAACACTGAGTCGCGAGAAGCAAGATGATTTATTATTTTTAACAGTTGAATATCTAGTGAGATGAAGGGGCAAAGAGGTTCAGCGTATGAAAAGTTCACTACATGCAGTTCACAGTGCCAGGTAACAGCCCCCCAGCTGCTTACATCTATGTTTGTTCTCACCACATCTACCGACACTGCTTTTGAGTAGTATAACTAATATCTGCTTAAACCATTGCCCACATTTTACTTCAGAGAAAATACCACTGAAGCAGAAACAGTGGTACTTGCAACAGAGAGCTGATATCATACAACAATTCAGAGGAGCCTGGCTCCTCTGCTTCATCCCCTCCCCGCAGGCGCTGCCAGACATGGATTCCATCCCCCTGAGCTGCTCTGCTCCAGGCTGAGCCGTCCCAGCTCCCTCAGCCTTTCCCCACAGCAGAGATGCTCCAGGCCTTTGGCATCTCGGTGGCCCCTCGCTGGACTCTCTCCAGTCTGTCTGTGTCCCTCGTGGACTGGGGAGCCCGGCACTGGGCCCAGCACTCCCAGTGGGGTGGGTTCACCAGCGCTGAGCAGAGGGGCAGGATCATCCCCTCCCTCAGCCGGCAACGCTTTGCCTAAAGCAGCCCAGGATGCCACTTGCCACCTTTGCTGCAAGTGCACGTTGCTGGTTCATGTAAATATGAAGGCATGCAAATGAATGACAGGAAGGAAAGTGATCATGCTGTGTCAGATCTCTTGTGAAGCATTGGGTGATATTTTTAAGTATAAGAGTGACATGTTTCCATTACATGGAAGCAGAAAGTGGGAGTGGGCAGAGCAGGAAAAGCAAGACCATAGACAAAGAACAGATAAAGAGGAACTGTAAGATAAGTACTTGTCAATCCTGGCTGCATGCAGGCTCTTAAGCAGGGACTTACGAGCTTATTAGCACCTTATCTAGAAGGGTTCATGATACAAACAACTTCATTCTGAACAAAGTGTGCAGAGAGATTTGAAATCTGCACACAAAATCAAGTTCTGAGTTCTAGACTGAAGGAATGAAGGTCCTACAGACTGGGCAAACCCCTGCTTGGGTTGCATCATCTGACTGCAATACAGTATTTATATCAAAAAATATGAAGGGGCAGCAGGACTGCCGTTCTTGCTTAGTTCTTTCACAACTGAAATGGCAGGGCACTAAACTGCAGCAGCCTCACATCACCGTGCAATCATAAAAGCAAGAAAAGACATTAACTGAAATGCTTATGGACCAAGCTACTCTGGGGGAATCTTCTACTCCCAGAAGACATACACTGAAAAACAAAGTCCCCAGAAACATGACTATGAAAATTTTTTATGTTTTGAGCAGCACTGCTTAACAGAAATTTGGATTGAACCAGTATAAACGCATATTCAATTAAAGTGCAATTAGGGTCCACAAGTTTGAGTATTTCAAGTTTAACTTCCCTGAATTTCAGAATTACCGAATTACCATTCAGAATCTCTGATTACCGTTGTTTCACAACATGCTGAAGTGAAGCTCTGCAAATGACCTTGGAAGACTTAATAAGCAGAGAAGCTCACCCCCTGATAACAGAAGCTAGAGTGAAAACACTACTCTGCCCACATGCCTCAAGGCCTAAATCACAAAATTGTCTGGGTTGGAAGGGACCTCTTTAGAATATAGCGAATATAGCTCAACCCCCTCTAGCAGTGTCAGCCAGAACAGGTTGCCCAGGACTGGTTTCGGTTCAGTTTTGAGTATCTCCAGGTAGAAAGACTTCACAACTTCTCTGGGTAACCTGTACCAGTGCTCAACTACCCTCACAGTAAAAAAAAAAAAAAAAAAAAGGTATTCTCGTGCTAGATGGAACTTCATGTATTTCAATTTGTGCCCATCACCTCTCGTCCTGTCAGTGGGCACTACAGAGAAGAGACCGGCTCCCTCCTCCCCATTCTCTCCCATCAGGTGTTTATACATATTGAAATGATCTGCCTGAGCCTTCTCCTCTCCAGGCCTAACAGTTGCAGCTCTCAACCTCTCCTCATATGGACAGATACTTCAGTCCCTTCATTGTTTTCATGGCCCTGTGCAGGACTCGCTCCAGTAAGGCCGTATCTTTCTTGTACTGTGGAGCTCAGGTCCAGCTAGACACAGCACTCCAGATGTTGCATCACCAGTGCTAAAGAGAGAGGAGGGATCACTTCCCTTGATCTGCCAGCAATGTTCTTCCCAACACAGCCTAAGATGCTGCTGGCCACCTCTGCTGTCAGGCTGCATTGCTGGCTCATGGTCAGGTTGCTGTCCTGCAAGACCCCAAGATCCTGATCTGCAGAGCTGGTTTCCAGAAGGTCAGCCCTGAGCATGTACTGGTACATGGGGATGTAAATACTTGCTAAGTTTGCATTCAAGATCTTTCAAGATCTGGCATGAATGAGCGTTCTAAAATGCTAATGTTCCACATGCCTTCATCTAAGGACCCCAAAAGGAGCGGACATACGCAACTGCCGTACTAATACTAAAATGGGTAAATGAAGACCTGGATAACTGTAAGACATGTCCCATGACACATCCTGGAAATCCACATAAAGGCAGAGAAAAAACATAACCCAGCAAAGCTGAAACAGCAGGTGCTTTCAATGAAACATAAAAAGAATAAATTTGACTACAGGAAAGGCAAGTTCTCATAACCTGGAGCACTAAACTGGGAAATTTAAACCTTTGAGAAGATGCTATTTAATTGAAAATGACAACCAGTCTAGAAGATAGTTGTTTTCTGGTGTTTTCATGAATGAGATGACTCACAGCAGCACAAAGATGGTATACTGAGCAAGGAAGGCAAGCACATGAAGCAAGAGCCAGCTTTTAAACCTTCTGCAAAATAAAAATAAGAGTTTATTACCATCGCAGCACAGGAGGAGGTAAATCTGTTACGTATGCATTCCTCTTGGTGCCTTTGCAACAAGGCCACCAAGACATCAATTCTTGCCACTAAATCTGACTTTAAAAAAAAACCACAAACAAAAAACTCCCAAAACCCTCCCAAAAAAACCCAAACCCAACAACCCTCGAACAAACCCCCTTGCCCCAAATGCACACACTAAATCATAACACGCACATTCAGTCAGATATTAGTTGCAATTTCAAAAACTAATTAAAGCCCATTGATTGTCACTTACCTATGCCTGCTTCTCCTGCCTTGAAGTGTGTGCTTATATACAAAAATCAAGGCAGGTCCCTGGTAACCATTTTTGCCATTATAACAGCAGCTAGATCATGAGATGCCTGTCAATTTATTACAATTAGAAATTAACCTCATGCTTTTCCACCCAGTTTGCTCAACAGAGTTTTTCAAGAATGATCCAAATGTGGAGAATCTTCCCTTTATGACAGGCTTGCACACCACTGGGAGACTCAAAGACAACATAGACCAATCTGACACAAAGCCTTTAAAAACAGTAACCTTCATACCACTTTAGACTTTCTGAAGCATTCTGGGCAAAAAAAAAGTTGCACTCAAAACTATTCATCTGCCAGATCTCATTCCTAGCAGCACCTGTAGTCAGAGACAAACCTTTTGCTCTGCTTGTGAAAGTCTACCTTAGTTTTGCCAAGTTTCTAAGCAACTGAAATTATGTGGCTTGGTAGAGGACATGCTCGATTCTACACATAAAACTCTACAGCTAGAAGCTAAACTACATAAATTCATGTTAAATCTTCCTAACTGAATGCCAACATGGGTGAAAAAGTTTTCCATTTTTATGACAAGTTTTTCTATGTCCACTGATTTCAACTATTATTTTTTCTCTAAGCCATAGTTGCTTTAGTTAAAACAAACAAACAAAACACCACAGCAAAAACCAGATCCAAGACATCCTAGTAACCCCTGTTTTATTTCTACATCACCTGTCTCAGGTGTCTGTTAAGGATGTGAAAAACAGCACAGCAAGTCTTCAAACATCAGGTAATAAAAGAGAGTGAAGTAACAACTAAAATAATACAAGTTATGAAAGCATGTCACTCACAACCTTATTAACTCAATCTTCAAGCAAAACAGGAGACTTATACCCTATATTTAGTGTTTTCAAACCCAAATCACTGTTCAAGATCTAAGGATTAAACAGTTTCCAGCTCTCATATGAACAGTACATAGTGGTACAACAGTACTGTTAAAACAAGTTCTGAAAGAAAACAGCCATGAAAGCTCAGTATTTCAAGGCCGCCTGATGTTGTTTCAGCACATGTGAGATACCACAGCATCTTCTTAAGCCTGGAGACCACTGGCTGAAGCCCTTCTTGCCTTGCCAGAACAACGGCCTTTTGTTCTGCTCACAGCGGTGACTTGATGTCTGAGAAACGGTTTGCTAGTCTTAAGTCTTGTTGCCACCAGCGTGACTGAACCCACGCTGAAGCCCTTCTCAGTCATGTTCCCACTCTGTGGGCTCATTCCTCGACCAGTCTGTCTGCTGCTGGTTGCCACCTTGCCTCTTCCACCCCACAAAGGCAGCCTGCCGCACACGACTGCAACAGCCCATCCTGCCCAGCTTGCAGCACTCTGGTAAAAAAGCCATGCCCAAGGAAATCTGTCCTCCTAATGCTGCAAACCCAGACTATGTAAGATGAGTCCCCCTCAGCTATGTAAGATCCCAGATTTAGCTTTTTGAGAGAGCCTTTACTGTGCTGGTGCCACATCCTCCTCCTGCAAACATGAAGAAGGCACAGAGTCCATTTGGACAGGCCCTTCCCTTTCCACCACTTCTCGCTGACAGCTGGTAGGTTCCCAACTCAGTAGAAACAAACTAGATTGGGTATTAGGAAAAATTTCTTCACCAAAACTGCTGTCAAGCACTGGACCAGGCTGCCCAGGGAAGTGGCTGGGTCACCATCCCTGGAGATATTTAAAAAGATGTGTAGATGTGGTGCTTAGAGACATGGTTTAGTGGTGGACTTGGCAGTGCTAGGTTAATGGTTGGACTTTACAATCTTAAAGGTCTTTTCCAACCTAAACCATTCTATGATTCTAACCATCAAGAACAACCCTGATGGCAGAAAAAATAAAAAGTAATTATTTCAAATGTAAGCGAGGGAGGTGAGGATGGATGGGTCTTTGAGCAACTTTATCTAGTGGAGGGTGTCCTGCCCATGGCAGGGAGGTTGGAACTAGACAGCCTTTAAGGTCCCTTCCAACCCAAACCATTCTGTGATTCTAAATGTGGTGTTCTATTTAATAGGTTTACAAATTGCAGCATTCAAATCCTTCTCTAGCCCCCACCAGCCCAATTCCCTCTTCATATGCACAAGTACCCCAAAAAAAAAGAGCTTTGTCTGGGGAAACATTAATAAGTAAATGTTACTTCACAATCAGGGACTCATTTGGGCAGGATGGGATGTCTCTCAGGCCATCAGGAGCCAGATACATTCACTGAAACATTCATCTTAATAACAAAACATCTACGGAGCTAAAACTACAAGCAAGCAACTGGATAGCCAAGCACAAAGCAAAGGCTAGTCCAGGTTTGGTGTCCAGCCAAGTCTAGCAGAGCAGTAGCAGGAAAGAGTCTAACGTCTGTGGAAAGTTCAGCTGGGAAGAGCTCAGAACAATGCATCCACTTGGCTTGACATGCGGGAGCCAGCATGCACTAGGGTCCATGGACTAGCACGCTCTAAGAACAAGGAAAGGAAGAGAACTAACAATCAGGAGATTTCACAAAGGGCAGTGCTCCCTCGCTGTAAGGCTTTGGCTGAGAGTACAAGGAACAGTTTGCATCCCAGCACAGAACATAAGGTCTCAAAGTAGGATGCACCTAAGCTGAACAGTTTTACATACCAGCCTTATAGCAAGGGAAGACTGTATAAATAAGATAGAGGGAGTGTGTATGTTTGTGTGTGTTACAAATATAAATATACACACACACATATATATAAAAATATATATATACACACACACACAAATAAAATAATGTACATTACATATATAGTGGTGGCCACATCACAGGACCGGAGAAGTTTGCTCACCATTAGCAAATATCCTATGAAAGACTGTTGGCAACAGAGCAGCCCGTAAGCGGGAAGTAAAACGAGATAAAGTCAATGAGTTGATGAAACAGCAAGCACTTAACATCGATAGAGACAGCTAGGTCAGAATCATGGCAAAACCTGGACAAGACTGAGAATCTGGCCGTGCCTCTAGCCACTTTTTAAAATAAATTTACATAAGCAACATTAATGTTTCTAATTGAGAACCAGACTGGGCAAGGGAGACAAGACACCTCTGACCAAGTAGAAGATTACAGCTGACACTGCAGCTAAGCAGCTGGAAATACTGTTCCTTCTGTGAGTGCTCTACAGTCCCTTAGCATCCTCTTCAGCAGGCAACTACCTTTTATATCCCAGCAGCTTCTCCTGGGCATGGATCTTGGCAGCAGAACCCATACTTACATACCTGGCCACATAATTTAACAGCAGAGTTAGTACCAAATAAGACTCAGTCTCCTGGCACCTTGGCCTGGAACTGAAAAGAGACTCTGGACAGACTGCAGTTAAATATATAATGAAACCTAGAGGTCAGGTGCATTGAAGACAGGAAAGCGCATGCATCGGCCGAGTGCCTGGAGGCACTATTTGCAAATATACTAGCACAACACTAAGCTTTCCCCTGTGCTCTACTGCGTGTCTCATTTGGCACATGGTAATACGTGGCCATGTCTCAGGAGCACAAGACGACATTACAAGACACTCCAGTTTGAGGCCTCAGTTCTGTTGGAGCACTCCAAGAGCTGCCCAAAAGGATTTTTAATTCAAACCCATCTCCTCTTTCCATTTGTGACTGGTTCTTACACTCCCAATGAGAACTACAAGAAACATCTCCAAACATTGCTTAACAAACAAGCAGCAGCATCGAACACCCTGCCTAAACCCACTGTTCTCCTTCACACTCAGGAGTACCTTCAACCTGTCACAGTAAAAATCTTGCAACATGTTCCCTTTGCAGGTCCACTTGTTAGACAGTACAGATATGCATAGATGCAACACGGTGTTGCACATGGATCCTGTGGAAGAGCACGCAGAAAACAACTTGGACCTCTCACAAGGAGTATTTTCATCTGACCACAACTCCAGAAAGCAGCTGGAACATTCCAGTCTCTGGGAACACCAGTGGCAAGTTTAAGAACCATGGGTGTCTTTCCTTCCCTCATCACAACTTCTCCAAAGCTCCCCACTCATTTGACACTTTTCATCCTTTAAATCCATTAACCCTGCACTTTATGGCACTGAAAAAGAAAAGTTAGTAAATTAATGGATTATGGATGGCTTTTGCATTTAAGCAGCATAAGAAATCCTTCCTCTTTCCCACTCCCTTTTTCTTCCACAGATGACCCCCAGCATATAAGGATTTCATCCCTCTTCCCAAAACTGAATGCAATAGTAACAACACTCTACTACTAAATTAATCTTTTTTCTTCCTGCAGTACACAGGTGGCTCTAGGGAGGGAAAGAATAGAGAAAAGAATACTGCTCCAGAATTACATTCAGAACAAGAAAAACAGTGGTCAGTCCTGCTAACGCATGTGCTTCTGCAATCCAGAGGAGCAGCAAGGAGTGAAGGCAGAAGGGCTGCTCCCACACCTAAGCAGCTGCTACAGGAACAAGTATACCAGCCATTTCCAATGTTACACAAGTGACACTACTCTTCTAGTACTTCCTCACCTAGCAAACAGGGGGATGTTTTGCAGAATACAATAGCAGCTTCCTTTCCCAAAATTTTTGCCCCACATTCAGCAAGTAGTCTCTTTTGCTTAAAGGGAAGAGGAGCTTTCAGGAGCATAGCCCAGAATGGTGCTGGGGACAGAGACAGAATAAAAGAGCAGATCATAGCACACTGAATCACTGTTCCCCTTAAATATTGAATTACTGCCCCGCTTCTTTTAAGTAAACACAGGAAAGTTTTCAGATACCAGCCAGCTGTAAGAAATAACTCATGAAGCAATAAACATGGGTTCAACATTGCCAGTGACCCCAAAGCAACTGTCACTCTAGGGCCCGAATGTGAAAATAGCCTGTCTGGCTACTGCACAGTCAGCAGTACTGGAGAATCTCAAGCTGGAATACATCCAGCAGTTCTGATGACGTAGTTTTGACTTTCCTAGTTGGGTAGGCACTACAGGAATAAGAATATATCCTGCAACATGGGCAACTAATTCCAGCCTGCACTGGAGCCATAGCCTTCACATCGGGAGGATTCCTCTTGCGACCACAATCCACTCATGCTTGCTTCCTTTTTTATTTAAGGACAGACCAGAATCTCCCAGAGAAATCACTTCACTTCTGAACACAACACGAGCAAGACAGCCTACGACTGTGGAGTAGAAGAACGTTTGCTCAGGAATAACTGCAGTTAAGCACTGTTCCTGTGCAGTCACACTTCCAGCATGTGTCCTCTTCAGGACTACCAAGGAGTCTTGCTGAGGATACAGCTGTTAGAGCATACAGACACTCGCAACTCTTTGAAAGAGCACATCAGTCTAATTGCCTCTGTCCCTCCCACCATGTCTAATGGAAGCAAAGCTCTATGGAATTGGAGGGCACAGGCAGAGGTGTAACTCTGTCGAGGCAGCTGTTTGTGACCCACACTCAAAGAGCCACCTTTCTTCTAGACAGCCTCTGAATGGCACCACTGGGACTCTGAATGCTCTTAAGAATGTCACATTTGCTGATCTGCAGAACCTCCCTCTGGTAAAAAGCCACAGCTCTAGATACCAACTTTAAGTGGTTTGTTTTCACAAAGTGCTGGCTACCAATTAGAAAGACTGCAGCTGTATAATACTTAAAATGAACTAGAAAAAGAAGGATCTCTTATGTCTCGAGTCTACAATAGACTTTCCGTAAGTGGCCTGAATTAAATGCAGGTATCCGATGCACACAACTCTTGGAAATTCCTCCCACAAAGTTGGGGAAAGATAATAAAGTGAATCCCATGATATCATCAGCCTGTATGAAGGGCAAGGTGTCGCCAAGTTTCCAGGCAGATAGAGAACTGACTGTTCTTTCTGCCATGACCCAGTCTCCTTGGGTACAAGCATGTATCAGAGGTTTGTTAGAGAGAACAGAGACCCCAATTCTGGAACAAAGAGACAATACAAGAGTTCATTCATAGAAAGAAAAGCCGCAGAGGTCTGCAGTTTATGAAGAGAGGCTATTTTTAGATGACAGGTGAAGCAGAGCATTCTTTCCTGTACACTGTCAACATCAAACCAAGAATTCACACAGGCAAAAGCTTACAGGACAGCAAGTGCACACTCTCTGGGTTTTAGAATGCTTGCACAAGTTGGACAACAGATAGCAAAGCTGTCACTTGAAAGGATATGTGGTACAACTTAGTGCATCCTTACTGCAGACAGATTTAAAGTCACAGGAATAGCAAAGGTGAAAAAAACCCAGAGTATGCAAGGATGCACTGCACTGCCAGAAAACTCACTTCTTATGAAATAAAACATTTCAACCCAGGTGGCTGCCTGAACAGAGCATGTCTTTGCCAAACAGGCTGAAGTCAAGCTAGCATCCTGAGGTGCAGGCCAAAGTGAGTGATGCTGGATGAGGATGCCAAGACAAGCAGCTTGCTGCAGCCAGAGTCTATAACCTTGATTATAAATGTTGGTTGCTACAAGAAGTACTCGTGTGGCCTCAGTGGACACAGCTCCCCAGATAGCTCTTAAAGCTTCACAACACTGGGAAGAGAACTCCGTGCGTGTTAACATGAAAAAGACTGCAGAGCAGATGAATCCAAGGATAATGTGCATACAAAACTTGAAAGTTTCAGCACCGTTTCTTGGGTCAGTCCCTTGAGATCAAGAAATGAGGAAGGGGCTAACAAGGGAAACAGTATCCAGTATCAGTCCTTCCTGTGCCTGAAGGTGGTCCAACCAACAGTGAATTCAGTACCAATCTCTGGTCCAACTGACGTGGAGGAACACACGTATATACATGCTTATCATGCCAGATAACCTCGAAAGGATTAGATGCCTTTATCTGAGTAGTTTGTCTCATAGGCAAAGATCACCTCCCCAAGCCTTACCTGACCCAATTTTGATCAGTCCGTTGTGCTGAATGAAGATAGTGTCGCAGGTCAGGTTACCATGGATGATTGGGGGATCACAGGAGTGGAGGTAGCTAGAGATTCAGAACAGAGCACTGGTCAGGAGACTACAGAGGCTGAGGCCAGGAACCCCTGTCTTCCTCCCTTCCCAGTCTCAAGCAACATCAGAAGAGAACAGGAGGGCAAAGGACATGTGCCGGGGATTTACAATAGCAGGGAGGTAAAATTAAGTGACTGTACATCAGCCTCTAGGCTAGGAGAGAATCATTAAAATTAAGTGATTGTCTCTAACTAACTACCTCCAGAACATGAGGGGAAAAAAGAAAGTTTTCTCTGATCAGTTCCCAAGAAACTCAGGGTATCAAGGTAAAGAAACCATTTCATCCATCCCAGTACTGCTAGGTGGGTACTAAAAGGGTTCCAATTTTATACCAAAAATATCAGAGCCTTATTCTGGCCCTACTCAACAGGCATCAAAAATGCACTCAGTGCTGTACAAACATGATTGGTTATGTTTTCCAACAGGCACAAGCAAAGTTTTTCAGTGCTGGGGTTCCAGGTACTTTTGAGTACCAGGTACTACCTGGTTTTGTGCCTTGCTCTGCTTGGTTTTACATTAGCAGCCAGCACAAATAAGGACTGTCAGCTCCCAAAAGCTTATTAGAACCCCAGCTATTCATCAACAGCTATATTTAGCCAAATGGGGACAGAATTTTCTCTATGGAGTGGGAGTCTTGCTCTAACATCTGGGATATTGTTTTTCCAAGGCTGTTACTAGCTACACACAAACTCTGGCTCAGGTAGAGAAGAGTCTTTAAAACCAAAACAAACAAACAAACCCCCCCCACATTCCATTCAACTGGGTTGGACTAAGATGGCTGCAGAAGATCTGCATCATCAAGAAACATATAGATCCATATACACTTCTAACCATATCACACCACAATTATGAATCCACTTCATGCTACAGGGCTGCAGACTAAGAAAAATTTCCTCACTCCTCTCATATGGAAATTGATTTATTTGAGACTTCTCTGCAACATCGTCTTGGCTGTGGTTAGATCCAGTTGACGCTCTGTAGACCATGACTGGGATAAAAATCAGGCTGGGTGACAAAACGCTCTGCAGGCTCCATTCCACGAACCTTGCTAACGTTTGGCAGCATGTATGTTTACAGCTTTTAATATTCTAGCATAAGAGAGGCTACACTTAAATAGATGGCTAAACCACAAGATCAGTAACTTGCATACCTGAGAGCAGAGAGGATCTGGGTACACCATCGCTTCCAGGCCTACAGATACAGGAGCAAAAAGGACAAAAATCATTCAAGGAAGAGTAACTAATCCTTAGTTCTGTGATTCATAGCCCATTTATATGAAAGGATATATGCTCCATTGTGTGGCATCTTAGTTTTTACCCAGTACAGGTGTGTAGGAAGTAAAAACTTAGAGGATTGGTGCTCTCATGCTCAGTTTAGTTTCTACATATTTGTATGGATCAAGAAACATGTGTTCCCTCCTAACTCCTCATGCACAGATGCCTTCCCTCTTTCCTGTATGCACACATGGAAAGGGATGTGCCTGTCACACCATACATATGAAGCTACAGAACTGCTGGAAACAAAGCAAAAAGCACAGAACAGCTGTCCAAGATAACCTGCAACTAAACCAGTTTACAGTAATAAAAAGGAAACGCAGCCACATGTTATCACCAGGTTGCCTTCTCATCAGGATTCTCTGCTGAAAGAGCTTTCCAGAGGCTGATGGCACTAAGTGAAAATAGGCGGGGGGGAGAAAGGAAGAAAAGTTACCTTTTCATTCATAGTTTTGTGGTTTTTCTTTGTCTTCTTCAGGAACTGTTTCAAGCTCCCTGAAGACATATATTCAGTGATGAAGATCACCTGTAGCGGTAGTATGAGACATTACCCTCTGCTTCACTAATTACCTACAGGACATATAGTGAGAAAACCCAACAGACTGTTCACTTTACTTACCCTGGCCTTATTCTCCTTCACATCAGCCCAGTATTTGTGAAACTTCACAATGTTCAGATGTTCCAGCTGAATTAAGTTGTCAAACACCGCTTTAACTTTTTCCTTAACATCAGAAAGACAAAGACTGTTACATCAGAGACCTCATCAGCCCACATCTATCTTTCTTCTTTGTTATTAGTCCCCTTAAACAACACTGTACACTTCAAGCTCTATACTAAGAACAAACAGCATCTGATTTCATCCTACACTGCATCTCATCAGCTGAGCATGGTTTGATCACCAAGACCAAATCAACACAAGAGCCCGTGGAAATAGCACAACAGTACTCAGTCGCATTTTCTGCACAGGCCAGGCTTAAACTGAATTTGCTACATTCGAGCAGCACAGCACTCCAAATCCAGCCAATAATCCACATGAAAGGACACCAATACCTATAATCCCACCCTCGTGTATGGTATATTTCCCACATTTTCTTGGAAAACACATCAACTTACTTCCTGAAGCTTAAAGTTCTTCCGCTCAGAAAACTGAACCTCATTCCAAACAACTTCCACACCTTCCTCTGTATCCATGGCCAGGTAGGCACTATCGATCCCTGGGACATTGCGCTGATTCACCTGTATGTGAAGGATGAAGACAGATGTGAGTTCTAAGTCAGCAAGACCAGATCATTACCATGCATCCTTCCTTTGATTATTACAAACTTTGCTTATTAACTTTTAATTAAATGAGCATTCCAGAATAGGATTGTGCACATATATTTCAGGAATGGGACATACCCAAACGTGAGTACCTTGTAGGCCATGTAAGCAGCAACCCCTGGGAATATTTGAGGGAAAATTTCTTTTGCAGAAAGGCTGTTTTGTAGTAAAAGCTGCCTTTTGGCAACAATACGTTAGATTTTTATGTTTATGATACCTGTAGTTCATTCAACCACCAAAAAAGCCTCCAACCATACAAAAAGGATACAAAAAAACATTCTGGAGGACACAACTTTCTGGAAGAATTTTCTGACGGTGATGAGACAGAAAACTCAAGAGAGGAAACTAATCCAAGCAGAGAGAAACAAAGGGAAAGGTGCAAGTTGAGAACAGACTTAGGAATGGATTACACAATTCAAACTGCTACAATAATTTATTTAGTTAATAAATGCAAAGTTGACCCAGCACAAGTATATCCACACCTAATATTAAAAATATAGGTGAGCACTAAGAAAGCAACAAGGTAAGGGAGGGGAGGGGGGGACCTGACAAAGCAAGGCTTTAAAGCCTAACACGAGAATGGCTAGG
Source organism: Balearica regulorum gibbericeps (assembly GCF_011004875.1). Classification (NCBI taxonomy): domain Eukaryota; kingdom Metazoa; phylum Chordata; class Aves; order Gruiformes; family Gruidae; genus Balearica; species Balearica regulorum. The sequence goes on from NC_046186.1 coordinate 171,062, forward strand.
GATGTGGAAGTACTTAATGCTAGAAGACCTGTATAGATATAAGATGAACAACAAGCCCAGCAGCAAAGTTTACCATAATATTGTTTTTCCTCAGATATGTAGCAGCACCCAAAGATGTATATGGGTTTCTTCCTCCAGCATCTACAGCATCTTGCTGTTCTGTAATGCCTTTTACACGCTATTTCACAGGCAAACAGAAGTTACAGTCATGGTTAAAGTCCTACTGCACCAGATAATGTGCAGTGATAAAACTGGATTCCTTTCTCGAAGTACTTAGAGGAGAGAGGACAGAAGGTAGAATTTACCTTTTAATTGTCAATCATCAACCATTAATATTCACCATTCACTCTCAGCTGATCCGATTCTCCCCTTGAGGCACAAGTTAATATAGAGATTTGGTTAGCAAATCCAGACTTATCTTCCACTTATATTACCATTTCAAAGTTTTTGCTACTCATTGTCTCGCCTTCTCTGCCCTCACTAGGGATCCCATCAGCATCCATTTCCTGGAAGCTTCTCACCACACACAAAAAACCCCTTCCCCCTTGGCAGCCATTTCTAACATGATCTAATTTACTTAATTTCAGCTACAGTGCTACAGTGTTATGCTAATGAGAACTGATGCAAATATTCTGCCACCCACAACACTGAAATGAATGAAACACTATACTATAGGAAATAACTACTGATAACACAATACTAACTAATAAGACTAAGAAAGAAAACCATTTCCAATGGACAGTGCTTTTAACTCTAATAGACTAGGTACAGACTGAAAGCATTCAGCTGATCATACTGAACTGCAAAAAAACTAAGGCTTGTATTTATAAAGAAACACTGCTGTAGGTGGTGGATACCAAGAAGAACTTGTAGGTAACACTAACAATCAGCTAAACTTGAGCTCCTAATACAATGCATGATGGCAAGGACTAACACAGTGAGCGGCGCTGGGGTGCTCAGCTGCCGGCTGGGGCTAAACCATGACAATGCCAAGAGGTTTTAACTGAAGAAAAGTTTAAACAGGAAGGCAGGTATGTGTATTGCAGGGACAAAATAAAAGCCATGACTACAGACACCCAGTGCCCATGCATCCCTCTATATTCTCTTCCTTTGTCATACTCATATTCAAAGACTTTCTAGCTTTACTGGATTAATTGAGTCCTCAAATACTGACAATTACCCACAATCTGGCCTGATAATAGAGCCAGTGGATGTGTATTTATCATATCTTCTCTCATTTCTGGGCATGTTTACCAAACATAAATAATTTCCATGACTCACAGGCAATATTCCAGGGCACCAGATATGACTCAAGATACCAAACCCATCTGACATCACTGATGGTAATTCTAAGTTCCAAAGGAGATTCAATTGCTTGGGCAGAAGACTGAAAGGGGAAAAAATCATACAATCATGGAATAGTTTGGGTTTGAAGGGACCTCACAGCCCATCCAGTCCCACCCCCCTGCCATGGGCGGGGACACCCTCCACTAGCCCAGGTTGCCCAAAGCCCCATCCGGCCTGGCCTTGAACACTGCCAGTGAGTCAGGGGCAGCCACAGCTTCTCTGGGCAACCTGTGCCAGGGCCTCACCATCCTCGCAGGTGCTCTTCCTCTCTGACAGATGGACGCCACCAGTCCCCAGCAGACCAGGTTTCTCAAAGTGAGTCCCATGGTCTAAGTAGCCTAACCCCTAGCTGTGGCACCAGTCCTGTAACCATTCGTGGATTCGCCAGATTCAACTGGCCCTTTCAAACCCCTTCCCTTTGCCCAGGAGGATTGATAAAAAAAAAAACTACCTGTGCTCCAGAGTCAGAGATCTGAAAAGGCGACAGCAAATATCTCCTTTGTTCAGGTTGCCAAATCACTGTTCCACATCCCTCTCCGTGCTCAAGTGGAATCCTAAGCCCCCGTGAAAGCATGTTCTAGCACTTGCCCTGTACATTCCCGAGGGTTATTGCCAGCTGTTGCCTCCAAGCAGTTATTGGTGATTGATTGATGGCTGCAAGCTTAACAGGTCACAAATTAGAGCGATGTGGCAGTTAATACTATTGTAAACAAAGGTGGTTGTAGGAATATAAATTTCAACTTCTCCACAAACCTGACTGAGCAAGAGGAAATAAAAATGGCATGTTCAAAATGCTGCCTTCCATGCCTTGCCCTGAAGGGCAAGGAGTGCAACCAGCAACTTACGCAGCCTGGTACACCCAAGCCCTGAATAAGCAACAGAAATACTGTTCTCACCCTGAAAAGTGCTCACAACCTGAGCATCAACATAGGATGAAAATGACGCAGGTTCTCTCCTCACTTTGCCCTAACTTCCCACAAGCTTTGTCAAGTAATTTAAGACTGACTGTTTTAACTTGCTTAATTTTCAGTGGCCTTTTATGATCCACACCAAAGACAACAAGCTGCCCATGAACTATGCTGATGAAATGACAAAAAACTGGCTTAAATAAAATACCGTGTGTTCCCAGAGATAATGTATTACTCTTCAGAGTTTCTTTCCCAAAAAACCCACGCAGACTAGGTAGCTTTTCAACTATGAAGGAAGAAGTTAACTGAACTCAGTTAAGCATGAATTTCTGAAGTATAAGATGAAGGAGTTCCACAAACACAAAAAATTTACAGCAGAAATACTAATGTAGCTCTTTGTCCATATAAACAAGAGGTAAGGAAACTCAAGAAGAATTTCAAGTGAATTTAAGTAATTAAAGGGGAATGAGGGAAAGAGATTTAAATGCTGTTACTTCAAGGTGTAACTTAGCTTTAAGGGAAAAAAGTTTGGAAGATACAGTTCCCTTAGGTTATTCCAATTGCCCAATATATATTTTTTCCATAGCTCTCAAACATCTGGATATCTATCACTGAAAGAACTGGAGAGACATTCTGTAGTTCACATGATCTGTCAATTAAAAAAAAAAAATACAGCCTAAGCCACAAGCGATAACAATGATTTATAATCAAGAAAAAAACAAATGTATAAAAATTGGGAAAAAACCCACAATAATTAGAATATCAGTACAGAATGAAACTGGACATTGAAGAAAAGAGATCAGGAATGGCAGCACATTAGGCCAGATGCTTACAAAAAGCCCTGTATCTGGTTAAAAGTAGCACAAATATGTTAAAAAGTTACTCTGGACACTTGTTTAGGCCAGAGAAAAAGATCAAAGCTCTGCTCAATGGGCTTGGCAAAAGCTTGAGAACAGAAACAATATACCTACAGAAGACAGTAGCTGGATCACAGAAGAACATTACTTTTCATTGAACTGTGATGAAACAAGAAGTAGCGTATTTACCATCAGAAAGAGGAAACAAAAGCAGCTGTGTCAGAGATTTGAAACTGGAGTGTAACAAAATCAAAGCATACAAGATCCACTGCAGACAAAGGAAGAAAAAAACCACCACAACAAAACCCAACAAAACAAAGAAGCGAGCCTATTTCATTTTTTAATTAAACTCTCAGCACTGGCCTTTGCAATTATATTCATGGTAGTAAAATGCTTGGAAGGTGTTAATTCAAAAAGAACATTAAAATAACTAGTGTAATATAACAATGTCAAGGAAAGAAAGACACAAACCAATTCATACAGCAATCAAAAGTACAAGGAGAAGAAAATCTGACCATCACCAATGCAACAGTTGGTTCTTCCAGACAGCTACATGCTGAAACAAGTAATAAGATAAAATACACTAGCAATAAGCTTGTCTATGTAACCAAGCGAACAAATCTTGACCAGTTAAATACAGAATTAAAAGTCTTCCAGGAGTCAGAGCTTGCCCTCACTTGTAATTTCACATACAATAGATCAGGAGATGCAGTCTTGAGAAACCAGACATACTTTTTAAGCAGACGCAGTAAGCGTCCCTACCAACCTCCCAGAGATTCCTGATCTGTGCTGGCCCACACATCTGCACCACAAAGGGCAGAGTACAGCTCAGAGCCAGGATGCAGTCCAAGGAGCCTGGTTCCATTCTGTCAGCAAACACAGCAACTCTTCCGTAGCACAGCAGCAAGTTTTGAATCATACCGCCATCGCGCAGACCATAGCCCAGTGGCTGATCCAGCCTCTCCAAAAGCATTTTGACAGTTCTGGCTAAACAACATACTGAGGGACAGGCTTCACTAAAAATTCACATCAGATAACTCTCCAGTCAGGAGACTGGCAACTTTAAAAAAAAAAAGTATTACAAGAGTCAAGTTGCTTTGAACAGAAAAAGCACTGCTCTTGATATCCCACAGGGAGACATGCATCATTCCCATCTATTTAATGGATAACAGAAACAAATATGTAAGTGGACATGCTGTGTAAAGGAATCTCCTTGGTAGAACACCATGGGCCAAAGTCCTGGAGGGAAGAGGGGCCCAAGACAATCGGCTAATATTCAAGGGTCACCTCCTCCAAGCTCAGGAGCAATGTACGCCAACAAAGAAGTCAGGCAAAAACGCCCAGAGGCCTGCATGGATGAACAAGGAGCTCCTGGGCAAACTCAACCACAAAAAGAAAGCCTACAGAGGGTGGAAGCAAGGACAGGTAGCCTGGGAGGAGTACAGAGAAACCATCCAAGCAGCCAGGGATCAGGTTAGGAAACCCCTAGCCCTCCCTTTGAGAAGTCTGGCAAAGTTCCCCCTGACTGGGAAAGGGGCAACATAACCCCCATTTTTAAGAAGGGAAAAAAGGAAGACTTGGGGAACTACAGGCCAGTCAGTCTCACCTCCGTACCTGGCAAGATTATGGAGCAGACCCTCCTGGAGACTATGCTCAGGCACATGGAAAATAAGGAGGTGATTGGTGACAGCCAACACTGCTTCACTAAGGGCAAATCGTGCCTGACAAATCTGATGGCCCTCTATGATGGGGTTACAGCGTCAGTGGATAAGGGAAGGGCAACTGATGTCATCTACCTGGACTTGTGCAAGGCATTTGACACTGTCCCACATGACATCCTTGTCTCTAAGTTGGAGAGACATGGATTTGATCAATGGACTACTCGATGGATAAGGAATTGCCTGGATGGTCGCACTCAAAGAGTCATTGTCAATGGTTCAATGTCCAGGTGGAGAACAGTGACGAGTGGCGTCCCTCAGGGGTCGGTACTGGGACCGGCACTGTTTAACATCTTTGTCGGCGACATGGACAGCGGGATCGAGTGCACCCTCAGCAAGTTTGCCAACGACACCAAGCTGTGTGGTGTGGTTGACACGCTGCAGGGAAGGGATGCCATCCAGAGGGACCTTGACAGGCTGGAGAGGTGGGCCCATGTGAACTGCATGAAGTTCAACAAGGCCAAGTGCAAGGTCCTACACATGGGTCGGCACAATCCCAAGCACAACTACAGGCTGGGTGGAGAATGGATTGAAAGCAGCCCTGAGGAGAAGGACTTGGGGGCATGACATGAGCCGGCAGTGTGCGCTTGCAGCCCAGAAAGCCAACTGTGTCCTGGGCTGCATCAAAAGAGGTGTGACCAGCAGGTCGAGGGAGGTGATCCTGCCCCTCTACTCCGCTCTTGTGAGACCCCACCTGGAGTACTGCATCCAGTTCTGGGGGCCCCAGTACAGGAGAGACATGGAGCTGTTGGAGCGAGTCCAGAGGAGGGCCACGAAGCTGATCGGAGGGATGGAGCACCTCTTCTATGAGGACAGGCTAAGAGAGTTGGGATTGTTCAGCCTGGAGAAAAGAAGGCTCTGGGGAGATCTAACTGCAGCTTTCCAGTACCTGAAGGGGCCTACAGGAAAGATGGTGAGGGACTGTTTATCAGGGAGTGTAGTGACAGGACAAGGGGGAATGGGTTTAAGCTGAAGGAGGGTCGATTTAGATTAGACGTTAGAAAGAAATTCTTTACTGTTAGAGTGGTGAGGCACTGGAACAGGTTGCCCAGAGAGGCTGTGGAGGCCCCATCCCTGGAAGTGTTCAAGACCAGGTTGGATGAGGCTTTGGGCAACCTGGGCTAGTGGAGGGTGTCCCTGCCCATGGCAGGGGTGCTGAAACTAGATGATCTTTGAGGTCTCTTCCAACCCAAACCATTCTGTGAATACAGGACTTGTAATAGGATGTTGGAGACGGGCAATTTTGGGATTGAACAAGAGTATTTGGGTACAATATTCATGAGATGTCTGAGGGAAGGGCCAAAAGTGTGGAAAAAGAAGGATTAAGACAAGTTGCTAGCCAAGTCCCATGCTTGATCACCATCACCTGTAGCGTGTTTTTGTTAAATTATTTTTCAAACTATTTTCTGCACAAGTGTGCTCCTTACTCTCTCTGTATGTGCACACACAAGCACACAGATCTGCTAGCAAACTTCAAGCCAGAAAGTTAGGACAAGAGGTCTTGGGGACAGATTTTGCAGAGACAGAGGGCCAGGAGATAGATACTAGAGATACCCATGAAATGGGATTTTCCATGAGCACTGACCCTTAGAAACAGGATACAGCTATTCACGTCACCCGTGTTAACATGGGATGCTTGGAAAAACACCGTGCTCCCATTTGTGCTAACCTATTTCTGGCTGGCCATGTTTGATAGTGTCTTTGTCTATCAGGATTTGCTGTGCAGCCTCACCGCAGGCAGGACCTGGAGTCGGAGACAATGAGCAGCCTCTCTCCTCCACCGGCCCAGCAGTAAGTTTCTTCCCAAGTGTAAGCCTGGCTGTAACATCTAACCCCCACCAAATGGGCAGCAGCAACTACAAAACTGCAATCTGGGCTTCCCAATGCAGGTCTAAAAGAGACAGAGGTCTGACAAGGGGAAGGCTTTGGTGCTGCTAGTAACCTACATGGACCGTGTCATTTTTAGAACAGCTCTGTAAAGAATGCAGAGCCTATCCCTCGGTCACAGGCAGCTGGAGCGTAACTAGCACCTCTAACCACCCGGGAAAGCTAGAAAAGCAGCTGACAGCTGCCCTGGCTGCGCCTGCTCCCCCACTGAGACAGCCTAAAGGCTGAGAAGTGGTGCTGGCTGGGGCAGCACCAAGCAAGCTGCCAGCTGTCTGTTACAGTCAATAAGCAAGAACATAATGGGTTCGTAGACAACAGGCCCAAGACAAAGGCTCAATTCCCTCTAGTGTCCCTCATCTCATTCAAGCACATCTCCAGGGTTCGTTCCTTCCAAGAAGCCCCCATATGAGCCAATAAAAATGTTTAAAAGGCTGCATATACTCCCTCTTTTGACTGTCTTCCCAATGGTCAAGTAAAACCTTAAAAACTACAGCATGGCATTAGTTTCCTCCACCAGCTGGAAAAAAGGAAGAGGTCCATCACTAAAGCCCGTCAAAAAGCTGGCAGCCTTCTGAGCACTAGTTTGCTTTGAGAATCTCTGCAACTCAACTCTCCAGCAGCAGAATCCAAAGCTCAAAGCATCTCAAATGCCACCTTTCCAAGGAACAATGCCTCGCTTTCCCACATACAGAAATTCCAATGTGTGATAGGAAAAGAAAGACTGGTGCTTATCTTTTACTAACTCAGCAAGTTTCCTTCCAGTCACAACAGTGGCTAAGAAATCAGACTCAAGCATCACACAATCCAAACACCCAGTCTATTGGCATTTTCTCTCCAAGAATCCTGCCTCCTTGAAGAAATAGAAATCCAGAGGTACGAGTCATCGACCAGCTCCAGATGAAAAATGATTCAAGAAACCAGGACTCCCACTAAGAGTGAAAAGACAACAAAGAGGTAAAATAAAGATGCAGTAGAGCCAGCTAGCATGGATCAGGAGTGTCTGTTAGCCCAAGCACTAAAATTCAGCTTAAATGTCCAGCCACTTAGTCAAGGGCCCCCCGAACAGCTGGGAACCACCTATCCAAATGACAGCAAAGTCTTTCATAAGAAAAAGAGAAGCAAACTAATGGCAGCGGTGCTGCCTATATTAATTTTCTGAACTTCCAGCAACGGTATACAATGAAGAACAGCAAGACTGAACACTGAACTCTGATATACCCACAGGCACAGGGTGTACTGCCTCAAATACTGCTCCTCAAGTTCTGCACCTGACCTGATACCGAGGTCCACACAGAGCTTCTTCATCCTAACTTAGTGTGCACGCCACAGTAAAGGAAGCTATGAAGGACTGCACCTTTCATCTACTTTACCTGACAGTGGAAAACACCAGAGATAGGAAAACAGGAATTAATCAACACAGCAGCCACTGTATGCACAAACTTATATAGAAGAGATTTGTCTCCAGGGATGAGACAAAAATGAACCTCTCTATCTCAGCAGCCACTGAAGTGGGGGCATAGTGTGGTAAGTGCTCCAGCAGCTGAGCCGGCAAAAAAAGTTAGTAGTATGTCAAGCATGGGACAACAATGAGACAACCACAAGGTCATTTCTTTCTTAAGGGAGGTCATTGAATGGCTAGCAAGAACTCAAACATCACCTTCCAGCCACTCCCAGGCAGGTCAAGGGAGAGGATTCCACCCCTCTACTCCACTCTGGTGAGACCCCCCTGCAGTGCTGCGTCCAGCTCGGGGGTCCCCAGCACAAGAAGGACATGGAGCTGTTGGAGCCAGGCCAGAGGAGGCCACGGAGATGCTGCGAGGGCTGGAGCACCTCTGCTCTGGAGACCTCAGGCTGAGAGAGGTGGGCTCGTTCAGCCTGGAGAAGAGAAGGCTGCGGGGAGACCTTGGAGCCCCTTCCAGTCCCTGCAGGGGCTCCAGGAAAGCTGGAGAGGGACTGGTGACAAGGCATGTAGTGATAGGATGAGTGGTAATGGTTTTAAACTGAAAGAGGGTAGATTTAGATGAAATTCTTCCCTGCGAGGGTGGTGAGGCCCTGGCACAAGTTGCCCAGAGAAGCTGTGGCTGCCCCTGACTCACTGGCAGTGTTCAAGGCCAGGCCGGATGGGGCTTTGGGCAGCCTGGGCTAGTGGAGGGTGTCCCTGCCCATAGCAGGGGGTTGGAACTGGATGGTCTTTAAGGTCCCTTCCCACCCAAACTATTCTATCATTGAATGATTCTAGAATCTGCAGGAAAGAAGCACAAACCCTTCTCATGCCATCTGCAGAGGACTGAGCGAGTCAGCACTTGAGCAAGTTTCCAGTCAAGGGATTGAATGAAAACAGGACTGCAAGAACGGTGCAAGGTTCTCCCACTAATCTTGAGTGGCCTGACATAACCTCAGGGAAAGGGCAAAGGTATCTGAGCAGAGACCAGTACCCTTTCTCTCATTATCTCTCTTTTCTCCTGTAAGTGCCAGGATTCACATCCTTGCAAAGCCTTCCGTATCAGGGAACGAAGCAGCATATGGCAAGAGCTGTGCCACAACCGACTACACATAACAAGGAGCCTGCAGAGGAAGCCCAGCACACTCAAGTCTACTCAGTCCTTTTCTCTCTCTTAACCATGACAGACATGCTCATACATATACCTAAAGGGGAACCTGCATTGTTCCCACATCCACAATACAATACAGATTCATTCAGTAGCTCTAAATGGATTATTTACTAAGCATGTTACAAAGATGACAATGAAGTATTTATAATAAAGCCTTGGCTTGTGCAATCACAATGTTTTCCTATCCAGAAAAGATACAGAAAGAAATCCAGCCAATAGATCACTATTAAACACACGATAAACTATAGGACCAAGACTGTGGATGGTTAAGTCTCTCCCACTAACATAAGCTTGTCAAGCTCAACACAGTACTACTGGGCTGAAAATTAAAAAGATTCCACTGCAGCAGAGCACGAGTCTTCCTACAATTATGTTTGGGCCACTTTTCTGTTGTTCAATCTGTGTAGGTCTCAGGGATAGTAGGCACTGAGTCCAAGCTCTCGGTTTCAGGTTTAATACCAGCCAGAGGCAGGAATCTAAAAATGAACTGCAAGTGTGTCACTGCAATCCATCTCTATTAAGAAGTTTCTATTCCTAGGAGGCATAGCAGATAATTCTGAAGATACTTGGACAACCTAAAAAAAATAAATTATGTATGCATGCTGACTGAAAGAAGAAAATAGAGTGGGAACATCAGAAAACGAGGTTTTTGTCAGAGAGAAAAGCCAAAAGGGACCAAAGCAAGCAGAAGCTTGGAGAACCTGTTAGCCTCTGTCTCTCCCTCCTGCAATTCCCCTAAACTCAAGCTGTGGGTCATTTTTCTATGCCTCTCTGCCACAAGATGAGATTCCCCTGTTAAAAGTTTATCTTCAGCTCCTTGCGGAGGCTAAAGCTTCAGCTTCGTGTATGTCAGGAGAGCAACCAGGGGCATGGTTACAATTGTAGAGAGGGATTCAGCTCAGGTAGGAAAGCAATACAGTTTGCAACGCACCAGGAGACCCACACTTGTGATGTATACATAGCAGCAGCATGAGAAAGCAGATTGTCACAGTCCTGCAGCACTTAAGGACAGCAGAGACGTGCCCAAAAATGCCCACATTGGTTATACAGTGCAGGAAAGAGCAGAGTGATACTAAGTCTTCTCTTCTACAAGTTGTTCAACCAACAGAAAATAAGTATCCTATGAGACAAGCCACATTTACCCTCCACCCTACCCCTCCCTGCCACCTCACCCTGGCAGGAACTTCACCCTTAAGGTATATCAAAGCACGTGCTAGTCATTAAATGTTACACAAAGAATCAAACTTCGGGGAAGATAAGTGTTCTCTGCCTAGTTAAAATAGGTTCTTAATTTAAAATTTCACAGTAGTATTTAATTTTAAAAGACTACTCTGAACTTTCAGAGCAATTACACTCTGCACTACCGAAGTTCCTCATCTCTGGGAAAAATTACAATCAATGAACTCAACCACCTCTCCAGGAACCCTGTTCCAGGGTCTAACCACCCTCTCAGTAAAGAAATGTTTCCTCGTGTCCAGGCTGAACCTCCCCTGATGCAGCTTTGAGCCGTTCCCAGGCTTCCTGTCCTTGGATCCCAGGGAGAAGAGATCAGCACCTTCCCTCTCCACGTCCCCTCCTCAGGAAGCTGCAGAGAGCGATGAGGTCGCCCCTCAGCCTCCTTCTCTCCAAACTAGACAAACCCCGAGTGCTCAGCCGCTCCTCGCAGGACATGCCTTCCAGACCCTCGCCAGCTTGGTTGCCGTCCTCTGGACACGTTCGAGGACCTTCGCATCTTCTCAAACAGTGGGGCCCAGCCCAGCACACAGCACTCCAGCTGAGGCCGACCAACGCTGGCTACGGCGGGACAATCCCCTCTCTGGACCGGCTGGTCCTGCTGTGTTTGATGCCCCCCAGGATGCGGTTTGCCCTCTGGGCTGCCAGGGCACGCTGCGGGCTCCTGTGGAGCCTGCTGCCGACCAGCACCCCAGCTCCCTTCCTGCAGGGCTGCTCTCCAGCCACTCCTCTCCCAGTTTAGGCTTGTGCCTGGTGTTATTTCCCCCTTGTGAACCAATATATTTTAAGTTACATTAGTCAATACGGTTAAGCCTAGGCTGCTGTAGCTAGAATATGACGAAGTAATTCACGATCCTGGTAACTCAACTGCACTAACAGCTGAAACTGACGTGTGCCAGCGCACCAAGACTGCGTGTGCTGACTTGCTAACTTACTCTGGACACAAATCAAGCACGCTAAGCCCGATGAGCTAGCGAACGCCCTGTGTACCGAGAACCTGGGCATCGGCTAGGGCTGCTGAGCTCCCACGTGACTCGGATCTCTGCAGCGGAACAAAGACGGAACGAGCAAGGGGGGATGTGGGCGCAGCCCCGCACGGAGGAGGGACCGCTCCGCCTGCTCCCGCTGGACTGCTCCGCCAGGGCAGGCCCCTTCGGCACAGGCCCTTTCCCCGGGCCGGGACTCGAACACTGACGGAGCCGCCGCCTGCGCGAGGGCGTCGCTGGGCGTGGCCAGGCCGGCGAGCGGCCTATGGGAGCTGGCGCTGGTGATGTAACGCATCTCGCTCCCTGTCATTGGCTGGAGGAGCCGTCCTTCGGAGAGCCGCCCCGCCGGCGGCGCCGCAGCCGGTGCCCGTCCCGCGGCCTGTCCCAGCCCGGCAGGGCCGGCGGCGGAGCGCGCTCTGCGCTGGGGTGCGCGGCAGGGCCGGGCACGGCTTCCCCCGGGCCGAGAAACGCTTCTGAGCGCCTGGGAGAAGGCAGCAGGGAAGCAGCGGGACTGGCACGGCCGCTGCGGGCCGTTCAGCCGCCCCACGACCATTTTGTACCCAGAACCTGCCGCGGAGGCGCTGGTGAGAGCGCTCAGGAATCGGTGCGGCTCGCTCCGCGGAAACCTGCTAATTTACAGCGAATGAGCGCTTACGCCCTTCCTGTTCACAGCGACAGCCTGCTCCCTCGGATTCACTGGGCCTCTCTCCACACAGCCGCCGCGTGACGTCACCCCTCTTCTAGGGAGCCAAAGAGTCTACAGCTATTAAAAACAGTATTTTTTTTTTTTAAAGTGAGGTTAATACATTTCCAAATGCATATCCAAGTACGCAACTCAAAGCAAGCAGTAAAGAATGTAACCTCCAGCGAACACCAGACTAAACGTACCACATACGGTCTTACTCTGTCTGCGATCACACGTGCTGTTTTCCCTCCAGATCACCACGTTACATTGCTTCCAAAGTGGCTGCCGAATTGGGCATCCAGAGAAGATATTGCTGAGATAAAGAATCAGGATCCCTGGGCGAGGGGGCAGCACATCCCTTTTCCATGGAGTAACACCTCCTCCCTGCCGCGGGGCACTGAGTAAGAGCCTGTCCACGGGGCCGCACCGACCGGAATAACCAGCATCGACCAAGCTGTCACACTAACAGCCCTTTACAGGGACACCACTGGCACGAGAGACACTTCACTCGGATGCCTCAGATAGTAAAGCTGTTATTCCAAAATAAATTTCACGCTAGAACATCTGCAGTGGGAGAGTTTACTCCGGGGAACGTATCTGTCCAAAAGCTGAAGACAGCAAAAAGAGTATGATGTCATATGGTTAAAGTGAATGAATGCCACTCCACAAGCTTGGGTCTAAACAAGTCACAAATTTACACGCAAAATTAAGAGACAAAACAGAATTTAACTGCATGGTCACTAGAAGCGTGTGTTTTTCATACACACGTGAGACATAAGGCCCACATGTGGGCAACTGCAGTCAGTATCAGTCAGACACCGAATCAGCACTTCCTGTGGGGAGGCGGTGCAACCTTGACGGATGAAGGCTCGAGAATCAGAGGCCCTGAGTTTACCCCAGGCCAGTCAACAATTTGTTTTGTGGCCTTCAACAGTCATTCCTCTATCTGTAAGGTGGAACAAAGCTCCTATGTCTAACACTAGAGGCAACTCGCCTTCAAACCAACTGGCCGCTCTCGTTCTCAAGCCAGAAGGCTTGAGTCTAAATTGAGCAATTTAGCCATGCCGAAATTTTAAGGAACTTCTTGTGTTTGGGCCTTCATTTGTCTGCAGATAAGGAAACTGAAATCCAAAGAAAATACTTGAGTCTACCAGGTCTTACTTTTTATGTAGGAGAATACAGAAAAGCCTGGAAGGAAATTTATCTGTGTCAAAATGATCTGTATTAAATAAAACATATTAAAAAGACTACACAAACTGTAGCTTTTTTCCCCCAACATGTGCCAATTCAGCCAAGATCACAGGAAAAAGCACTTCAGGTAATCATAAAGAATATATTGTGGAGGATACCCTCCTCATTGCAACCCAAACCACACAGCTTCACCAGAAAAAGCACATTCTTACTACACCAGGCTAGGCTTTGGCTTATGTTAATAAAACCAAGACAGCTTTCAAGCAAGCTAAGGTAAGGAACTGCAGGGAATCCTTGACCTTACTTTGACCTCCAAATTTACATCAGAATAAATGACTCTCTCACCACCACCAGCGTCTGAACTACCCGTGTCTACAATAATGGATAAAGCAGACAAACCTCTACGCTCAGCCCTGACTTGGCTGAGAAAAGCTACATCAGCACTTGTGCCACAGCGCTGGAGTTAACATTTGCTGTCTTTCAGCAACTACCACAGCTATACAGCTTGCCCAGCCAGAGCAGGTTTCACTGAGCCAACATGAAGCAGAAACCAGTTTGTGAAGACAACCCCCAATAAGATAAACAGAGCACAGCAAAGAGTGGAAAAAGGGAGAGGTTCAAAACACTAAGATCTGATCTCCTTGTGTCTTCATACAGGAGAATTCTTATATAAGCAACAAGAAGCAGATGCGAATTGGACAAGCCAAGAAACAAGTTTGCATGAACTGGCTATGCTTTATCTTAATTGAAGACTTCAAAGCAAACGACAACCAAGGCATAATTCAAAAGCAGTTGAGACTGGGTAACTGGCTGCCTCCACAGCAGGTACAACTGTTCACGTCACACTCCCTGTCAAACACCAAGGACTATCTAGTCATTACTCTTCATCACACCCAGAGCAAAAGATCTGTGAAACAAGACGCACATTGGAAGGAGTGCTGGAGACACTCCCTGCTCAACACAACAGCTGGCCCCGACACCATCCGCACAGAAGAGCTTGCAGCACGATGAACGTGTAGGGAGAAAAGCAAGCCGTGCTCTGGCCTCGACATTCCCGAGCCTGAGGACGGACAGCCCCGCAGCTGGCAAAGGGCTATCCACCTCCCTGCAACCCCAGGAGCATGACAGGCCCTCACCACTGGGGCCCGGGCTGACCCGGGGACAGGTGGAAGGAGGACAGCCAGCAGGGCAGGGCAAGAGGCCACCCTCACCCCGTCCGGCTCAGGCAAGGCTCCCCCGTGCACCCCGGCGGTCCAGCCGCGGGAACCGGCCCCCCGGCACTGACCTCCTCGCGTCGCTTTTGCCAGCGGCCGCACGGCGACTCCTCGAGGATTTCAGACTCGTCCTCGCTCTCCTCCTCCTCCTCCTCCTCCGGGGGCGCCGCGGAAGTCACCGACGCAGACACTGAGGTCATTCCCGGGCCGGACGACGCGGACTCCGGCTTTGAGTCGGAGCCGCCGCTCGGCACCTGCTTGGACTCGCCCTCCGACATGCTGCGGTCGCACAACCTGCGGGTCAGAGGCGCGGACCGTGAGGCGAGACGGCTGTGAGACCAGGCCAGGCCAGGCCAGGCCCGGCGGGCCGGACCGAGCCGCGCCCGCCGGGCCTGTCAGTCGGGGCCGCGCCCCAGGCCTGCTGGTGGCGCCCGACCGAGCCGGTTCCGGCCCGAGGCGAAGAGTGGCGAAGGGCAGCACAGGGGCAGAGAGGGAGCGAAAGCGAGGGGCAAGGGCCGCACACTTACCGGGCTCGCCCGGCACCTCCCGGTCCCCAAGCGCGTCGCTACTCCGCCGACGGGCCGCCGCCAACCGCCGCGCTGCGTAACGCGCCGTCCGGGGCGGGGTCTCCCGCCCGACAGCCAATCAGAGCCCCGGATCGTGCCGTCAGCCTCCGTGAATTGCCCAGTGGGCGGGGCTCCGGGTATATAAGACAATAGGGGGCGCCCGCGCGCTCACTGCGTGGAGGGCCGTGAAACGGGGCGGGTAGGGCGGGGCGACTTGGCCCTGTGCGACAGCCAATGAGAGCCCGGGAGGGGAACCGTCAGAATCTGAAACAATCTGATTGGTCGGTGGGCGGGGCTGAGTTTATATAAGGCGATGGGGACGCGCCTCTTCCCCGCGCGAGAGGCGGTGGGGTGTCCTCCCCTGGCAGGTGGGCGCCGGGCACCCGCTGTGGGGGTCCGCCGCCCCAGCCGGGCGGGTGAGCGTGGGGCCGCCCGACGCCACAAGCAGAGGGTGGCACCGCTGGTCTCGAGTCTCCTGTTCCCCCCCTCCCCGACATATGACAAGCGTGTTCGAAGCGCGCCTGCCTGGGGCGGCCACCGCCTCCGCCTACCCGGGGCGGCAGGGCGAGCTGGCCCTCGAAGGGCTGCCGCAGCACCCTGGAGTGTGGCCGGCCCGGGCCCGGGGAAGGCCGCGGCACTGGGAGGAGGGAGCTGCAGGGCAGCTCGCGGCCAGAGGCGGGCAGTGCCGGGCAGGCCCCGCGCACCGCTGACAGACTGGCGGGGGAGGGGGCGGGGGAGCGGCGGCCGCCGAGCGGAGCGCGCTCCTGGCCCCTGTGCCGCGCTAGCCACCGCTCGTCTCTATGGTAGGCGCTTCCGGCCCCTGTGCCGCGGCCGCGCGGGCTGAGCGCCGTCCCCCCCGTGGCGACTCTATAGCCCGCGCTTCCGGCCGCGCGACTTCCGCTCGGCGCTCGTTGGTGGGTGGTTCCACCGCCCTCGCTGCCTCGCCGCCCGCGCTGGGCCGCTCGCGCCCTCCGGTGCCGCCCGGTACGGTCCGGTCGCGCGCGGCCCGGCTGCCGCCGCACCCGCCGCCGCGCCTCCGCGCAGGGCCGCCGCGCCGGGGGCTGGGTCCGCCGGCGGAGGCCGCCGCGGCGCCATGGGCGCCTACCTGTCGCAGCCCAACACGGTGAAGAGCTCGGGGGACGGGGCCGGGCTCGGGCCGCGCCCGCTCCACTTCGGCTTCAGCGCCATGCAGGGCTGGCGCGTCTCCATGGAGGTGAGCGGGGCCCTGGGGAGGGCCGGTGGCTCCGGGCCCCCGGAGCTGCGGCTCCAGCTGCGAGCCTGGCGGGGAGGTTTTCCTTCTCCCCCGACCCTTTCTCGGTGTCGTGCGCCGTCAGGCGGAAGGCGCGGCGGCCCCACCGGAGGGACGGGGGCTCGGGGGCGGGCGGTCCCTCCTTCCCGCGGGGGCGAGGCGCTGAGGCCGCGCTGCCCGCGCCGTCGGAGCGGGAGGAGCCGCCTCTCCCGGTGCTTACCGTGGCCTTGCCGGAGTGGCCGTAGGCTGTCGCTTGTCCCAGGCCGCACCGTGACCTGCGGGGGGGTCGCCCGCTTTGTGGGGGCCCCGCGCGGTGTGTCGCCGGGGGCTCTCCCGGCACGTACAGCCCGAGAAGTCCCGGCAGGGAACGAGAGACTCGGGTTAAAAAGCGGAGGAAAGGCCCGTGCACGGTGCTTGGTGTGAAGCACAGAATGAAAGCAAACAAAACATCCTCAGGCAAAATCCCTGCTTTTCTTTCCAGGCAGAAACGAAGTGTCACTTTCTCTATTTTCTGTATCCCTGTTTTTATTTTTTTCTAGGCAAATTTATTGGAGGAATTCTCATTGCTGCTCTCAATCTTCTGTAGCTAGCCTTGGCTTTACCATCCCATCAGCTAGGCTTGTTACAGGGCAAATGAATATCTGGCTGCAGGAGCCAGGTGTTTGCCCACCCTCCTCCCGGTGGGGGAGTCTGTTGGAACTACTTTGTAAAGCTGCTTGTATAAGGGCAGTGTCGAGCTGCTGGGACGACTTCTCTGCCTTGCCAGCAGTTCCTTGTTCTTTGATTTTAACACCCTCCGTGAGTACCATTAATGTGCTGGTTTATTTTCCCTTCCAGGCAGCCAGCAAACAGGCTAAATTAGATAAGGATTAATATTGGTCCCTGCAGTCCCCCTAGGGTACATCTTCTCTGAACATGATAAAGCAGCCTTCTTGTTCATAGTCCTTTGGCTAGTTTGGAGAGGGTGTCCCACTCAGACTGTCAGGGACTGATTTTTTGCAAATATGGTTTCATAAGCCACGCTGTCAGATGCTTTACTACTATTGAAATGTTACAGCAGTCTTACTGGTGTGTCAAAACAGTTACCAGGTGTTTCCTCCTTTTTGTGTACATCAGAGCTCTATGAAACCGTGGGCTCTAGTTTCCAGGGTAGAATAGGCAGAGAATTGGTGCTTGTGCTCTTAAGATACACTCAGATTACGTGGCTGACTGAGACTGATAGTGTCTCAGCTGGTCCATCCTGGTGACCTCTGGAAGGGTGAAATGGTGGCATAGAGACATTACTGGAGCACTGAGGTGATGTGCAGTATAATCTCTGCAAGGCGATTAGCTCATGTGCAAGAGGCTGTGAATGCAGACAGTGTTCTGGCATCCTTGGCGCACAGAGGCGGAAAGGGTTTTAAGGAGACAGTCTTGGATAAGGGAGAGCAGAGGGTTGCCCCTATTTATAAAGCTGGTGGGCCTAAGTAGCCCTCCCACAGGTGGGATGTTGGCTCATAATTTCGCTTATTTGAGGTCTGTTCCTGCTGCTGTTGACCTTTATGGAAATTGGATGAGACCCAGAGCTTGCAGCTGTGTTCTCACAACTTACCAACATCTTTGGCTTATCTCCCTGCTGGCAGAAACAATACTGAGGCCATCGGTGTAGATGTGGTTTAGCTGTGTTATCACAAAAAATGAGAAGACGGTGGGAGTGCTTGTGTTACAAGTTGAACCTGCTGCAAATTGCTTCTAAGTCTGTGATGGGAGAGGAACGTGTATTGTTTCACATACAGCTGAGCAGAAGTTCTGTTGCATTTTCTTGCATTCCAGTGCTATGTGTTCTTCTGTGTGTCTTGTCTTGGTTTGTATTTTTTCCTTTTCTTCATGTTTAATTGTACTTTCACTCTTCTGTAAGGCTTGGAGAAAGTTCTGAGCAAATGTTTACGCTTAAGGCTTTAGTTATGTGTTGTGTTAGTGAAGCCAGTCAGATTGTGTACAAGTGGTAGGACACTGGCATTTTTGGGTAGCCAAAATCTGTGTAAAGGGGTTGTCTGTTGCCTTTAACTTACTTTTTAGGAGCACTCAAGTGAGGTATACGGGGCTCTGAAGACGTACTATAATAAAAATCCATTCTTAGTCCAGAGAGGTTGCTTTGTGAATAAGGAAATGTTTTGGGCAGGTGAGGGACCCAAAGGATAAGGATGCCAAAAAAAATAGTGTTAGGTACTATGAGCAAATAAGAAAAAGGGAAAAGCTGAAGCTAGCTTTATGGTACAGAGAGGAGTGCTCTGGGACACAGGGAAAGGTGCAGGAGGCACTTTGGAGGTAGTTGGATGCGGCCTGAGTTCTTTGCTGTTCTGACCATATCTCCAAGATGAGACACCCACAACGCTTGTGTGCAGCTTCATCTCACTCCTGGGATCAGAAAAAAGGCCCTTGCTTCAAAAAAATGCAAGAATTTGGTTCAAAATATGGAGATTTGTCAAATTAACTCTCAGCTGTAACTTGTTTGCTAATTTCAACTGAATTTGATGTTTAACGTACTATTTTTCAGGACTGCTGTAGTAACCACTGAGGTAGCTGGGGGAGACCTGGAATCCCACCATCGAGAGCTAGATAGCAGAAAGCTGGCATCCAGGCTTTGTGAGCTCTTGCTTGGTCTGAAGAGCATGAGATCATGGAGGACAATCGCTGCAGACAGCTTACCAGGCCTGGAGGCAGGGATGGAGACCTGTAACTGCTGGCCTCTTGCGCTGGCAGCGCAAGCTGGTCTTGGTGGTCAATCAGGTGGTCTCTGAACTGCTCTCAGCGTTGAATGCCAGGGACTGGTGTGCAGCCCAGCTCGCAGAGCAGCTAGCGCTCGAGTTCAGAGCAGTGTGGAGCAAGCCCTGTGTGCAGCGTGGGAGCTGAACCCACATGTGCTGGCCTGGTTTGTCTGCCCTCCTTGGCTGCGGCGCCCTGGTCCGAGGTCAGGACAAGTTGTGGTGAGTGCTCTACAAATGGAGCAGAGAGACTGTTTTTGCTGCCAATATTGGGTTTCCTCCCCAGCAGCATTTGCATTACTTGCTCTAATTAAACTGCTGTCTAGTCACCTGGGACTTATCCCAGTTATTTTGTTGTGGTTTTGCTGTCTCACTAGCTTCGGTAAATGCTCTGAACAGTGAGCATAAAAATGCTGGTTCTTTGCTTATTCTTATTTTTATTTGCTATCTCCAGTGAGCTCTCTGGTTAAACTTCCTACATTATAATTCAGAGTAATTTTTTTTTTCATTTTGAATTAAGATTGTAATTTGCCTGTTCAGACACTGTTTTCATCGGTGTCAGGAGTTTCATTGCACTAAGTGCTGCATAAACCCAGAACCTCTTTTTTTCTGTTTTCCTTAGCACTTGATAGAAATTGCAGAGGAATGGAGTTCTCTTCTTCTAAGATTGTGCAACTCCAGAGGGCAAAGAGCTTTTATTCAAGGAGTCCTACAATAAAAAAGTAGAAGAACTCAACAGTTGCTTGGCTGTGCAGCAAGTGTAGCTCTGTGTGTGTATAGAAATTTTGGGTTATGGCTGGTAATATGGAGACATCCAAAACTTTGAGCCAGCTGTCTTGGAGTAAGCACAGTGTTTTGGGGCAACTGTAGCACATTAAGGTGATGAACTTGAACCACAGCAAAGAGGCTAGATCACGTTATTTAAAATACCACGATTGTTCTTGAACAAAAGCATGTGGGGTGTGGTCAGGCTGTGAGTTGGTAGGTTAGGGCTTGAACTTAAAGGAAGTTTAGGAGATTAGTTGGGCAGGGGGAGGGTTTAAGAGAAAGATTCAGTCCATCCATCAGTTCCAGGCTTTGGATTAGAATAGCCAAATTCAGTTTGCTTACCCAAAGGGTGAAAGAGGTCAGGCACCTGGCTGTAAAATCTGGGTGGTGCCTTCTTCAGGGTCTGTTGTTCTTGTGAGACCTTGTGGAGAGAAAGGTTGCTCAGTGTATATAGCTTATATGTTGTGGATCTTTCTCGTTTGGGAGCATGCACGGGGAAAGGCTGGATGCAGTATGATATTTAAGCCCAAAATGCCCCTGGCACACACCTTCCCTCCGGTTTGCCCCTGGAGATTCTCAGGGTTTCTGGAGAGTTGCCAGAACCCAGATGCATGTCTTACCTTAGGAAGCAATGCCTGGGTTTGTACTTTGGTTTTTGCACTGTTAGTTGACTGGTTGTTTGTCCTTTGCTTCACTGCTTAAAAGACACTTGAGAGAGGCTGGATTCTTTGTCTTGCTTGTCAGGTAGCTGTGCCTGAGGCCAGCAGTGCCTTCCCAGAGCATCCCACATGGCAAGAAGAGCAGGAAGGAGCCTTTGTCCCAAGAGGAGGTTTTCCAGCCCAGTTGTTTGTTCTTACTGGATGTGATAATCCTGTGTCCTGCAAGGCTGCCTTTCATCGCGCTGTCTGGATAGACAACTGTTGCCATCTGTGACAATATTCACCAGGACAAGCAAAGGCAAAGCCTGCGGTTGGTTGAGGGCATGAGGTCAGGAGACTCCATATTTGATATTCTGGCTTCGTCAGGGCATCAGAGTGGCTTTTCAGTTTGCTTGGCTCTTGTCTGGCAAGAACTGGGGAAGAGAGCATCAGTGGGAATGGCCAGACTCCGTAGGTGATCCTGAGCCAGTTGCATTTGTCTGCGTGAGGGAAGTTGCTGGTGTATCGGTACCGGTACAACTTGTATTTCTGTAGTTATGCTCAGCTAGACAGGCCTCAGCCTGGGTACCAGTTTGTGCAGTAGAGCACAGCTTGCTGCCCTGTGTTCTTTAAGGACTGTGAAGCTATTACAGTAACACAGGCTTTGCCAGTACTGTGATCAGAGGGGTTGATTCTGGCTTGAGCTTGGCCCTATCTAGAGTTGTTGTACTGAGGATCAGTACAATCGCATGGTGACAAGGCTTAGTTACTGCTCTAGCACAGAGCACCATGTTAAAGATCCGTGCCCCCATGTTTGAAGATGGGTGCTTGCCAGGTAAGCTTTTGAGGATACAAGAGGAGTCTTTCTTACTGTTCCTGCTCTCCTTCCAGATTTGAGAATCCCTGTGTCAGTGCTCATAGCCTCCCTGCTCCTTTCTCCCACTTCTCTGCGGGGTCTAGTGCAATCCATGTAATTCCAGACTTTTGCTCTCTCTTTCAGGATGCACACAACTGCATACCCGAGCTGGACAGTGAAACAGCCATGTTCTCAGTCTACGATGGACATGGAGGTAACTGCAACCACTGTGTTCTCTCCAGAGTCCTTCAGCGTGGCTCTTCTAGGCTACCAAGTTGCTGCTGGGGCAAGCATTAGAAGTCTTGGTCCTTCTTGGGAAGCATTTTCTTTGATAGATATCATTGACTAAGGTTCCGAAAGTTTCTTAGGGTTTCTAGAAGGAAGGTCATGAGTTGATACAAAATTGAAATGACATTTGTATTCCATCTTCTGAAGCTTTTGAGAATGGCTGTTTTCATGGTGAATAAGCTAGACAGGATAGTCACAGAAGAGTGGCAGCAAGAAAAACTATGTGAGATTGGAGCAAAGGTCTGACTCCAGTCAGTATATTCTGGTGGTTGCTAGTACTGGTCATCCGACGAAAGAGTGAAGAAACAGAACAGGTAGATCCATTCCCTGACATACCTTCCCAGCTTCAGTTCCCCACTTAAGGGCTCCCTGTGAACTAGAGGTTGCAGCCATTCGATCTTATAGACACATTTGAGTCTTCTTGATGAACTCTTTGTGAATTTGTCTGATTGCATTTTAAACCACGTTTATGTGTTTGGTGATTATTTGCATGGGATGTTTTGTATAGAACTTCATTATTATTATTTGAAAAAAGACTTTAATCTAAATCTGCTGCCTGATCATTTCACTGCAATTTCTCCAACATGTAGAAGAAATTAGCGAATTATCACTCTGTTAGCACTTTTCACTTTTATAATTTTGGACACTCTGTCCTTTCTTCCAGTCAGAAGAGTCCTAGACTTACCTCTGGTGATACAGCTGAATCTACTATGAAATAACAGCAGCCCTCATTGTTTGGCCCTGAGGTCAGTTGGCACAGCCTGGCCACACTGATGCTGTTAACCGGGCACCGTAGCGTGGCTGCATCCGAACTGGCTGTTGGTCCCTGGTTCCTACTAGATCCTGAACTGCGTCCAGAAATTATGAGAGTGCTAACTAGTTTATGTCAAAATTGCACCATGGATCATTCTAGTAATTTCTAGCATAGGTGCTGAAATGCCTTGTCTGTGGGACTCATTAGCCTACTGCTGTTGGACATAGCCACAGATTCCAAACATTATATTGTACAACAGCTATGATTATATTTGCCCTTTTTATTTGGACATAGTCTAGCTCTCCAACATGCTTTTAGTTAGGCTGACTAGAACTGCCTGTGCCTTTCAAGTTACAGATGAATTTATTGACATAAGTGTTTTCTGCTTTGTTCTCAGTTCCTTTCCTAACAATTCCTAACATGTTAGCTGTTTTGATACAAATAAACTGTAAGCTGATATTTTTAGAACTCTGTCCTCAGTTTCTTCCAGATCTTTCCTAAGTGGCCATAGATGGTTTTGAGTCCATCCAATGTGCGTATGGAGGTTGCTTGTCTTTTCTTTTTTTCATGCTCTTGTCTTTGTCAGTGAGGAATTTCATCAGCCAATATCACATAAAAGCACAAGATCCTGCTGTTAAATTTTGCAAATTATTTTAGTTTTGATCATCCTGAACGATCCATCACTTCTTACTGACGTCTTTTTCAGATTATTTATGTAGACGGTGAACAACGTAAGTCTTCAAGGAACTCTCCCAGTGGCCATCCTCCATTTTGAAAACTGTCTGCTTCTATCAAACCTTACTTCTTTTCCCATGGCAGCTTAGTGTGTAAAACATTTGATGATTTATTTGAAAACTTTTTGAAAATCTATATGGAGTAGATCAACTATGCTGGCTATTTCCTCCTGCTCATTGACTCTGAAAAAACATCGAACAGTTTGTAACATTCTCTGCTGTATATTTAACCTCTGCCCATCCTACCATATGGATCCATGTATCTACTAATTCTATTTATTACAATTTCTACTGTTTGTTGTGGTCACGTACCAGATATGCTGGCCTGTAGTATTGTGAACCCAGTTTCCACCACTCTCTGAGGCTTTTTAAGTTATTTTTTTGGTATGATATATATGCCTTTCATTTCTCTGATAATGGAGCAGATTCAAGTGGAAGGTTACGTACCGCAGTTCATAATTGCTCACTTTCCTTTAGAACTGAGTTATCTAATTCTACCAATTTGTAAATAAGAGTTTAAGACCTTTTATTGCAATAGTCCTTATTAGAAAGGTCAGCCTGAGCAGGTAGCTGACTAGTAGCTCTTCAAAAGATATGGTCTTAGTCTGAGGTGTTTAGACTGAATGTTTTGAAATTATTTTCCCCCTGAACTTCATCTTGGAGTGTGCAGAGACCTGGGTGGAGCAACTGCTGATATCCTGAAGATTATCTTTGAGAATATGGGGATGATGGGTTGGTTCTGAAAGGCAGAGAAGGAAAAAGGATATAGGGATTTAGCAGCTATTCAACTTAATGTTATTTCTTGCAGAAATTAAAAAAACATTTGTAAACATCTAGCAGACATGAAGATGAGTAGCATCCAGCAAAACCTGGTCAAGAATGAATAATATCAAACCAATTCTTTAAGATCAGTGTGTTAGTTTCTCAGCTGGCAGGAAGGTCTGTTTCATATGTTCGGTTTTAGAAAGACTTTGGACACACGACATTCCTGTTAGTGTAAGACATGAAGTAATGTGTTTTGGTTTTCTTAAATACAATAGGAAAGATTCAAGATAGACGTTAGGGAAAGGCATTAATCAGAATGGCAAAATACTGGCATGGTTTTCTAACTTGTGTTTTAGTTTTCCAGTGATTGAATCTCTACAGCTCTTCCTAGACAAACCTTATCGGTAAGGATATGGATGTAGTTGAACCCGACTCTGAAGATCAACTTTTGCACATCCCTGCTTTTGTATGCTGTTATTGATGCATTATTTCTTTAGTTTGAAACAATTCCTCAGGTCTGTCCCATGTAAAAGAAGGTTTTAGAGTGGGAACCTCTCTAAGCTTTATTAGTTGCCAGTGCAAAGAATTAATTTAGCTTTTCTTTTATACCTTGCTCATCTATCAGCCTTAAACTCTCCAGTTAGCTTCCTGCTCCAGGCAGGTTGGGAAAAGCTTTTATTATTGTGTTCCTTGAAAAAGGGTGAGGGATTTTCATATTTAGCTTTCCATTTCACTCATCAGTTTTTCTTTTATGTTTTCTCCCTGTGGACAAGACTTCCAGGTTTTGAAGGATGCTGATGGTTTTTGCATTCTAGTAGCCTTTCCTAGTTGCCTTTTTGCTTTCCCTGGCCTCTCTGCCCCCAAATCTTGGAGAATGATATACAGGTACTCTGCACACTCTGTATGGTGTTTCTGACCAATCTCTGTTGCGATCTACATGTGTTTTATCCTTTTAGCTGTTTCTTTTCATTTCCTTTTAATAAGTGTCTTCATTTAGATGTAGCTCCACCTTTTCAGAGGTCAACATTATCATAGTGAGTTTTCTTTTTGCTCCTACCAGGGTGTTTAATTTGAATACAGTAAGCCCGATTCTAATTTTTTTCCACTTGTATGAAGAGCAATGGATCTCTCTTGCCCAGTTCTTGGTCATCTTGCCTTCTGATCTGCCTTAGCATTCTGCCTCTCTGTCATTGTCTAAGGGTGGGAGTTAATACTCTGTTTTTAAAATTTTTCTTTCCCAGTTTTGGCATAGTATCCCAATCCATAGGGATATCTGTGATATTTGTTGTTAGCCAGTTTATTTGTTATTTGACTCTAAGCTCTCTTTATTTTATATGCAAATTGTGCGTATGTGTCTAAATACAGATCAAATCTTGGAGTGGGATCCACTTTCAGCCTTGTGAAGATGAGATAGGATGGGTTTGTGCATGTACATGCACTGAAAAAGATTTGATCTGGGAACCTGTATCTCTGGAGGCATTTTTCTTGCCTAGGTTTCTGCCCTGAGGCTGCTGCCCATTCTTGTCTTCACATGTCATATTCAAGCCTGTACTCCTGCAGATAGAGAAATCATACTGCAGTGAGATTCCAGCTGGGTCTTAGGTACTCTGGAGCCAGCCTTGCCTGAAATGCTGAGATAAATTGACTGTTCCATATTTCATCTGAAAGTGACTCCTGCTTTTAAAACTGAATCAGATGTAGCTTTTGACAGTGGCATCTAGCTGTGCAGAAATACGCTCTGAGACCTGAACTTTCCCATGTATGCTTTCACCTTTCTGCATGGTCTTTCAGATGTCCTGAAAACTCCACATGCTCTCACAAACAAAAGCAGTCTATTTTTATAATTTTATAGGAACATAAAAGTTAATTACTTTGATGTTCCTACATATAATTACTTTTTCACTGAATTCAGTGCTACACATTATATATTTTACTTTAGCGTCCTGAAGACCTTCCTACTACTACATCTGTGTCACGTTAAGCAGGAAATGCAGCTGAGGCTTTGGCATTACTTAGCTGGATGCTGCTCCTCTGGAAAACTTTAATACAATGATTAATGCAGACTCTGAGAGTTTTACGGTAGGTTTCACACTAGAGACGTGGAAGATGCGATCCTGGATTTGTTGTTGGTTATGTATTACGGTTATAGCTGAGTAATTGTATTCTCTAAGTGTCCAGCCCCTGAAGGCTTTTGAAGTCCCCAGCAGCTGAGGGCACTCCACGCCCATGGGTACCAGGGCCTGCTTTTGTACCTCTGCTTCTCCTCTGCCCCGCTTCTCAGGGAAGTGTGAAGAGGTGGAGGTTGCATTTGGTGAGGTTTTCTTTTCCCTCCTGTCCTAAAACTGTCAGCACCAGAATTCCTATTGCAGTTTAAAGCATACCTTGGAGTGTGTAGAGCCTTGTCTGGAAGTTAAAAGCCACAGACTTCATTCCTCCCCTGGGGAGACAGTCCTGTGGTCTTGCCTGCCTTGGTGAGGGGAAGAGCCTGTCACACTTACCTTGCTGTGCTATAATGGTACTCATGCACTCATCCTTCTCTTGCTTGAACAAAATTGTTTGGGTGTTTGCATCTTTGGAAAATTCATTCCATTTTACTGCTCTGCAGGTCAGTTTTGTGCTTCAGAGAGGTCTTCCCAACTTTTACCATTTTGCTGGAAATGTTGTCTCAAATGCTTCTTACAGATCAGGGCAACCAGGACCGTTTGCTATAGGTCTGCTTAGGAAACTATAAAGCCCTGAGCACTTAATTCATTGCTGACAGATGATTTTGAGGCTTTTAGTCACTTTTGATGCCCAGGTGAGCATGAATGGTTTGGGGAATATTTTATCCTTATGGATTGTCTGTTGCTTCTCTATACAGCCATAATAAGAGGGTAAATCTGTGTGAATAACTCAGTAACTGCAGAAGTGAGGGAAACGTTAATTTTGAGATGATGCTGTAGTAGGTGAGGCACCATCAAAGAAAAGCAGCAAGTGGCTGTAAAATGAGTGGAGAAGCCTTTTGCTCCAAGATCTTTGTGCTCTATCCCAGGAGTCACTGTTACTCAGTTGCAACTGGTGTCTGATAGTTGTTCTCCTCCCTAATTTGGTGCCACAGACTAGGAGTATCATGGGGCCGAATCCTTTGATCCCTAGTGGAACTGGCAGGGAAGGACCTTGACGAAGAGCACCAAGCAGGACTGAGGTGTCTGAATCAGCTGTCATAATTACCTGGCTCTTCAGCCCTGCTGCCGATGCCCTCATCCCCACCTTCAGAGGGAGGATGCTTGATATTTAATGGAGACCTTGATAAAATGCGGTGGGTGGGCTGATTTTGGTATAAGTGTAACCAAATCCAGGAGTATGTTGCAAAATGAACTGAAGGGAGCCATTCACATCCACCGGGTAATTATGCTGGTTGCACCAAAGCTAAATTGCAGAAAGGCTCCCTCCCCACAGCTGGCCCTGATACGCAGAGGCCGCTCTGCAAGTCAGGACCTGGAGTGAAGTAGATCTTCTCTATTGCACTCTCACAAAAGCTTTGTCAGTGAGAAAATCCTGGTGGGAACTTCTTGCTGCGACAGTTCCAGAAGTGCTGAGACAGAGTATTTTAGTACATCTGTCTGCATGTAGAAGATAAATTCCTTGAGCCAGTTCAGCTTCTCCGGCCACTGTGGCACAAATGTGCTTTGAGTTACTGACTCAGCTTATAAAAGCCATTAGATCTCTCTGGGACTGCTGTGCAAGCAGCTCAACCTGATGTCTCTGTGCTGGGCCAATAGCTGCCTCCTGTGCACCAAAGGGACAGAGACCTATTAGATTTGAGGACTTGTTTTACAGATTCAAAGATTGGTAGGGGTTGGAAGGGACCTCTGGAGATCATCTAGTCCAACCCCCCTGCTAGAGCAGCATCACCTCAAGCAGGTTGCACAGGATCGTGTCCAGGCAGGTTTTAAATCTCTCCAGAGAAGGAGACTCCACAACCTCTCTGGGCAGCCTGTCCCAGGGCTTGGTCACCCTCAGAGTGAACAAGTTTTTCCTCATGTTCACGCTTGAACTTCCTGTGTTCCAGTTTGTGCCCGTTGCCCTTTGTCCTGTCACTGGGCACCACTGAAAAGAGTCTGGCCCCATCCTCTTGACACCCACCCTGTAGATATTTATAAGCATTGATCAGATACCCTCTCAGCCTTCTCCAGGCTAACCAGCCCCAGATCTCTCAGCCTTTCCTCATACCAGAGATGCTTTGGTCCCTTAATCATCTTTGTAGCCCTCCGCTGGACTCTCCCCAGCAGTTCCCAGTCTGTCTGGAACTGGGGAGCCCAGACCTGGACACAGAACTCCAGATGTGGCCTCACCAGGGCAGAGCAGAGGGGGAGGAGAACCTCCCTCGACCTGCTGGCCACGCTCTTCTCCATGAACCCCAGGACACCGTTGGCCGCCTTGGCCACGAGGGCACACTGCTGGTCATGGAGAGCTTGTTGTCCACCAGGACGTCCAGGCCCTTCTCCGCAGAGCTGCTTCCCAGCAGGTCAACCCCTAACCTGTACTTGTGCTTGGGGTTGTTCTTCCCTAGGTGCAGGACCCTACACTTGCCCTTATGGAATTTCATGTGGTTCCTCTTTGCCCAGTGCTCTAGTCTGTCTAGGTCTCGCTGAATGGCAGTGCAGCCTTTTGGTGTGTTGGCCACTGGACTGCGCCTTCCAGTTTTGTTGGATTGTCTTCCACAGCCAGATGACTCCAAAAGAGAATCTTGTTTTTCTAGATGCTTTGGTTAAAACACTGTAAGTGAGCACCTTTGTTTGCTCTGAGCAAGGGAGACAGGGTACCACCACGACCAGCTCTGCTCACAGAGGGTGGCCTGGTTTGAGGGTGAGCTGCAGTCAATAAAGAGAGAAGTCTATGAGACTGGCAAAGGGTCCCGTGTGAAGCCTCATCAGTTTGCAGCAGCAATGTCTGTTGTGACATCTGTGCTGGAGCTGCATGGAAAGCAGCAAAGGTTTCTTGTCTACTGTGGCACCTACAAATTCTCTTAGAATAATTTGTGTCTGGGTAGCCAGAGTCAGGCACATCAGACGTTCCCAGATCACGATTTAATCTCAGTGTCACCGTTTCAAAGAAATGATTCGTTTAACTGCCAAAGCTTTTCATATTGGGGCTGGCTTTCTGCTTTTGTGGTGACAGAGTAAGATCTTTCTCTATTGCATTGCTTTGCGCAGTGCTGCCAGGCTTGTGGAAAGCATCTTCCTGCAGGCTGTGCTCCAGCCCCGTGCCCTGCCTGCTGACAGGGGACGTACTGGGGCCAAGGCTGCAAAGCTGTTGGTGACTTTCTCAGATCAAGCTACTTCTTGCTGTGAAGAAGATCCCTTTTCCCTAGCTGTGGCAGAAAGATTGCAACATTTGGTCGTCTTTTCCATCTGGTGGGTGATCACATGTCCACACTGGTTATATTAGATCTGTCAGCTGCTTCCAGTAGCACAGACTGCACAGAGCTGCTGCCTCATCTACAGGCCCCACTGGGATGGGGGTGCCCTTCAGTTGCTCTCTTCTCCCTTTCTGATCTCAGCAGGTAGCTGTGGCCAGTGCTCTTCAGCCAGAACAGTTACCTGACACAAGCGATGCAGGGTTTCATCCACCCCATTCCTGTTTAGCGTTTGGGTAAGAGCATTGGGGAAGCCTCTGAAGAACTGCAGGGCACAGCACAGCTTGCATGCAGATGACCCACCTGTGTGTCTGCCAAACACTCTGGATGATGCAGCTCAGTGACCCAAAGAGCGTCAAAATGAGATGAGTAAGAGATGTCAGCGCCATCATGCTGGTCCAGATTGGGCAGGCAGGAACGATTGCAGGTTGGAAGAGAAACTGGAGGAGGTTGCAGCTGCCCCCTGCAATGACCAGCAGTTGTGTCAGCAGCCCTCTGGGCCTGTTTCCTGTCCTGTAGTTCCTGATTTGGGATTGTCAGGTCCCCTTGGTATTCCCTTTTAAGTTCTCCTAAAAATGCTAGGGTCCTTCCTGTTTCTCTCTTAGATCACTTATTTTTCTGTGATCATCTTCTTTTGTTTTTCTTCCCCTCTTGCTCCCACTCTGCATTTTTGAGACCATGCTCAGAATAGAGCTCAGTCTCTTTGTTGTCTAGATCCATAGCATTGAACTTTTTGCAGCACTGTTTTAACAGCAACTGTTTTGCAAGGTTTCTGTTCTTTGTCAATGGCCACTTGATCCCTTTTCTGCAGGCACATTTGAAAAGTCCCTTGTCTGCTGTTTCTTTCTCTCAAATCTCACCACCTCTTCACTTCCCACTGTGTTCACTCTGCCTCTCCCTTTGCTAAGCGAATGGCTAGCTACTTCCCACCCTTCTCATACTTTCCGCTCAATTCCCCTGCTCCCCTTTCCTTCACAGAGCTTTGCTCCTGTGTGCATTACTTCTCATCATGCCCAGCTACCTGCACAGCCTCTGTTTGGCTGGAAGAAGGGGAGCGAAGCTGGGATGTGCTAGCAGGGAGGCCAGGAGTTGAGTGGCTGTTACAGCGCTGCTGTAAAACATCCTTCTGTAGCCAGGAGGGAAGGAGCACACGTGGCTTTCTTGCCTTACCTATAGCTGTAGGAAAGCTGTCAGTGTACGGAGAGGCTCTCAAGCGCTATGCCCAGCCCACTTGTACTACTCCTTTGCCATGCGATAGAGAATGGCTCATCCAGCACAGTCTTAAGCATGGTCCTGGACCCTGCGGCTGGACCCCTCGGCCTGCCCTGCTCCCCTCTCTGCCACCCTTCTGTGGCTGTCGTTTAGTTTGTTTCTCTGTTTCTAGCTCTAATTTTTTCTTTCTGTGAGCTGGGTTCCTATGTCCTATGTTGTTCTTTGCCTGTCATATAAAAACCTAAATTACTAGACTGATCTCTTATAAGTTGCATTGTTCTTTCTGGTCCCTTTGCTGAGCTGTGCTACAGAAATGCACGATCCCTCACTCTGTTTAATCTTCTTCCTCAATTAGTAACACCTTCATGATCACAAAAAATGTCTCTTGTGCTCTGTTGCATACTTGACAGTATTAATTATTGAGCTACTGGAGTGTTTCTGGCTTTTAAAAATCTTTCAGCTGCTCTAGGAGTGGGTGCTTGGTTTGAGTCATTGACCATTGATCCAAGTTATCCTCTGTGCTCTTAACAGCCTGGTGTTCTGGCTACCGTTCACTCATGCCACGTACGCACACTCACACACACCCCTTCCTGTACCAAGATTATTGCTCTGCTGATCAGGACCCCATCTTCCTGAAAGGCTTATCTTAAGGCTGTGGCATCGTATTTTTGTTGATCTAGAACACGCAATGGAATACATAGTGCTTTTTGTGCTGCTCAACATGCTCTGAAAGAGAGAGAGCTTACATTGACCAAAAGCTTCCCTTTTCCTCTGTTTGTTGTTTATCCCTAAGTTTACATGTGAAAATAGAACTTTCTAGGTAGCATGGGCCTAAACAGTTGGCCTAAGTGCCAAAATGGGCCTAAGCTCCCTTTCAGGAAGCTTATAGCATTGGCCAAACCTGATGGGTAAGAGCTCCTTGAGGTTTGCCAGGGATCATCAGCAAATCCTGCTGTTCTGGAGATGCAGCCTGCTGGGAAGTGTGAGTGAGATCCACAGCAGTCTGTTAACTGTGTGACTTTTCCACGTCTGGGTTAGTTCTGGTTTGTGTCCCAAGATTTGCCTCAGGAGTTCAGTTGCTCAAGAGTGTGTTTTGCTTCTGGGAGGACCAACCTCTTTAAATGATTTCTGTTCCCTTTCAGGAGAAGAAGTTGCCCTGTACTGTGCCAAGTATCTTCCTGAGATAATCAAAGACCAGAAGGCCTATAAGGAAGGCAAATTGCAAAAGGTAAGAATCTAGCTCTGCCCTGAAACAAGGTAAGCACCAATGCAGAGGAAAACCCTTGTTTAGATACCTAATACTTGTGTGCAGGGCCCTGTCCCTCCAAGGTCTGTCTGCCATGTCTTCTGTTTTTATTTCCCTTCCTTGTTCCTAGGAGCGTATACCAGGTGCTGATTGTATTTTCAAAGATAAACCTTCTTCTATTTTCCAGCTTTCTTTTTTTTTTGCCTTTTTTTTTTAAAGTTTTCAGACTCATTCCAGTCAAAGGTGGGGGCTGGTTCTTTGAGTGGTTTTAGTGGGTTGTTTTTTTGGGGGGCAGGGGTAGCTTTTGTCAGAGGTGGGAGATTAGTTCATGTCTTGCTTCCACCAGGCAATCCCTCTGTAATGCTCCTTCATAGTACTAATGCCTGATCTGATGTTGGGTATCCTGTGGGTTGGTGCTGGGATCTGTAGCAGGGTGGGTGAGGGGAAGGCAGTCCCTCCAGAACTTCTGTTTACATCTAGACTGGGGATAGCGTACCAAGCAAACTTGAATCAGTTTGTGGCTCTTGCTCTAGGCCAAAACACCCAAGTATTGTGCTTTGCTGATCCCAAGCTGGCTGTGCGCGCTGACTACAATAAGCCTGTCTGCTGAGTAGAGGAGTCTGCGTGCTGAGCTGTTCCGCACAGTGGCTTTGAATGCTGTCCTGTCCCCAGGCCCCCTGTGGGCTCCATCAAGACTCATGACTCAGTGTCCCATAAGATCTTCCAGTGGTGCCCAGTGCCAGGACCAGAGGCCGTGGGCACAAACTGGAACCCGGGAGGGTCCCTCTGAACATCAGGAAACACTTTTCAGTGTGAGGGTGACACAGACACAGGTTGCCCAGGAAGGTGATGGAGTCTCTGTCCTTGGAGCTATTCAGAAGCTGTCTGGGCATGGTCCTGGGCAGCCGGCTCTGGGTGTCCCTGCTGGAGCAGAGTGTTGGATCAGGTGGGACCCCAGAGGTCCCTGCCAGCCTCAGCCATTCTGTGATTCTGTATGGTGTGTGTTCTGAAAGAGACTTGCACAGCATTGACGTGCAGGCATCCTGTAAGGGAGATGAAACTGTGCGCATTCTCATGTCTCTGTTCGTACGTAGGCCCTGGAAGATGCTTTCTTAGCCATAGATGCCAAGCTCACCACTGAGGAGGTGATTAAAGAGCTCTCTCAGATGGCTGGGCGACCCCAAGATGATGATGATGAGAAGGAGAAAGTTGCTGATGAAGATGACGGTAAGTCAGATGCCACCAAATAGACAAGACTGCAGCTCTAGAACGGGGACTGAGAGCAGTTGGGCCAGGTCTCCTTGAGCAGAAGTTTTCTGTCCAAATTTCTCAGTTAAATTTCAGCTGGAGTTGAACTGCCACCCCTCAGTACTGTTTATTGCTTTGGGTTGGTGCTGGCAGAATTCGGATTCTTTTGGCAGCTTAATTCTATGAATACCAAACCAGTCTGTCACAGTTTTCCATAGGGCTTCCTCCATGGGGTACAGAGTTCTAGGATGTGTCAGAAACCTCTGAGCTTGGAAGTGGGCTAAGTTGTGAAAGTGAAACAATATTATCTCCAGTGCTTAGCTCTCCCAGGCTGGTGGCAGACACCAGCTGCATATAGGATTGAGGTAGATTTTGGTCTCTTCAGCAATTCTTTTTCTCACAGAGAGGCAAGTGTGCTTTTCCACCAGCAAGTAGTTGCCAGACCATGAAGCCAGCTAGAAGGTGAATCCCAGGGTAGAATCCTGTGCTGCTCTTGGCTGAATATCCTGTGACTAGCCTTGAAGCAGATGTGAAGCAATACCATCACCTTGAACCCCTGTGTGTTGATCTGAAAATGCTGAATTTGTTGGCCCTCATTCTCCAGCTGACAGGGACAAAGTGGTTTTTCAGTTGGTTGGTTGGGTTTGTGCGTTGTTTTGTTGGGGTTTTTTTTGTCCTGTACTTTCAGGAGTATTTGGGATATGGGTATTTCTTTTCCTTTTGGGATTAACTAGCAAAGAAAATTATAACCAAGGGGATGTCAATAGGGAAGCAGTGGTCATTGGCTCATAGTTTAGGGTAAGTCATCCTATTTTCTGTCTAGTGTCCCATGTGGGAGATACTGCATTCACTGCCTCAAACTATTCTATCATCTGTTTGTAAATGTCTAGGTTACAGCTGGTTGGGATCCCTGTGCTGCTTAAGGCCCGTGGAGCAACTGCTGTAACAAAAATTTCAGTTGCAGTATTAATGAACAAATCTGCACATGAAAGTGGTCTATCTGCTTCCTCTGCAGCTTCAGATGAGCCTGCACTCAAGAAATATGGGGCTTTTTACCCTCCAACCTTACATCTAAATGCTCTGTGCTGCCTACAAGTCAGCCAGATAGCATCAGAGGCCAGAGGCACTAGGGTAACTTGCAGACTGCATGCATTGGCTGTGGTTAGAAGCCATTGCTGTGCCATTTGCCTATTGTTCATCTGCAGCACCTGGAAGCTGTGGGATGGTGCAGACCTGGCTGTGTTTGTACCTGCTGGTGATCAGCCTGTTGAGCATTGCTGAAGCCTGTCTGCAATAGCAGCTTCTAGCCAGGGCAGCTCACCACTGAACCCAGCGTGTGCTGCAGAGCTGCTGCTATGCTGTTGTATCCTGATTTCTGACCCTCTTTGTCCTCACTCCCTCCCCCTTTCCATTTTTAGTGGATAATGAGGAAGCTGCTCTTCTGCATGAAGAAGCCACAATGACCATTGAGGAACTTCTCACACGTTATGGACAAAACTGCACTAAGAACCTCAAAAACAAGTCTCTAGCTCCAGCTGGGGAGAACACTGCAGAGGGGACAGGCAAGCAGCATGATGGGGAGTCAAATATGAATGGAGAGGCTGACCCAGGGGAGCTTACCGACCACAAGGAGAGGAAGAATGGGAAGCCAGATGAAGAAATCACGGGTATTTCCTCCACCTCAGACAAAGCCAGCACTGGAGGCAACAGCCCTGCTCTGCAGAAGCCTGAACTAGGCAAAGGTGACGAGGCCGTCACCTCTTCTACTGGGGAGGCCGGGCCCTCCTGCTCCTCTACGGGAAAGCCCCAACGCACAACCAAATCCAAATTTTTTGAGGACAGTGAGGATGAGTCAGATGAGGTTGAGGAAGAGGAGGAAGACAGTGAGGTAGGAAACAGCACTGGGACAGAGTGGCCTTCTGGCTGGGCAGAATGCATTGCTTACTGTGGTACTTGAGCTACGAGCCTCTGGCTCGTCCTAGGTGTGTCCTAGGAGTAGTTTTTTTTCAGGCTGATATTCTGAGACCATCTCATGGGAGTGTTGGGGATTGTTTAGATAACCTGGAAGGAAACATACCCTCATCTGTGCAGCAGCCATAATGGAGAGCCCTTGGTCTTGCTGCATGCACCATCCCTTCATTCACTGTGGTAGTTGAAACTAGCTGCTCTGATCATAGACATCAGGTGTGGGGGAAATGTACCAGGTCATCTCACTCTCTTGGGGCAAACTTCTCTGTCCCCAGGATGGAGGGACCAGCTGTCTGGGGAGGGCACTGAGAGTGTCCTGTGTGACTTCTGGTGGTATCTCTCATTTCTTGTAGGAATGCAGTGAAGATGAGGATGGTTACAGTAGTGAAGAGGCAGAGAATGAAGATGATGAAGATGACACTGAAGAAGCAGAGGAGGATGAGGATGAAGAGGAGGAAATGTTGTTACCAGGCATGGAGGGGAAAGAGGAGGTGCACACCCTGTTCTTGTGTTCTGCAGCATAGCGTGGAGCCAAGGGCACTTGATGGGGACTCAGCAAGGAGTTATTTCCATTCACATGAGGATAAAGCACCTCTTTTGTTCTTCTGAAGTTGAACACAGCTGCTGACTTTATGCAAAAGGCTGAGGGGTAGGGCATGGATCTGGGCAGCAGGTTGAGGTCAGAAGAGACTGACCCCCACGGCTGGGTTTGCCGTGCTTAGAAACTGCTGTGGGGCTTGGCGTGGATGGAGAGTACAGTCAGTAGCAGGCCTACTTTGCTGGCACTGCTGCTCCTGGGCAGAGTGTTGCTCTTTGCCAGGCCGAGGCTGCAGCTCCTCATCCCATGGCAGTGTTGGCAGATGAGACAGGGACCCAGGAAAAGGGGACTACAGGTCCCAAGGTGCTTACCTTCTCTCTTTGGAGAGAGGTCCTGGCTTGCAGTGAGGCTTCTGCTTGAGCTGAGCTGGGGCTGGAATCAACACCTTAAAGCTGAGGGTACAGCAGGACATGTTGAACACTGGAGAATCCTGAACCACTGATGCTTTGTGAGGCTGGAATGGAGGTATTGCTTGATCCTGGCTCTCAGTGAACACACTCCTGCTGTGTTTCACATTTCCCTCAGGCTTTTCTCCGTTGTTCTGTGTGTGCTTATGGGAAGAAGGGGTGAGACGCAGCACCTCAGGGTTTGGGACATTGCGGGGCCTGTGGTGGCTAGTGCTGGTTGCTTTATTGACCTGATATGGAGCAAGAGAAAGGAGTCTCAGCAAAACCATTTGTCTTTTGCAGCCTGGCTCTGACAGTGGGACAACTGCTGTTGTGGCGCTTATCCGAGGCAAGCAGCTGATTGTGGCTAATGCTGGAGACTCTCGTTGCGTGGTGTCAGAAGGTGGCAAAGCTGTTGACATGTCATATGACCACAAGCCGGAGGATGAGGTGGAGCTGGCCAGGATAAAGAACGCTGGTGGCAAGGTCACCATGGATGGGAGAGTGAATGGTGGTCTCAACCTCTCCAGGGCAATCGGTGAGCAAGATGGGGGTGAATGCTGGCAGGCCAGCTTCAGAGTGCTGTGCTCAGGACATCCGTGCTTCCAGCACTTGGCAGCTGCTACGTTTAAGGAACAGTTTTTAACTGGGTGATGAGTAGAACCTATTCAGTATTTGATGTGGTGAGATTTCAGTCTAATTAGAGAAAGTGGTCATGAAACTGGCAGACATCAGTGGAAAGCAACACCTAGCATCAGCCAGGCTCCAGTACAGGACAGTGTGTGTGAAGCTATTGTGCCATCAGCTGGGTTGTCAGAAACTACATCATATAAACTGTCTCAAAACAAGACTGCTGACTTTTAATAGGACTTTTTCCTGTTAGCAGGCTGTTGAAGGACCTTGGTATGTTGCTTCCTGGGGAGCTAACTTTATACCAGTTTGAGGTCATTTGTTCCTGAGCCATCATTGCTTTTTAATTGCACAAACTCCATCCCCCTTGCTGCAGTGCTTTAGGCAGCACCTGACTACTGTTTGTACTCATCTTTTGGTCTCTTACAATCAATGTTGGAGTAATTAATGGCTCAAGAGGCTGGGCATGGCTATTAGCAGCCAAACAAGGTCTTGGCCCAGTCACTGGCTACAGTCTGAGCAGATGAGATGCTGGGAGGCATTAAGGAAAGAGTAGTGAGTAACACTGAGAATGTACTGGGAAATAGAGAAGGGAAGGAGATGCCAGCAGCTAAGGGCCAAAACCATTGAAATTATTATCCTAGGGTAAAGAGAGAAAAACACATTTAGGATGGAAACTAGCAGTTTGTTTATCTGGGGAGACACTGGTATTTCCACCTACTGTTTTGGGGTGGCCCTTGAAGTCTCTTCCTAGGATGTAATTCCAAATAAGCCTGCTAGTCAGAGCTGAGTATCAGTTTTCTCAAGTGAGCTTTGGCTACTGAGGGTTTGGGAAGACTTGAGTCCGACAGTGTGATGTGGGCATTGCACTGAAATATCTGGACAGCCTGCACTTCTGGAAAATGAGCATCTAGTGTTATCATAGCAAAGCCAAGCTAGTGCTGGGGTGAGCCACAAATCCTGCTCCAAGACATGAGATGAGCTATCTCATGAGCACTGCTGCAGGATCTCAGATGGTGTTGTCAGATGTCATGGGCTGTTGGCCTGATGTTGCTCCAGGAATTGGGGAAGTGGTGCTTGATTTGGGGTGAAGAGACGCCCAGCTGGCAAAGGCACCTCCATTGTTGGTAACAGTGTGTTGGGCTCTCCAAAGCTGATGCCTTGGATGTGTGGCAGACTTCTCTCTCTGATCCACTTTGGTCTGATCCGCTCTGGTTGTGGGAGCACTGGCTCCAATTCTGCTGGGGTTGCCCTTTGGCAGGGCAGTGTTTCTCACCGTTCAGGGGTAGGCAGCATTGCCAGGGCCAAACCAGAACAAAAATTGATCTTTCTCTCCACTACAGGTGATCACTTCTACAAGCGGAACAAGAATCTGCCTCCAGAAGAACAGATGATCTCTGCCTTGCCTGACATCAAGGTGTTGACAATAAATGACGACCACGATTTCATGGTCATTGCCTGTGATGGAATCTGGTGAGTAGTGAGGGAGCAGTTGTGCCTCTTGGGCATCACTACCGTGGTCTTTTCCCTGGAGCTGGGCTTCAGGAAGGCCCAAGGGCCCTGGGTGTTAATCAGCTCTTTATTCCCCATGACCTCAGAGTGTTAAGTTGGGCCCCTAAGGAGCTCCTCTCAGCTGGAGGGACATCAGTGTGCTGAGCTCTGAACCCTCCAGTTCCTCACTGCGTGCAGCCTTGTTCCCATCAGCTCCTTGCACAGGGAGGCTTGCTTGGGACACTGTGGCATGACTGCTCCCTTTGCTTGCCCTTCTGACCTCTCTGCTCTCTGCAGGAATGTGATGAGCAGCCAGGAAGTGGTGGATTTCATCCACTCCAAGATCACCCAAAAGGATGAGAATGGAGTCCTGAGGCCGCTCTCTTCCATTGTAGAAGAGGTAAGGTCCAGAGCTTCACCATCCCTTCAGCACGCAGTGTTTCTGCATCCCAGCTTGGTGCCTGATTCTACCCTCACTCTCCATCAGACTGGTTTGGTCAGCACTTGGGATGTCCGGCAGCACTTGGGGTGTGCGGCAGCACATGGGCTGCAACACTGGCTGGAACAGGAGCAGATACCTCTCTAAATTGGGACCCAGTTCCTTTGGCACCCTGACCAGTGGTTCTGACCTCTAGGTTGCTGTCAAGCCAAGGAATTTTCTGTTCCCTTTCAGAAAACCAAGGCTACTGAGGCTGTTTCTGTTCCTTGTCTGTGAGCCAAGCCCGCACCATTCTGGCCTGGCAGCCCCTAAGCTGCTGTCAGTTGCTAGAATGGGCCCAGTGTCTCAGGTTATTCAAAGTGCTGTGTCTGTGCTCTCTGCTAACCTGTCCTGTCCCTCCTCAGCTGCTGGATCAGTGTTTGGCTCCAGACACCTCAGGGGATGGCACTGGCTGCGATAACATGACCTGCATCATTATCAGTTTCAAACCCCGTAATACACACCCACCTGCTGAAAGTGGGAAGCGGAAACTGGAGGACACGGCAGCACCAGCAGCACCAGCAGAAGAGAACGGTGGTGATAACAAGAAGGCCAAGCTGGAATAGCAGGCCTCGCACAGGGACTTTGCTGTGCGCTCACCAGACTCTCGTTTCTTAAACATGCTGAACTCAAGACTCCAAAGTCTTGGTCCTTTTTTTAGCCTTAGCAGAGGCCTTGTTTGTCCGTGTCCTGATTGGGGGGTGGGGGGCGGGTCTGGTTAGCGAGGGCATGTCGCACTGTTCATCTGTAACCATTCCAAAGAGGGAGCCAAGGGCAGAGCTGTGCACGGGAGCAGCCACCAGCCACAGTGCAGGAGCCCGCCACGGCTGGCAGCCTGTAAGCACAGAGCCCTGTGGTTAGAAGAAGGATGTCCCCCCATTGTCTCCATGTGGTTGTTGCCATTTCTGTGCCTGTGAATTTCTGTTCAGAGGGAAGAACTTTTTCACTGTTGAGGTTTTTTTAATCTGCACCCAATTATTTAAGGCCCTTTCTGTTTTTATTTGTGAAACAATCTGGCTGTGGTGCTGCTGCCACGCCTTGTTCTGTTGTACACTTTCAATCAATACTTTTTTCAAACTAAAAGCCCAGAAAACGTAGCTGTACTTTTGGTCCTTGGTTCTTTCCTGGAGATGGGGGAGTGAAGAAGGTGGGACGGGAAGAAGAATGTCTGTCCCTGGTGTCTCAGGGCACTGCAAGATGCATCTGCAGCTCACAAGAAGCAGCTGGCTTCTGCCATGTGGCTGCAGAGCACCAGCCCCCGCTGCAGTGTTTGGGGCTGCTGCCTCTCCATTACCCAGAGACAGGTTGTGTCTGCCAAAGGGACAGGGGTACCAGTCACCCTCCTGAGCTAATTGGCAGGCAATGCTGCATGCTGTCTTCAAAGTTTCACAAGAGACAACTCCTGCCTGGTGTGCTGGACGGTGTAAAGCTTGTACAATGTGTGTTGATACTGTAGCTGGTCCTGCAGGAGTGAAGTCTGTGGGCTATAAACCACTGATGGAAAGGTCAGCTGCTGCTCCCTGCTGCTGTGCCCCTTCTTCTACCTGTCGTGGTGTGGAGCACAGGGAAGCACATGAGGTTTGCAGGCCAGGTCACCTGGCACAATTTCCTCCAGCTGCTCTGGGGTTCCTGTGTCGTGGGGGAGTGCCCTTGGCAATGCCTTGCACTGAAGTCTTCCCTCTTCAAAGATGAAGTCCACCCTCCTGGTCCTGGTCTGTTGTCTCAGCCTCTGCAGTTCAGTCAGCCCACACCTCACCAGCCTGGATGGGTGCATCTTGTGTCATCTTTGAGCCCCTTCCCTGGCAGCCTTGAGCTTAAGCCTCTGTGTCTAGCGGCTCTCCAGCGCTGATGTGCCCAGACCTGAACTGTTTTGATCATCAAAGCTGAGTTCCTGCAGCCCTGCACAGGTGGGAATTCAGAGACACAAACAGGCAGGCACTGCAGTCGGATTTGCTGCTTAGGCTGATTCTGTGCTCAGAAACTGGATGAGCTCATGTGTTGCTCTAGAATGGTGCTGCCTGAGTAAAGCACCCAAGAATTTTTTTCCTTTGCAAAAGTGGGTTTCTTCAGGTTTGTCTCACTCTGGCTAAGGGGCATCTTGGTACCTGGAGCTTCCTCCCTGCTACAAATGTGCTGGCCAAATTGCCCCCAAATTTTGAATAAACGGACTGAATTATCACAGGAATGAGCAGAATTCTTTTCTCCAGTCCTAAAAGCATTTGTTTCTGAGGTTCCTCTAGTTTCCATACATCCTTTTTAGTACAGGGACAGTAGCGATGCTGCAGAGCCTTGTGCAGAAGGGTAAATCCAGTCCTGGATAGAGTGTCCAGAGCTGCAGTGCCCTGGGAGGCTGAGCTGAGAGGCAGTTTTGCTCAGTGGAGTTAAAAACACTGAATTGTCATGTGCCTGCTGTCTCGTGCTGCAAGGCATCAGTCTCGAGAGGATTTGGCTTTAAACTTTCTTCCTGTTCATTAAAGTTTTTGTAATAGGACTTAGCACTGGACTCTGTGGAGTCCCCTAAAATGACTGGTTAGTGATGATCTCATGTTAGTAATTTGTATTACTGGGTGTAACTGGGCTTAGGTCATTTATTGGGTGCTCTGTTGATGTTTTATCATGCCAATTTTTAATCAAAATGCTTTGTGGTATGTCATGTGCCATATCAAAGGCCCTTATATCTACAGTTATTTTCATTAACCTGGTGAAGCTGTTCAAATAAGAGAATCAGGGATTTTGCTAAGATGACCCAGTAGGTTATGTGATGACAGCTGATCTCCATGAATGCAAAAGAGCTGTGCCGGGGCCAGGTTCTGGTCGCCTCTTTGAAGCCAGTGGGGGCACTGGCCTGGCTGCCACCGGGCCCTCCAGGACAAAAGCAAGACCCAGGGCTGCCTGAGGTCTGGGAGGGTCAGTGGGAGACACCCCTGGCAGCCACAAGAGCTGCTGCCCATGGGGCTTGTGACTGTGGGATGCTGGGGCAGGGGGCATGTGGGGTGAGTGGGACTGCTACGGGCTGTTTGGGGCAAGGGAAGCCCTGAGGGGGGAGGAACAATCATGGGAAACGGGCATAGAAGGGGACAGTTGTGTGTAAAAAAGAAATAATTATGGATCACCACGAAGTGATCTTCTTTTCTAGCTGTTTTCCTGGGTGCATGGGCTCTTTCTACTGTGCAGAGGGGGGTGTGGGTCTGAGTGCCAGCAAAGGGGGAGACCAGCATGCTGGGGATGAATGCTTACCTCAGTGGGTACTCGCCAGCAAATATTGAGCTGGACTTGCTGGTGAGCAAGCAAAGAGGTTTGGGAACCAGGTTTTGATGTGATCTGGGACAGATCCTGGAGAGACCAGAGGTCTGAGAGTACGTTACTGAAGGCACTGGGAAGCTCAGGCTCTAGGGGGATGTGGTCAGCTCCGCTGCAGATACACAGGAGGCACAAAGAAACAACAGCAGGAGGAGTAATTTGATAATAACCTGACCTAGCTACTCCCAGGCCCATCAGAAGAAAAATGCCATCCCCTCAAAGGCCAAGGTCCAAAAATGCAGGTGGCCACAGAAGTAGAAGAGCAGGCATCGGGTGGGACTCAAATCACAGCCAACCCCCCCCCCCCCCCCGCCAGCCCATGCCGGGCCTGTGCCAGGAGCCATCAGCCCCACAATCCAGGCGTGACGCCCATCACCATGCCTCATCAGGAGCTCTCTGGATCACCTTGTGAGCACAGAAGGGTGGCTGCCTAGGGGTGCAGGACACATTATGGGATGCAGGGAAAGAGCACTTGGGGATATCACAGGATTTATTATGGGATGTTTAGGGGAGGAACCAAAGGTAGGAAAAGGGAGGGCTTTAGGAGAGTTGGGGGACAAGTGTGGGAAATAGAGGCATAAGGGAATGAAAGGGTCTATTTTCATGTAAGCAGGGACTAGGCAGTACACAAGTTTGGCCGTGCTCTGCCTGATCACCACAGTCTGTCCTGTCACCTTATTCCACCTTTGACTACTTACTTTCCTCCACATGAGTATGGGGGGGACAGGAGGAGCAGCTGTGGTGCCAGCAATGCACGCACATGTGTGTGTGAGCACTAGCAAAGAGCAGCTGTACCAACTGGGCAGTATGTGATTGGGGCCTGGGAGCAAGGGAGTGAGTGGGTCTCTAAGGGCAGCTCTGGGTGTGGGAGCAGGGGTGGGGTGGAGGTGGGAGGGTGCCTGTGGGACCACGGGAGCCCTGGTTGGCTCTGAGTGTGAGTGTGCCTGTGCATCTCCAAGGCAAGACCACAGGCAGGGAGAAGGGTGATGGTGTAGACGCCAATCAGTGCCAGTCCTGGGAACTGTGCTGTAAGATGCTACTAGACTCTGCTAAACTTTAAGCGCTAAATGTTCAGAAGCAGCTTTCTCTCCCAAGGATGCTGCAGGGGAGTCAGACCAGTAGGCAGGATCCCACTTGCCTGAAACCGCACACCCCATCTGGCCCAGGGTGCCCACCTATGGCCCGTGGTATTGCCACATGGTGCCTCCACACTGGCCTGGCTGCAGGAGTCATCTGTGGTGGAGATCAGGACCCACGCCCTTGAGCTGCTTGGCCCCAGAAGCTTGGGGGACAGCAGCAGCTGCCCCCACCCCAACCCTGCAGCCAGTCCAGGGCATTCTTTAGGGGCAGCCTGGCTGCCTGCAGGTAGGGTGGGAGGCTACAACTACCCCTGTGCATGGAGGCACCAGGTTGGCCACCACTGCCTTGTCCTCATCCACAGGTAGAAAGGGGTGCCCTGCAGCTTGTGCCAGCATCCCATGGGGTGTGAAGACTATGCAGGATGTGGAGCACCACAGCTATGATGGTGCCAGGGGCCAAATCAGGCCCCGCCCCCCCCCCTCCCAGGGGCTACCCCACAGAGGAGTGCGGGGCTGCACAGGGCCCTGTAATCCCAGTGCCACCAGGGAGGAGAGCAGCTGTGGGAGCCTGGGTGCTGCAGGCAGCCTCCTCCAGCTGCGAGAAGCCACAGGACTTTCAGCAGAGTTTTCTCTCCTGCTTTGGAGTGGGTGCCCATCACAACAAGGACCTGGGTACGTTCCCTGTCCTGCAGCACCCCACAGCTGGCCCAGGGCACAGCCCTGGGACCCCTTCACACACTGCCGGAGCAGCCAGGAGCAGGCAGGGACACCGATATACAGACACAGATCACCATAGTGAGACCAGTGTGCTCCCCAGCTCTGCCCCAGCACAGTGCATGGCCTCCAACCCTCGGGGGCTGCTCTGGACCCTAGCTGCAGCTGCCCTGCACCACACACGAGGGCTGTCTGCCGGAAGCCATGTGCTGCCCCCAGGAAAGTCGTTGTGGGCATGCAGGATCCATGGGTGCCACACACTGTGCACCAGGGGCTGGCCCAGCTGGGGCAGGGCTCAGCCCCTACCTGAGGCGCTCGGTTTGCTGGTGCTGGCTGAGGCTCTGCAGCAACATCCCACCCTCCCAGCTGTGTGCTGTGCTGGTCCTGCACCCGCAGCACTGTTTCCTGGGGTGTTTGCACAAGGGAATATTCCCCCCCCCCCCCGCTTTCCCCATTCCTTGGCCCTACTTGTCCCCTCTGCCTGCTCCACTGCCTGCACCTGTGTGGGGCTGAGCCCACCCTACCCCACCTGCTTGGCCTCCTGCAGTACCTGGCGGGGGGGGGGGGGGATACACCACTGATGAGAGCCTGCAGTGATGGGGGCTGTGCTGTCAGGGGGCAGCTGTGCTGCAGGAGACAGACAGACCCTCTGAGAGTAGTTTTATTTCCCAGCGGTGCCAATGCTCAAGACTGCCTTCAGGGAAGGGGTGGATGGGGCTGGGCGCAGGCAGCACTGACCGCAGTCAGTACCTGCGCAGCCTGGGGATGGCCAGGACCCAGTTCACAGGGCTGGCAGTGCCCTGCAGAGGGGGAACAGCTCCGCCACAAAAGGGTATGTGGATCTTAGTGGCAGTGGC
Organism: Balearica regulorum gibbericeps; assembly: GCF_011004875.1. Taxonomy (NCBI): domain Eukaryota; kingdom Metazoa; phylum Chordata; class Aves; order Gruiformes; family Gruidae; genus Balearica; species Balearica regulorum. Next base: position 215,667 of record NC_046186.1, read on the forward strand.
AGGTGGGGGGCTCTGTGGATCAAGGGTCTCCCCGCTCAGTGCTGCAGAGTCCCCCTCACTCTGCAGGGACACCCACGATGCTGCACCTGTCACTGGTGCCTCCCAGGGAGTCTCCAGAGAGACTCTGCCCTGACAGCGCGCTGCACAGGCTCTGCTCCCGGGCAGGATGCGGCACTGCTTCGATCGACACCTCCACCTCGATGTTGATGCCTTCCCTGCAGACAAACACAGGGCCTGAGGGCAGTAGCCCAAAGGAGGATGCTGCCATGTCCCTGCCTGGTGCAGTGGGCATGGAGAAGGCTGTTAGGAAGGGGCCGTGCCAGTACCCCTGCCTCCCCAGCACAGCAGCCCTGGCCCACCTGTAGGATGTGTCCTGGCCCTCGCTCAGCATGCTCCCCGCCAGGGCCACCGTGCTGGCTGACTGGCTGTCCTGCTCCTTCCATACTGCTCCATGGCGCGGGCTACGGCTGCTGCTGGGGAAGGAGGTGGTTGTGTCTGGGACTCCGTCCTCACCCCCCCTGGGGCTCGGCAGCACTGACCACAGCTCATTCACTGGTGGAAGGAGAAATGGCACTGAACACCCTGTTCACAAGGACTGCTCCCCATCAGAGCAGGGAGCAGAACAGCCCCCCAGACTCTTGGCAGGGGGTGCAAACAAGCTGGTCCCAGACTGCTTTGGGCAGCACCTGCCTCCCCACAAGGACAGAGGTGTGTGTGGTACCGCCCGGGCTAGAACCGACAGAGGTCCACGGGGAGTCCCTGGCTCTGGAGATGTCACAGCCACAGAGACATGAGGCAGGATCAGGGCCCACGTGGCCAAATGGAGGGCACAGGCCAGAGGACAGACAGCAGTGCAGGACTCACGCTTGGTCAGGTTCTCCAGCTCCACCACGCCGAGATCCCCAGGCTGGCTGCGGCCACCCCCGCACCCCCAGCGGCTCCGACATAGCGACAGCACCACCACCCCGTAGACGTAGGTGAGCATCAGGGGCACACCGACTCCTGCGGGCAGACAGGCAGCTATTGCCCAGCCCCTGCCAGCGGCCCTGGCTGTCCTGCCCGCCCTGGTCTCAGACATATCCCTTGAGACACTCCACTGCAGTGGTCCCCAGCCTCACTCTCTCCGGCATGTGGGCAGTGCCCCCAGCCGTGGCACGCTGCACTTACCCACCGTGACAGCTGTTATGATGGGGGACACAAAAAGAGAGAGGAGGACGCTGCTGGTGACAGAGAGGCACTGCTGGCACCCCGACAGGCTGCTCCTCCGGCTCTGGCCCAGCACCTCGAGGAGAAGCAAGACAGGTGAAGGGCTCTGCAGGGATCTCAGCGCACAGCCCCCAGGGATGGGGCCTCTTCCCAGCCCTGGCAGAGCTCTAGCCGCAGCCACGGCTGCCCAGACACCCCTTCCATCTCCTCAGGGACAGGCAGCCATAACAGTGCTGCCACCGCAGCTCAGGTGTCCCTGGAAAACATGCCTGGACCCCCAGACCCCTTCCTCCTTTTGCCCACCCCAAGCCCCACCTCTCCAGGCGGAGAGTACCCTCGCTGGCAGAGTGTTGGGGTGGGCAGCAGAGAGGGTCCCTGCAAGGAGGGGCTGTGGGGGGCCAGGGGTGGCACAGGGACATGCTGTGGGCAGCGGTGAGCACTGGGTGTCTGTCCAGGCCTGAGGCCATGGGCTGCCCAGGCTCAGTGGGGAGCAGGACCATGGGGACTCCAGGGCCCCTTGCCAGTACCTTCCTGCCCATGTAGATGGGGATCCCAATGGTAATGACAGGGACAGCGATGCCCGCGACGAGGGAGATCACCATAGGCGCCCCCAGCACCATGCCCAGCTGCCACAGGATCTTCCGGGTCCGTGACCAAGGCCTCTTCCCCCAGAAGGTGCAGCCAGAGGGGCTGCAGGGACAGAGTGGGGCTGGGCCAATGGTCCCTGCGCAGGGGCAGGCAGACACCAGCACAGCCACCCTCGCGTTGGGGAGAGACCCGTGGGCCCACGAAGGAAACAAAGCCAGATTCCCCGATCCCAATCCTGAGCTCCAGCTGCCACACAGGACCCCTGCCTGTGGGGTGCTGACAGCCACCCCAGGCCCCCAGCCCTGCCAGACTCAGCAGCACAGACCACTCTGCTCCCCCCACCCCCGATCAGCCCCACAGCCCAGCCAGCCCCAAACCTGGCTGCACATGGCCATGGCTCTCAGTAGGGCCTCACTGCCCCCCATCCTCGCCCCACAGTTCCTGGCAGGGGCCCCAGCCCCGGCCCAGCATCACAGCACTCCCAGCTCAGCCCACAGGAAGCTCCTCCAACCACCCCTCAGCTCCTGGCAGCCCCTCTGCCCCGGTCCCCCAGCGCACCCCATGGCTCCCAGTGGCCCCACAGTCCTGCACTGACCTCAGGAAGTGCACGTCAGAGATCTCCTGCAGGCAGAGCCAGCAGAAGAGGCAGCCACAAACAGTGCAGTTCATGCGGTTGCAGCTCCCGTCATTGATCTTCATGATGAAGGCACTGCAGCGGGGACAGACCTTGATGTCCTCAGCCTCGGCTAGTGGGGGAGAAGGAGACGAGATAGAATGGGCAGGGAGAAGGACAGGACAGTGCAGGTCCACCCCCACACCCTGTCCCAGGATTGCAGCCCATCCCATGGGTGTCAGGGTGAGCCAGGCACAGCAAGGTCCCACTCCACACCCCCAGCTCAGCTGACACAGAGCCTACATGGCTCCGTGCACAGGCAGCCAGCGGGGACCAGTGGATCCCGGCTCCGCAGGGAGGAAGGTACAATGGCATCCGAATGTGCCACTCAGCCATGCCAAATCCCTGCCCTGCTTGCTCCCACCCTGGGACAGGGTCTCACCATGGGTCGAGTCCTCTGGGTGGACTAGCTGTGCTGCAGGGTTGGCCAGGCTGGGGGCTGGCAGCACTGGCACACAGGGGCCATCAGGGTGCCAGGGCTGCCGACAGTGGTAGCAGAACTCAGTGCCACAGCCCTCACGCCCGCAGGTGAGGCGGGGACACTCAGCACAGCCGTAGGCGATGACAGCGTAGCTGTGGGGAGAAGGCAGTCAGCATTGGTGGGGCCAGCAGTGCCCACGGCCCTCCCTGCGTCCCCAGCACAGCCATTCCCCTCCCTGGCACAGCTGCAACCCCTGCTCAGGAGTCAGGTGCCATGCTCAGCAGCTCAACAACTGCAGCGCAGCCCTCCCTATCCAGCACCCACACAGTTCCCCTGGGGCCTCATGGACTGGCCCAGCATGGCCAAGAGCACCAACCCTGGCAGAGACACACTGCTGCTCAGGCTCTGCAGCTGGGACAGGGATCAGGACATGTCTCTGAGCAGGTCCAACCCCAGATGGGACCAAGTTACGAGGGGATCGAGTCTGGAAAAGGCTCATGGGACACAGGCGCAGTCTAATGCACATCAGTTCCCAGCTGGGGAAGCCCATTGCCAGTGCAGGAAGGAGGGACCCACGCTGCCCTCCCTGCTCCCGGCTCCGCACAAGGGGCCAGCCGGTCACCTGCAGTCAGGCGCGGGGCACCAGCGGGTGCCAGGGTCGGCCACCAGCAGCCGTCGCAGGAGGAACTCCTCATACTTGTCACGGAGGGCAGGCTCGGCCAGGAGACGGTGGACATCGGCAGGCTGGAGTGCGGCAGGGCAGTGCGGGCAGGCCACCTGCACGCGGCTCTCACTGATGGCGATGCGCAGGTACTGCTCCAGGCAGGCCTGGCATGAACGGTGGTCGCAGGAGGCAAGGGTGGGAAAGGCCTCAGGAGGCTGGGGCAGCAGGCACAGGGGACACTCCACCAGCTCCTCGCCCTCGCCCAGGGGTAGCGCAATGCACATCTCCTCAGGTTCCTCCAGCTCTGGCTCCAGTTCTGGTGACGTCTCCCCTCTGACAGCCTGTGGCTTCCGCCCAAAGAAGCCCAGGAGGCGGAGGGGCCCGGGCATCTGCATGGGCTGCTCCATGGTGGCCCGTCAGGGCGGCAGCCAGCTGCTGTCAGGCTATGGAGGGCAGCAGGAAGGTGCCAGCCCCAGTGCAGTCCCCATGACCAGGCTCCTACCTGGGCCTCAGAGCCAGCATCCTCCCCAAATGTAACAGCTGAACCATCTCCAGCTGCAGTCGGCACGGCTCAGCCTGCAAAGGAACCGCATGTGACAGTAAGGTCTGGGCCTTGGATGTGGGAACGGGCCCTCAGCACCCATGAGACCCCACTACCGCCCTGCTGCCAGGCCCTGCCACCCTGCCAGACCCTAGGGCCGTCCACCAGCCGCACCATGGAAAACACCCCGGCAGCTCCAGGACAAGCCACAACCCACAGAGCTCCTTGCAGCCCCCAGCCAGCCATCCTTGCAGGTCCAGGACAGCGATGCTGGCCCTGCCAGCAGAGCCCTGGCCCTGGCATGAGCCCTTCAGCATGGAGACACTGGTCCCCTGCCCCAGCCAGGGCTGTTCCAGATCGTCCCTCCTCCGGCGAGTCACAGCCCACAGCCCAGCCCCGGGCGCTTGCTTCTCTCTGCTCCTGCATCCACCTCCTCCTTCACCCATAACAGCTCCCACGCACTGCATCAGCACAGCACGGGCAGCAGCCTGCCCTGACATCACAAGCAAGCTCCCTCCGGGCAGGCACAGCCCGGGACATTGCTCACCTCCTGCACCCCCTAGCACAGCCACCCCTGAACTGCACATGCAGCCAGACCTTGTCCTTGCTTGAGGTCTCCAGCTGACGTTCTCCCTCCCACCGGGCCTCAGGCAAGAACAAAAGTACCCAACCTTGAGCTCCCACAATCATATCTTGCCTGGTCAATGCGACCGTGGTCACCTCCAGCCATTACATCCAGCCCCGTCCCCGCGTTGGCCTGAAGGCCCTGGGTGACAGTGCTGAGGCTGACCAGCCCCACACTGAACAAAGCAGCCACAGCCCGTCCCCAGTCACTCACATGCCCCTGAGCCAGTTCTGTTCTGCCCCATCCTGTCTCCTTCAGTTCAGCATCAAAGTCCAGAGACACAGGACCTCCCAAATTCCCCAAGGTGGGCAAGACAGTGGTCTTCACAAGGAAGGCAGTGGTGAACGCTGTGACAACCAGTTTGTACACAGGGCCGTACAATAATCACACCCCTCACCACCCTGAGTCTCCGTGGCTCTTCTTGCCAAGGAGACATGGCTGAAGCTCCAACTTTCCACTGCAGTTTTACTGCCCAAGAGCCACAGACTTGGTCCAGCTGGATGCCAGTGCTTGCCACTGCGGACACAAGCTCCTTAGCTTAGCCTGCATCGCAAAGTTCCTAGCAACGGCTAGCTGGAGGGAGCCCAGAGGAAAACTCAGGGCAAATCAAAACTGCCACCACTCACTACTCCACCTCAGGATTAGCTCACAGAAGAGCAGGGAACATCTCACTGCCACAGACAAAGTGCATCCTCCACAAAGGTTGGATCCTGAACTGTCCTGGGAGATGAGAGCTCCTCCACGTGCCCTGCAAACCCAGGGCAGCAGGACCTGAAGCCTTGTGGGGAGCGGTCACTTCTGACCAGTGCTTCCCCACGTCCCAAGTGCTGCACTAAAACTGGCATCACCCTAGCTGCTGCTGAGTTTGTAGAAGAGACAATCAAGCCAAGGCACCCAAAAGCCAGTTAATTAAGTGACCAGAAGCCAGGTGATTACAGGAGAGAGGAGGTAAGTCTGCCAGGTTTCCCTTAGAGCTCACATGAGTTTGGGGCCATACCATAATCCCTCCCGACAGCAGGGTCAGTCTCTCCACTGTTCTCCTTGCTCTTTCCTTATCTATACCCCAAAAAATTGTACCCTATGCTTTATATCTCCACAGCATACCTCCACCTTGAACAGCCTCTGCTGTTTTTTCTGTTTGAGCACAGCTAGAACAGCAGAAGGACTGGCATGGGAGGTGGCAGATATCAGTGACGGCTCAGGTAAGACCAAGGAGTCTGATTACATCTGCTCTGCTGGGAACAAGCAAGGGTGCTGCACCATGTCACTCCAGGTGATAAAGCACTTTCCAGTGAGGTGGTAACTGAAGAGCTCACGGAAACTGGACTGAGATTGGATTTAAATGGTTGTTAAGAGTGGGAGGTACTGCAGGAGGAGCGCAGAAAGGAACGTGCTCAAACACGGGAGAGGGCAGTGGGACGGCTGTCCTGGGCGACACATTCCATCACCGCGGACTCCACCCAGCAGAACAGCAGGAGCCAGCACCGGAGCAGGAACAACGGCTATAGTGACACCATGGAGATCGGCTGTCTGACCAGGGGGGCCAGCCCGTGAAGACACCCCATGTCTGTGCACCAGGACTGTGACACCCTGACTAAATGGCTGGGGCTGCACAACACAAGCGAAGAAGCACTGGTAGTGATCTAAGTGGCCCCATCCTCCGGCCCCAAGGTACCTGTCAGCGGGGAATCATTGCTGATGACATGGCACGGCCATGGCTCCCCTGGGACTGCCACAAAGTCCAACACATTCGACTCCCTCAGGAACCTGCAAATAAACAAAAACTACCCGTGAAGAGGCTCCGCAGCAGCAGCCCACGCAGCCAGGGTCGCTTGGACGTGTCAGACAGCTCTACTAACGGAGCCACAGAGAAGGCAGAATGAGTCCTGGAGTTGGGGACCACATCCAGGGCATGGACCTGCCCTCAGCAGAGAGGACGAGTACAAGATATGGCTGAGCCAGAGCAGGGCTGCTTCCCCCAGCACACATAGCTGCACACCGGCCATCTCTGGAGAAGGGCCAAACAAGTCCCCGAGCAGGGTAACCAGGGGCCCTTCTCCCCCAGAAGCAGGACACAAAGTCCTGGATCTGCACAACGCTGAGACACCAGAGACAGAAGCTGCAGGAAACCAACCAAAGCAGAGGGAAATGTGACAGAAGGAGACAGGTGAGCTCCCCTGGGAGCAGAGGTGTGACTGGGCTGCACGAGGAGCCATGCAGTGTCCCCAGGGCCCAGCTAGCTCCTTGCCTGGCAGGGTCAGAGCACGTCTGAGTGTCTGGCAGCCGAGCCACGCAAACTGGGGGACATTTTCTGGGAAGGGGGGTTATGAACCACATGGACATTCCAGGTGAAATCAGGAGCTCCGTCGCATGGGGCCCATCATGCAGTCCTTGGGAGACCCAGGCAATAGGGCTCAGCTCTGCGGTCCTCGAGAGAGCTGTGACCACGGGGATAGGACTGGCAGAGGTAATGGCCACAGAGGAGCCACAGCACGGCCACAGTGCCCTAACGCTGGGGTCACTCATGGTCTTGTTCTGCAGCTGCCTCTCCTCCCGTGCCTGGCTGTGGGGACCTGGGCTCCCCTTCCTCTGCAGCCAGTTCCCATGGGGGTCACTGCAATCACAGAATAATTCAGGTGGAAAGGGACCTCACGAGGTCTCCAGTCCACCTTCCTGCCCAAATCAGGGTCAGCACTATGATTAAGGGCTTTATGCCAATTGGGTCTTGAAAACCTCCAAGGATGAAGACTGCACAACCTCTCTGGGCAACCTGATCCATGACTGGACTTCTCCCACTCCCCAGGACAGTACAAGGGAGCAGGACCCCGGTGGGCATCTCCAAAGGATGCTTTCAGTTGCCTCTGGAGATCAGATCACAGGCAGGACTGCGAATCCCTCTCTGCACTCCCAAAAGCCCCAGATCCCTCATCCAGGCTGAAAGGATCTCAGCACCGGAAGGACCAAGATGGTGAAAGACTGGAACACTGCCGCTCATTGCTACCCAAGCGTCCTCCTGCATGTCCGTTCTCCAGCCTGCCAGCCCATCCTCCCCTCTTGCCCCAGGGCAATGTGGGCTCTGAACCACCCGGCCCCACTCTGCCAGGACCCCCCGAGCCTCCCGAGCTCTACAAGCCCACCTGTGCCACGCACAGAAAACACGTTTCAACCCTGCGCCTCCAGCAGCTCATCCACCTCCCTCCTGCAGCTGCCTCACCCAGACACCTTGCTCCTTCAGCCCTTTCCTCTGCACAAGGCGCCGCTGTCCCCCGCGCTCCGCAGGGCAGGGTCCCGTGCGCGTCCCGCTCTGACACTGCGCAGACCCCCACCCACAGCTGCCTGCAGGGACCCCCGCCAGCGCTCCCTCCAGACCTCTCTCCCCGGGCACAGGGGCAGCCGCCGCTTCCCCACCGGCCTGTCACCGCCACGGACGGGACAGGCCGACGGCCAGTGCTGCCCCTCCGCTGCCGAGCGGCCAGAACCGCCAGCGGGGCTGCGGGTACCGGCGCCGGTAGCGGCAGGCGACTCACCAAGCTCTCCCCTCGGCTCAGGGGCCTGGCGAGGCTTCCCGCGGCTCTCCGGCCACCCGGCGCGGGGCCGTGCCTGGCGGGACAGCGGGGGAGGTCGCCGCAGCCGCCCCTGGTGGGGCACAGAGACCGTCAGCCCCCCCATCCCGGTGGGCCCCCCCCCGCCCCGCCGTCCCCGCTCAAGGACCCCGCGGCCGCTCCCGGGGGCCCGCAGCGCAGATGGCACCACCCGCTAGAGACACGCCGGGACCTCCGCCCCCCCCCCCCCGCTCCTCTCTGCCCAGGAAGGGGCCGGGCCGGGCCCCGCTGCCCCCGCCCCGCCCCGAGACCTCCGTCCCGCAGAAGCCCGCCCCTCCCGGGACCCCGCTCCCACCCGAGGGGACCTGGCCCTGCCCCGGCCCTGCCCTCCCGCCCCGCCCCCGCCTGCCTCTCCCGCGGCGCGGCCCGGGCCCCCCCGCCGCATGCCGGAGACGCCGGCGCGGTGCCGGGGAGGAAGCGGGCGGCGGCGAACCCCGCGCACGCTTCCGGGTGCGCGGTCCGCTTCCGGGTCGCAGCTCCCGCTTCCGGTGCTCCCCCCCCCCGCCCTGCGGCGGCCGGAAGCGGAATTGCCCGGTCGAGGCGGGGCGGCGGCGGCCGCCCCGGGCTGGCGGGGGCGGCTGGCGGGCCGCGGGCGGGCGGGCGGCGGGGCCAGGCCGGGGCCGGGGCCGGGCACGATGCCCCGGCGGAAGCAGAGCCACCCGCAGCCGGTGAAGGGTGAGTGCGCGGCGGGGCCGGGGGGCGGCGGCGGCGGCGGCAGCCCGGCGGTGACCCGCGGCGCTCGGTGTGTTGCAGCGGACGCCGAGGACGGCCCCGACGAGACGGCGGGAGCGGCGCTGGTGCTGTCCGGCGACCTGCTGCTGGGCCGCGGCCTGGCCTTCGAGAAGGGACCGCCAGGTGCGTGCCGCCGTCCGGGCCCGGCACCGGCGCCCCGCGGGGACGGCCGTCCTGGGCGCCCCCGCTCCGGGAGCGCCGCCGGGCCGGGGACGCGGCCCGGCCCTGCCGGAACCTGGCCCCGCGCTTGGCCTCATCCGGCAGCCGCCCTCCCCGGGAGCGGTCCCTTCCCGGATCACCTCCCGCGGGGTGAGGCCCCGGCCCCCGGCAGGATCCTGCGCTGGTGGTCTCTGCCCGCCCCCCGGCAGCGGTCTGTAGTGCTGCCCTCCCCTGAGCCCTCACTGCTGTTAAGGCCCCTCAGGCACGTCGTGCCCCCGCGGTTGGTCTGGGGCCGCAGGGACACCGGGGCTGGCATGCCGCCCCACCGCCACCAGGCTCATCCCCAGAGCCGCCTGCACCGCTCTGCCCAGGAGCCCCCACTTCCCCTGCTCAGGCACGGCTTAGCTGCCCGCCCAGGAGCTGGGGCCTCGTCCCTGCGGGGTCCTGCCCCACCACTGCCCCTCAGCATTATGTGGAGCGTGGGGAGCTGGTCTGGGGGTGCCTCTCCACCAGCTTCTGCTGCTTGCCTGTCCAGGGGCCCCCCGGCCCCTTTGTGCGGCCGACCAGCACCTGGCCAGCCAGCGGCACACCAGGCTCTGGGTCAGCCTGCGGCGCGGGGCGGTCAGAGGAGCAAACGCTGCTCCAGCTCCATTAAGGTGCTTCACAAGGACTGTTGGGAGCATCGCTCGCTGCCCTTGACGGTGAGCAGTGAGTATGGGGACATACTCAATGGTGAGAGGAGGGTACCACAGACTGCCTGACCTCTGTGGCCCTGTCTGTCCCCTTGCTGTCCGTGAGGGCTGTGCTCTGGTCCACGTGCTCAGCAGCCACGCTGGGCTGTACCGACACCACTTATTCTCGTGTCAAGGCACGGTCCCAGCTGCCAAGCAGATGGGGTTCTGCTCCAAGGGCTGCACTTCCCCACAGCCCATGCGCAGAGCCTGGCGGCGAGACGGAGCCTGCTCAGCAGCTCTGGGAGCTGGATGCTGCGAGGGCTGAGAGTGACCTGGTCTCAGCAATACCTTCCTTCCTGCTCTCAGCCACCAGCCCCAGCCAGGGAGCAGGACCAGGCACCTCAGGGCCCCCTGAGGTCAAGAGAGCCATCACTGTCCATGTCCTGGTCCTCGCCCCATGGGCAACGTAGTCCCACCTGGGGAGCACTGACACAGCCGTGCTCAGGGGACAGTGCTCCAGGGATGCTGTGGCACTGCTGGACTGCAGGCCTAAGCTGAGGAGATGGGGAGTCCCTTGGTGAGGGGCTTGAGGCAGGGTCAAGGGTTCTCTTGGTCGTAGCCAGGCCCTCACACTATGCCCTGGCCTGGCATCTGCGCTTCAGGTGGTGCTTGTGAAAAGGGACTGCAGGCTGCAGGGACTGCCCTGTCCCTGCATGTGAGCAGCCTCAACCCTGCACCTGTCTGGGGCTCTGGGAGCTGGATCCAGCCAGGTGGGCAGTGGCAAAGGGGACAGTCAGGCTGCTTCGTGGGGTGGTGGGCATCTGTTGGGTCTTGCAGGCCCCAGGGCTCCAGGTCAGGCACAGCATGGGGAAGGCTTGAGGCTGGTAGTGTCAGGGCTTTTGCTGCACCTTCTGGCCCTGAGCACCAGCCTGAGGGCACATCTGGGGCCCTGAGGCAGCTGCAGGGTGGTGTGCTCTGCTCCTGTCATGCCTTCCTGGGGCATGGGCACTACCCCAGGGGCTGCAGGAGGATGGGTCTGCGCCCAGCCAGGAAGCAGAAGTGCCCTCTGAGAGCCTGGCACATACTTCCCCCCACTGCCATGGGACAGCGGTGCTGCATTGGGCCAGGGAAGGTCTGTTTTCCTGCGTGATGGAGGGGGCTGGTATTGGGCCCCCACAATGTTGGCCGTGGGAGCAGGACCAGCTGCTGCCCCTGGGGCTGGGCAGCAGTATAGCCAAGAGGGGCCCAGGGCAAGTTTTACGGGCACCCAGCCCTCCTGCCTGGGTCAGGCTGCGCTTAACACCTCCCTGCCACTGCTGCCTCTTACCAGCCAGGCCCAGCAGTGCCAGTGGATGCCAGCTGCCTGACCACCCACCCTTCCTGGTGCCAGGGTCTGGCTGCGGCTGACACTTGGCTTGGCCAGCTGCAGGGCAGAGGTGGCAGGGTTTCCTGAGGCACCTAGAACAGGCCCTGCAGCAGGGCATCAGGACAGGTCATGGCTGTGAGACTCCTCACCCTGCTGTGTGCAGTGTGGTGGGCTCCTGCAGTCTCCTGGGTGCTGCAAGGGCAGGCGCAGCTGCCTGGCCCCTCCTGGCCACGGTCCCCTCCTTGGGATGGGCCCTGCTGGGACGGGTAGCACGAGCAGAAGGGCTGTGCCTGGGCCAGCCAGGCTGACGGTGTCCCATCCCCACGGTCTTCTCAGCAGACACCCTGGTGGGGAAGATCGCCATCCCGGCATATGCGCTGAGTGACGACGACTGCTCCTCTGGGTACCAGCAGCTGAGCGTGGAGAGCGACCCTGAGGAGGGCGGGGAGCCCGGCCCCGCAGCACTGCCCTGCCGCCAGTGTGGGCTGCAGCTGGCTGCCAGCCTGGGGCAGAGCTGCCTGCAGTGTGCTGGCACCGAGGGGGGCCGCAGCCAGCGCATCGTGTACTCCTGCCAGCTCTGCCCCTTCGCCTCCCACTACTCCAGCCACCTCAAGCGCCACATGAAGACACACAATGGGGAGAAGCCTTTTGCGTGCCCGCAGTGTGCCTACGCCTCTGCCCAGCTGGTGAACCTGACCCGACACCTGCGCACGCACACAGGGGAGAAGCCGTACCGCTGCACATGCTGCAGCTTTGCCTGCAGCAGCCTGGGCAACCTCAAACGCCATGAACGGGTCCACAGCCAGGACAAGCCCTTCCAGTGCGCTGCCTGCGACTATCGCTGCAACCAGAGCCGCAACCTGAAGCGGCATATGCTCAGCCACCGTCTGCCTGAAGGCGAGGGGCCGCACCGGCGGGATAAGGACCCAGGTAAAGAGGAGGGGGGAGTGGGTGCAGGTGAGAGCCTGGGGCTGGGGAAGGGGCAAGGCGTGCATCCTGCCATTGAGTTGTGCCAAGCCTGGCACCACGTGCCGCCAGTCTCAGCCGGGACACCGTTGCCCCTGAGCCTGCGGCTCCTTGCAGAGCTGAGTCCTGCCAGCACTGCGCTGCCCTGCTCACAGCCGTTTGTGTTTTTTCCACAGAGCCGCTGCTGCCGGAGCTGGGCCTGCACGTGGGCAGCGGTAGCGGCCCCTTCCTGCCTGGCTGCACTCGGCTGCGGGGCGAGGAGGCAGCCGCGCTGCCCGAGCTGCTCTTCCCTTTCACGTGCCGCATGTGCGGGCTGGTGCTGGACGACGGGTTTGCGCAGGATGAGGGTCTGGCTGAGCAGGTCTGTGGGCGCTGCAGCCTGGCAGTGCTGGGCACCGAGCCAGGCGCCAGCCCCCGCAAGGGCACTGGGGACAAAGGCTTTGCCTGCAGCCTGTGCCCCTTCGTCACTCACTACCCCAACCACTTGGCGCGGCACATGAAGACACACAGTGGGGAGAAGCCATTCGCCTGCCCGCTCTGCCCCTACGCCTCTGCCCACCTTGACAACCTGAAGCGGCACCAGCGAGTGCACACAGGCGAGAAGCCTTACAAGTGCCAGCTCTGCGACTATGCCTGTGGCAACCTGGCCAACCTCAAGCGTCACGGGCGCATCCATTCGGGTGACAAGCCCTTCCAGTGCAGCCTCTGCAGCTACAGCTGCAACCAGAGCATGAACCTGAAGCGGCACATGCTGCGGCACACGGGTGAGAAGCCCTTCCAGTGCCGGGACTGCCCCTACACCACTGGCCATTGGGACAACTACAAGCGCCACCAGAAGATCCATGGCCACACGGCTGAGAGCTGGGTAAACCCACGCAATGCCAAAGCCCTGCTGGCCCCTCCAGCCGTGGGCACAGCCCTGCCCTGAGACAGCACTTAGCCTGGCTGCAGGGGCCTGGCCCTGTGCTGGGCCCAGGGCACCTCAGCCCTGCAGCACCCCAGCCATGGCCCCTGCCCTCCCTGGGGGAGGGACGTGCAGCAGACTCCACAGGGGCTCAGGGCTGCCTTATGCAGGGCCCACGGGTGCGCCGGGGTCTCCAGCAGCCGTGTCCTGCCTGGGCAGGGTGAAGCCCTGACCGGTGGCTCTGGTGCCAGGCTCAGGTACCTGCCCCAGCAGCGGTTGTGCTGTGCCCACACGCACTCCCAGGGCAGTTCCTGCCTGTCAGCGCCTTCCTCTGCCGGAGTTTGGGGAAAAGGGGGGGGGAGGGGGGAACAGGACTGGTTCCGTGGCTGTTGCCATGCCAGTCAGTGTAATTTATATTGTGTATAAAAGCATTAAACAGTCAGTTTTGTTATCTGCTATTCTCCCAGGGGCCCTTGTTCTGCTTCAGGACAGGACAGTGTGGGGTGGCAAGGCGTGCAGGGAAGGGAGGGACAGCGGCTACCCCGCAACAGACAGCCCAGTACCAATCAGGATCCATTTTAATCATCATTGCAGTGTGTGAACATCAGTTACTGTCCATTAATGCTCTGGTCGGTCTGAGCAGCAGGAGATACGTGGTTACAAGCCTAGATTACACTGGAGTCTATGAGCGGGTTAGAGAGGGGGCTCTGCGCAGGGCCCCCCTGGAGACAGTTTACTGTAGTTGTCTCTGAGCAGAAACCTAAATGCTAATTTGGCATTATGGAGCCTCACGAGGGCCGCTCGGTGCCACCAGGCTGCCGCTGCCCCAGCCACCCAGGGCAGCTGCCCTCCCATGCAGCTGGGTGCTGGGGCCAGGCCCTCCCAGCTGGGGAAGGGGGAGCTCTGCCCCCCACGCTGGGCCAGGCTCTGCGACGCCGCTCCAGGGCTCGGCCTGGGCACGCTGCTCAGGTTGGGCTGGTGCCGCCCTGGGAACAAGCCCTCTCCCAGCTGGAGCCAGCAGCAGGAGGAGTTCAGCTGCCCCCACCCTGAAGGCAACGGTGGGCTGGGGGTAATCTCCCCCAACCCCGGGGGAGCAGGGGAAGTGGATGTAGCAGGTGAGAGGCACGTTGATTGCAACCTGTCTGCAGGTTGTACATTCCTCAGCGAAGGCCCTCGGGACGGTACTGTCCTAGGAAGGGGGGCACTACAGATCTTCATCGCCAATGCCCTCAAAGGCATAATTGCCATGGAAGTCATTAGCACCCACATCGTTAGTAGAGCTGGAGTGGCTGATCCCTCGCAGACTGACAGAGGTGAGCTTGCTCTGTGGAGAGGGGAGACATTAGAGAGGACCCCCGCTCCCCCCCTGCTCATTCCAAGGGCAACAGCACCAGTGTGCCTGCACACAACTCACCGAGAGTTTGGCCATCGGCTCCCGGGAGGCATCAGGTGAGTCCTGTGGGGACAGCACGGTCAGGCAGCGGGACACAGCACCTGCTCTTCCCACCACATGTCTCCCTTGCTCCTGGCCACCACTCGCCTTCCTGGGACTAGGCTAGGCCACCATCCTTTCCCTCCTCCAGGGAGTCCGGCTCCCAGGTATGGGTCTTGGACCCCTTTCTCTTCCCAGGGCCACAGCTCTGGTACCCGACACACAGTGAAGCCCATGGTCATACATGTCTCCCCTACCAGAGCCGTAGGGTCCCACTCACCAGCAGTGGGGGCGACTTCACAGCTTGCTGGCTGTCCGAGCGCCGCAGGGCCCCATTCACCCGCCGGCGAAACATCTGCAGGGGAGGAGGTTGGCTCAGCCACAGAGTCCCCACGGGCAGCTCTAGAGGTTAACATGGCCCCTGGGGATCCTTCAGCTGGCCCCATCCTGAGGAGAGCAAGCAAGGCCCAGCCTAGACCCCAGGGAGTCACACGGGCAGGATGGAATCCCACCACAGAGACAACGTCCAGCCCCAACCATCACCTTGCGGATGCTGCCTCCAGACTTTTTCACCATCAGCTCGTCCACCATGGACTGCAGGCAGATGCTGAGCATGATGGCCTGCAAGGGAGAAGTGTCACGAGTTTCCATGCGCCTCACAGCCTTCCCAACACACCACGCTGAGCCCAGACTGACTCTCTCCCTCATGGCTGCCCCCTTGCTCCCACCCTTGTCCACCACCAGCCTGGCATGCAGGCAGCCCTACCTGTGGACTGGTGATGGTGACCCACTGCAGCCGGTCTTTAGTCATTAGATACTCAAAAGCCAACTCCAACTTCACCTCAGACTTCCCTGGGCTGCTCCCCGAGGGACCGTTGCTCATCGGCACCTGCAAGGGCACACGCTGAGGCTGGGAGCCTCCAGAAGGAAAGCAGCCAGCTTCCCAGGCCTCTTTGCTGGTGGAGGGCAGCCCCCAGCCAGGTGCTGGACACCCTGCCCAGCTTCCACTGGCCTTCCACCACCATCAGGCCCCTCAAACATCTTCACACCAATGATCCCCTCAGCCCCAGAGCACAACTCAAACCCTCCCTAGGCCAGCTGGGCTGGAAGCAGGCAACACAGCCAGCACCTTTCCCAGGGAGAGCTGCCAGACCAGCTGGGCACAGCTGGGTCCCACCAGAGTCCTCCCTGCTCCCCAGGGCCCCACAGTCAAGTGGCACTCACCGAGGATGTGACCCGCCAGCACCGCATGCGCGTGACCTTGAAGCTGCCTTCCTTGATCTGATCGCTTGGTAGCCGCACCTGGAAGTTGAGTTCGTTGTTGCCAGCACTGACGACGACGTGGCATCCCTTCTCAGGGAAGTCAGTGACACAGGGGTCGAACTTGAGATAGCCGTAGTACTTCAGAGTCTGTGCCAGGCGGATGAACTGCGGGCAGAGCCAGGGAACCTCAGCACAGATGGCCACCCTCCCGGGCCAGGAACAGGCAATGAACTCAGCACTGCGTGTTCACGTGGGAGCAGTGCGGGGACTGCTCCAGTCACAGCATCATACCCTCCCCTACCTCCTTCTTGGAGACTTTTTCCTGCAGGGACTTTAGCTGCCGGTGCTGTTCCTTGTTGACAAGGATCCATCCATGCTCAATGTCTGACACCGTCTACCAAGAAGCAGAGGCTAGT
Source organism: Balearica regulorum gibbericeps (assembly GCF_011004875.1). Taxonomy (NCBI): domain Eukaryota; kingdom Metazoa; phylum Chordata; class Aves; order Gruiformes; family Gruidae; genus Balearica; species Balearica regulorum. The sequence goes on from NC_046186.1 coordinate 231,899, forward strand.
GAGCAGCTGGGCCCAGAGCCACCTGAGACCCCACACAGCCGTAGCTGAGGGGTACAGTGCCCTCTTCACCCAGCTGGGCTGCACCAACCCTCACCTGCGCGTACAGCAAGTTCAACCCCACACGATGCTCCATTACATCATCGTCATAGGAGGAGTCCCAGTAGCTAGAAGGGAACATGGGTCAATCTATTCCCCAGCTCCTAACAGCAATGGGGAGAAAAACACCACCCATGCTGGGACAAGATGTCAGGCTGTCTCTGGCCAGCTCCCCTGGTAGCTGTCAGTTGCCATGCCCCACTCCCCCTCTCAAGCAGCTGCCAGGAAAGGCCGTGTCTGGGAAAGCAGAAACAGAGGCCAAGCCCAGCAGGGCAGCCCAGCCCCTAGTGTCACAGCTGGGTACGCCCAGGTGTGTTCCTGGAGGCCAAAGCACCCCGCAGGAGGCAATGGCAGGAGGGGAGGGGTCCCACTGCAGAGCAGGGAGCCCCGGACACCACCCCACTGCTCCAGCAGTCACTGCCCCTCCAGCCCTGCCACTCACCTCTTGCGCAGGATGATTCTGAACTCCGAGTTGTGCAGGCTGGTGACGGACACATACGGCAGCTCAAACTCCTGCAGCTTCCGCACGACTGCAGGGAAACAGCAGCTCAGCAGCAGCTCAGGGTAGCAGAAGCCCACCAGACACCCACCAGCCAGGGCACCCCAGGGGAACCCACTGGTTTCCCCCCACCCAGGGCACAGCCATGTGGTGCAAGCACACAGCTCTCGCTCCAGGGCAGGGCCCAGGGCAGACATCCCACTGCAGCCCTCATGGGGCTCCAGCATGTTCTACTCACAGGAGAAAGCTCCGTCCTTGGTCTCTCTCACTAGGAAGAGGCTGAAGTAGCCAACCAGGTCATCTGGCAGATCCAGCTTGGAGGCCACAGCCTGGGAGTGAGAGCAGGAGGTCATCACTTCCCACAGAAAGGCAGCACTTCTACATCCTTACCCCATGGCAGGACCCAGCCTGTGGGTGTTCTGGGGCCTCCCAGCAGCAGGAAGGCAGCACCTCTGCTGTACTGGGGGCCAGGGCAGGGGGGGCAAGCGGACAAGTGGGGCCTGGGGCATCATGCCACCATGAAACAGCTGGGGGCCTGCTGACATCGATCTGGGCCCAGAGAGGGGCATGAGCACATCGACACACCCTCTCCAGCTCTACTGCTCTTCAGCCCCCCAGGACAACCCTGCTCTGGGGCAGGGACGTGGCAGGGAGGGCCAGGGGGCTGCCAGGCTGAGGGAATTCCTGCACGTGTGGGAAATCACAGAACTCAGCAGGAGGAGCTGGTCCTGCCCAGCACAAGCGCTTTGGCACCTCAAGGACATCCTCTGTCTGGTCCGAGGTAAGGATGGTGACCTTGACCATCTGGCCATTGGAGAGCAGCACTTCCAGCACCACCTCCTCTGTGGGTATCTGCTGCGTCTCCTGGAGAGAGAAACAGGACTGCACCTCCACCACCGACCACCCTCACGCCGCTCAGAGTGCCCCGCAGTCCAAGGGCCCCAGCACGTACCACCCGGCCCCAGCGTTACCACCCGGCCGTGGCGGTCAGCACTCACCCCTGTGCAGGCTGCCCCAGCAGCCCACCACATCCAGCAGCTCCTGCCCCCTCACCTGCTGGGCCTTGCGCAGGAAGCTGTTGAAGGTCTCACTGCCTCCCAGCGTCTGGTCCTGCCGCACTGGAGGTGGAAGACGAGCAAGGAGTCAGGCGTTATGTGGGAAGGGGCAGGGACCCACACCAACACCCATCCACTCTGCGGCCCCTCAGAGCGTGCACCTAAACTAAGCATGTGCTGCCTGTAGGGCATGCACATGGGTGGACTCCCCACAGGTGGAGGCATCAGCAAGGCTCCACCTCTGCCAATGCAGGGAAGGTGCTGGGATGGAAGAGCTGACATCCAGTGGACAAAAGCCTAGCTAATACCAGAACGAGACTGGGAGTATCAAGATGGGCCACAGCAAATGGAGCAGTGTGGGGAGGAAGATGCGGGCAGTGCCCCGGTGCCCTGAACGACCAAGTGAGGGGCAGCCAGCCCTGAGCTGAAGCATGAGGCAGACCCAGCTTACCAGCCTGCATGTATTTCTCCAGCTGCTCCCGTCGTTGCTCTACCTCTGCCGGAGTGAGTGTGAAGATCTTCTTTGGGGGAAAGGCTGGGACCACATTAGCGCCATACTCTTTCCTTAACTGGGAAGAGAGCAGAGTGCTGCAAGAGCCTCCAGGGAGACGGTGGCTGCTTTAACCCCCGCCCCCCCCAGCTGATTTCCAAGGCCCTGGCACGGCAAGCGGAGAGCTCGCCAGTGTTCCTCATCCAAATGGGCAGCCAGCAGTTTGCAAGAATCCAGCCAGGCTGCCACAGAACAGGAGAGGAGGCCTGCACCTGATGCCAAGGAACAGAAAACAACATCCTGGCCGGCCCCATGGGCAGCACTGCGCAGCACACGCCTGCCCACACCCAGCGCAGTGCCCGACACTCCAGCTCTCCAGCAGCACACAGTGCCTACTTGCAGCACCCAACGGCAGCCCGCAGGGCCCAGCACCCTGCCAGCCAGGAGCGCAGCGGGCACCGCAGCGCTGCCCCATGGGAGGGGGGTCAGTCAGCAGCAGCTCTCACCGCTGCTGGGGACAGTTGCCTACCTGCTCATGCAGCCCCAAGAGCTGGCTGTAGCGCACTCGGCAGTGCAACACACCGTTCACGTGGATGTTGTAGGCCTGCGGGGACAGATGCCAGTCAGATCCCAGCACCCGCCGGACAGAGGGGCCCTGGGGCCTGCCCAGCTCAGGGCACACGGGCCACCCAGGGAGAAGCCTCTATAGGGCCCAGCCCTGCCACAGCCCAGGAAAAGGCAATGCTCCTGAGGACCCTGCCGGGGTGCAGATGGGGCACCCCCAGCCCTCCCCTCCTGTCAGCAGAGCTCAGCCGCTGCCCCGGGAAGCACCAGGACCCACCTGGCACCCTCACGTGCCCCGTGCTGGACTGGGCACTGCTGTGGGAGCTGGGTTTGCCTTGCAGACACCGGCTCCAACCCAGAGACACTGATCCTGGCAGCATGCCGACCACCACCTGGACCCCCTCCAGGTGCTGACCCAGAGCTCTGCTGCGTTTCCCTTGCAGGGCCGGGGCCCTCTCCAGCTCTCGGGGGCAGCACCCTAGCAGCCTGGAGAGAGGGAGGGCCCATGTGCCCCGAGGCTGCCCATGGAGGCTAACGCACGCAACAAGTGGCCCCAGGAAGGCACAGCCATGGCCCCCAGCACGGCCAGGACCAGGAAGGGCTGCTGTCAGCAGTCAAGGGCTACGCATTAGCAAGTGAGGACGGATCAAACACCCAGGGCTCACACAGATAAGTATAATAACAGCACTGAAATGTTTCTGTGTGCTCATCCTCTGAAGATATGTCAGTGTTGACCTGCAGCCCAGTGGATATGGTCAAAACCACTCGGGAAGTACAAATGCATCCAAGGGATGTCTCTGATAAGACACCAGGAAGGCGTAACCCCGCAGCTGTCCAGCCACAGGGAGAGCGTGGAGCCATGCTGCAGCCCCGTGGACATGGGTGCCCCAAGTCAGTGGGCAAGGACACCCCTCCCCGCAGCAAGGAGAGGCGGCAGCCAGCAGCTGCTCTCCATTCTGCAGGTCCCACAACACATTCAGAGGGGCAAGCACAGTGACACAGCAGCCAGCACAGTCACCCGGGCTGTGCTCAGGCCAGCAAAGCCACAGAGAGCTGCATGGCCGTGACATCCCCGCCACCAAAGCCTGCAGGCCTGGGCTCACTCCGCCACCTCTTGGGATGCATGGCCACAGCCAGCCTTTGCCATGGGGCAGGGGTTTCCTTCTCCATGTGCTGCCTGCCCACTCCAGTGCCACCACAACATACCCCAGCACTACTGGGGCAGCGGTTGCTTGAAAGCATAAGGGTTGCTGCAGAGTGCCCCGCAGGACATGCCCCCACCTCATGCCCCCCGGGCCAGGGGAGAGGCTGGAACCCCTCTGGGGTAGCTCTACCCCAGCAGGCACCAGCCCAGCTGGGGCTCACCTGCGCCACAGCTTAGGGGGAGCTCTACAGAGATGGGGGGAGGCGACTGCTCCTGCTGCAAGGGATCCCATTGTTATGGAAATTACACATGCTAGTGCTAAGTTTTGACTAACTTTTTCTACAACACCTTGGAACCGGTCCCCGGCTGCTGCCCCCAGTGCCCCTCTGCTCTGCACCCCACCCTGGCTCAGCTCCCCACTGACGCTGCAGGCAGAGCACAACTACGGCTGCACAGCGCATGGGGCCCTGCGACTCCACGCCCCAGCTCCTGGGTGCCTCACTACCAGCAGTGTCCTCCCAGGGGACAGCGCTGTCCCCTCTGTGCCGGAGCAGATCCCACCATCCCCAGCATGGCCTTTGGGAGGGTGGGAGGACCGCATCACAGGGGCTGGAGACACCTCCAGCTGGCAGTCGCAGCCCAGGCAGGTACCTCCTGTGGCCATTTTGCTCACTGGAAGCCTCAAGTGTCCCCCTGTCCCTGAAAGGTGGGGCTGCTCAAGGTCAGCGGAGGCACCCGTCCAGGCCACACTGGCCCTGCACACACTAGATCTCATACCAGCTTCCAACCCAGAGGCAACAGCCCTGTTGTTCAGGTTCCCCGTGCAGAGCCCAGGAGACCATGACAAATGCCGGGTGGCACAGGCAGCACTCACGCCTGCCCAGCATCAGCGCAGAGTCCTGTCCTGGCAGGGCTCTCTGTGGGGTCACCAGCTCCTGCCCAGACCCAGGGCTGCAAACGAGCTGTCCTCTGGCACTGAAAACAAGGTCTTCCCCTGCCCAAGGAGCCATCACAGCACCTGAGGGCAAAGTGCAGGGGGAGGCACAGGGCCAAACACACCTCAGGTGCTCGCTCCTCCGGCCCTTGTGCGACCGCAGCTGCCTGTGGATCACCAGGTCCCTTCACAGTCCTTCCCGCAGTTCACGACTGCCATCCATGTCCCTGACACACCACCTTACGCTTCTGAGAGGACCAGGGAGATCTCCCAGAGAGGGATCTCAGCAAAAGGACAGGCAAGGGGTCTGCACGGCAGCAGGCATGGAGGAGCAGGCTGCCCGGAATATGCAGGGCCAGAGCCAAAGGGACCATGGAGCCCAGAGCTGCGTGCCCTTGCCCCGAGCTGAGAGCAGAGAGGAGCGCAGGCCTGGATCCAGCCCCTGCGGCCACACCGCCACCTCCACGCAGTGAGACCCTGCTCTGTGGGCAGTGCTGCCACTGCCGGCCCCACCGGGAACGGGGCTCTTGGCTCCCGGAGCCGCCTGGCCGCTGCCCTGCAGCAGCGTCCCTCCGGATGCTCTGGGGACCCGATCCTGGAGGAGCTGCCAAGCCGGAGGGCGTTCACGGCACGCTGAGCAAAACAGGAAGCCGGGACGGATGGACGAGCTGGCAGGCCAGGATGAGCTGGGCCCCGGGGACAGGACAGGGCCCCTGCCCGCTGCCCTCCCCCCTGCCCGCAGCACACCGGGCCAGTCACCCCCCGGCGCAGGGCAGGGCCCGGGCACCCCCCGAGCGGCAACCGCGGGGCCACACCCCAGGGACCCCCCGAGCCCGCCGGAGGCCAGACTGGGCCGCAGGGCCCGACCCCGCGGTGCAGGCGGACACCCGCCCGGCCCGGGAACGGGGCGCCGGCTGCGAATGCCGCCGGCTGCCCTCCGCGCTCGGCCCCCGCCCCGGTCCCGGCCCGCCCCGGCCGCCCGCCACCGCCCCCGGGTCTGCGGGCCCGCACGGCTCCACCGGGCGGGCGGGGCAGGGACAGCGCCCGCCCCGGGACGGCGGGCTCGGACCCGGACCAGGCCCCGCTGGGCGCTGCCGCCGCGGGGCCCGCCGGAACCGGGCCGCGGGGCCGTACCGCACCGCCCCGCACCGCGGGACAGCTCCGCTCCGGCCCCGCTCACCACGTAGGCGGCACCGCCGTCGCCGGCGCGAGTCTCGGTCTCGGGTATGGAGAAGTGCATGGCGGGGCCGGGGCCGGGCCGGGCCGGGTCGCGCGCCCCCGCTACCTGCCGCGCGCCGCCATGTCGGGCCGGGCACTCCCCGGCGCCGCCCCGCGGGACCCCGCGATGGCGCGGCCGGCAGCACCGCCCGCCGGGGCCGGCCCAGCGGCCGCCCCGCCCCGCCCCGCCCCGCTCCACTGCCCGCGGGCCCGGCGCCGGGGCGAACCGGTGGGGAGCCACACGGCCCCCGGCGCCGGGGCTTGGCCGTCCCGGTGACACACACACCCACACCCACACACCCCGGGACCCCGCCGCAGCCCCGGGGTAGCCCCATGCCCAGTGCGGGTCCCCGCCGGGGCGCCCGGCAACGTCCCAGTGACACCCAGCCGTGCCGCAGCCCTGCCCCACCGCGCCCGGTGCCGAGCGCGGGCCCGGAGCGGGACGGGCCCCGGCCACGGGGAGCCCCGGGGGACCAAGGCCCAGGGCGCTGGGACAGCCGCCCCCGGGCGGGGAGAGCCCGGGGCTCCCGGCCGCGCTGGGACCGGGCGACGCGGGGGGGGGGGGACGACACACACACCACACCCGGGAAAGGGAACGGCCCCCATGCCGGCCACGGAGTGGCGTCACAGCGCGTCATGCGGAGGGCCGCTGACGTCACGACAGGTTGCGCAGCGCCCGCGGGCGGCACCGCCCTCCGGCCGGCAGGGGGCGCTGTGGGCGGCGGACAGGCGCCATGGCGGAGCGGGCCGCGCCGGGCGGTGAGTGCGGGACCGGGACGGGACGGGACGGGCCCCCGCTGAGCGGTGGGATCCGCCGCTCGGCACCCACCCGGCCTCTCCCCGCCGTCCCCTCCCCGTTCCCCGCGGCCGGTACCGGCCCCGCTCACGGTTTGCCTCGTTGCAGGTGCGGGCCCCGAAGCAGCCGCGCCGCTGCCGGCGGGACCGCAGGTGAGCAGGGCCGGGGACTGGTGCGGGGCTGGGGGCCGGGCCGGGGGCCGGCGTGGGGGATGGGGGCTGCCTGACGGTGTGTGCCCGCAGGCCCCGGAGCTCTCCCGGGAGGAGAAGCTGCAGCTGCGGAAGGAGAAGAAGCAGCAGAAGAAGAAGAAGAGGAGCGAGAAGGGGCCGGCGGCCGAGCCCCCGGAGCTGGGGACGCCCTCCGACCCAGGGCAGCCCCGAGGTGAGGACCTCCTTCCCTTCGAGGCAGCCCCCGAGCCTGGAGAGTCCCGCGGCACACAGGGGCAGACCCGTGGCCAGGCCCCAGTGGTCTTCCGGGCTGGGAACCTCCTCTGGCTGGAACAGCCCTGAGCCAGGAGCATTCTCCAGTTAGGGGATGCCACAGAGGGGCCTCCGGGGTGTCCTAGCTCTGTACACCTCGAGTGCCTGCATCTTGTGGGGACTGAGATCTAGAGAGGCCAGTCCCCTCCCCACCGGAATACGGGGTGGTCCCCATGTTGGCTGAGTGGGGGCGGTGAGGTGCTGGAGAACGTGGGGCTTAGTCCCACCTGCCCTTCCAAAGGCAGACCCTTGAACAGAGGAGGGTCTCCCTGCCATGGGCTGCCCCACACGCTGGGCTGTATCTTCTGGTGACAGAGGCTGGGCACAGACTTCCCCCTTCCGTCTCCTTGCAGTAGGTGCTCACCCCAAGTCCCTCCCAACCTTGGCTGATGGCCCCAATGATGGCGAGAAGCCCGCAGGGGGCAAGAGCAAAGCTGAGCTGCGAGCAGAGCGCCGGGCCAAGCAGGAGGCTGAGCGGGCCCAGAAGCAGGCCAAGAAAGCAGAGCTGAGTCAGGCAGCCACAGCAGCCAAGCCCAGGCTGACCCCCACTGAGCCTCAATCCGGTAAAGCTGTCGTCACCACAGGGTGCAGTGGGTGGGTGAGCAGGGAGGGAGGGGGCTGGAGTGGGCACCTGCAGGGGCTGCTCGTCTGATCCTTCCATGGTGCCCTGGGCACTGCCCTGCTGTGCGCTTCCTAAGTCTTGGGACAGTGTGGCTGGGCCAGGAACTGCACCAGGGCAGTACTGCCTGACACTGCCCACCCTGATATCCTCACAGTGGTAAAGCGGCTGCCGGAGCACGTGCAGGTGGATGATCCTGCTGCCCAGAGGAAACTGGCCAAGAAGCTGGAGCGGCAGCAGGTAGGAGGAGGGCTGGGTAACAGGTTGCATGCTTCAGGGCAGTCATGCAGTGGTGTGTGTGGTGGGGTCAGGCTGCATGTGTGGTGGGACTAGGGCCTGCTCTCTGGTGTGCCATGAGTGAGTGCTGGGTGTGATTGGTGATGCTGGAGTGAGCAGGGCTGTATGGCAGCCTTGGGTAAGCCATCATGAATGTTGTTTGGCTACAGGTACCTCTGAGGCAGGACTATGGCACCAAGGTCAACCTGTTCTCCCACTTGCACCAGTACAGCCGGAAGAAGCCACTGACGCAGCAGATGAGGTATGTGGCCTCCTCAGCCCAGGCCCCTGGCAGTCATTTGGCTCTGCTTCAGCTGGCCTGGCTGCAAAACAGCACTAGTGAAGGGGTGTCCTGGTACTGTGTGTGGTGATAGGCTTCACGGGGTGGAGGAGAACCCGTCACTTGCTTTGAGGAGCAGCGGCAGGGGCAGCCGAATGTCCTGCCTGCAGGGTGAGGAGAGCTGCCCTCAGGCAGTGCAGGGCCACAGGAGAAGGCACTGTGGGGTTAGCCTGAGTCCTCCGGTCACAGAGCAAGTAGGGGCTGGACTGGCAGCTCCCTTCTTGTGCTGTCCCTCAGGTTGTTTGGCTGGGGGTCTGGCAATGGATTGGTTGTTCCTGGGCTGTAGAAATGCTGACAGCTCTTTCACGTTTGCCCCTGCAGCATCCCCTCCACAGTAATTCACCCGGCTGTGGTGCGCCTTGGCCTCCAGTACTCTCAAGGCATCATCAATGGCTCCAATGCCCGTTGCATTGCCCTGCTGGAAGTCTTCAAACAGGTATGCGAGCAGCTACCCATGCCCACCGGGCAGTAAGGGCATGGCACTAGGCGCAGGCATCCCTTCCTGTTCCCTGACTGCTGGGGCTCTATCTGTGCTCAGTCATCTTCAGCCTCTTCCTTCTGACCGTGCCCAGGACTGAGCCCTGCTGGTGTCCTGTTCTGGTGCTGACGCTGCAGATTTGAGTTCCTGGAGCACCCCTTTTCCCCCACCCTGTGAAAGCACGTCAAGCTGTGCGGTACATACTTGTGCCTGGTCTACAGCCTCCTGGGCGAGGGTGGTGGCGTGCAGTGCCTGGCCAGAAGGAGCAGGTGCCCTGAACTCACACTCTCTTTCTTCTTGTCTCAGCTGATTCGGGATTACTCAACTCCCCCCAATGAGGAACTTTCCCGGGACCTGGTGGCCAAGCTGAAGCCACACATCAGGTGAGGACTCCTGGTGCTGGAGCAGAGGGACTGAAGCTCTGCTGAGTGTGGTCCACTGGTCCCTTCTCTGGGTTGGTGTCCACCCAAACTTGGGCTGACTTTCCTGGAGCTCTGGATTCTGCCTCCCTGCCCACCATCCCCAGCCCAGCTGCACCCTCCTTCTTCCTGTCCCTGCCCTCCAGGCTGCTCTGGAGCTAAGCCCATTTCTTCTCTGCAGCTTCCTGAACCAGTGCCGGCCCCTCTCAGCCAGCATGGGCAATGCCATTAAGTTCCTCAAGAAGGAGATTTCATGCCTACCCGACACCCTGAGAGAGGAGGAGGTGAGTGGCCTCATGAGAGCAGCAGGCTCCAGGGTGGAGGCACAGCCCTGGCACAGGCCGAGCAGGGAGAGGTGGTGGGATGCAGGCTGGGAGCAATGCTGCAGAGAAGCTAGAAGACTTGGCCATCACTGTCACCAGTGACTGGGCCTGAGCGGGGACTGCAGCCAGACCTGCTCCCCTCCGCTAGCAGGCATAGCCCAGCAGGACCCAAAGGGGTGCACTGCAGCAAATGCTGGGCTGGTAGGACTGGAGCTTGTCAGGAGCAGGGACATAAAATGGGAGAAGCTGCAGCAGCTGCACATGGTCTCAGTGAATGCAGCACTGCACCACAGGCCTGGCCAGCAACCAGCATTGCATCTGCATTGAGAAGTGACTCTTGAGTGGCTGGAGAACTTGCAAGCTGGTCCAGCTGGTGCTGTGCACTGCAGGAAGGCCACAAAGGATGCAGCAGCTGGGCACTACGTGCCCTTGCCCACCAGGACTGCCTGTGAGAGCATTGTTCGGCAGCATCAGTAAAGTCACAGATGAAGAAGGTTTTTTCACTGCTTAGCTGTGTCCCATGCAAAAAGCTTCACAGGAGCCCGTTGGCTGTGGAGCAAGGGGCAGGGTGGTGGTATATGTCAGGAGGACCCCTGAGGCTGCATGACTGGTGGGCTGACGGGTCAGGCTGGAGAGTCTCAGCAGTGAAATCTCCATGGGATGACCAGAGCAACTGACCAGGAGATGCGGGGGAGATAATGGGCAGAGCTGGAGAGGGCCTGATGGCAGCTCAAATGCGTGGTGAGGCACCGTAGTCTGCTGGGAGGCTTGTGCCAGGACAGGAGTGGCCCTGGGTGTCCTGCAGAGGCCCTGTCCCAGGGGAAGGTGCCATTCAGCAAACAGGCTGGTTGGGAGCTGGGCAGGGCTCTCCACTTGCAGGCAGAGCTGAGCCCACAATCCTGCCAGACTGGAAGGGACAACAGAGTACAGTGTGGCATGGCCATGCTGTATGGGATGGCACTCTCTCCCCAGGCGAAGGAGAAGCTGCAGGACACTATCGACAAATATCTGCGGGAGAAGATTCTTTTGGCAGCTGAAGCCATTTCGAGGTCTGCCTTTGAGAAGATAAATGACAACGATGTGATCCTGGTGTATGGATGGTAAGAGGAGAGCCAGGGCAGCCAGGCCAGTGGGTGGAAAAAAGGAAAGTTGAGTGAACGTGGGAAGCTCTTGCAAAAGCAGTTTCTCAAGGCTGGGAAAGTCAGTGTTGTCCAAGGGGGAGGGATGGGTTGTGGTTCTGGGTCCAGCTACTAGAAATAAAACAAGCAGGGAGGGGCAGTCAGGGGGGTGCCAGCCAGAACTTGGCTGTGGTGAGGTGCTGGTAAATAAAGGCACAAGGGAGAAGTTTATGACCAGCAGAGCAGGACAAAACAGTGGATGTATGAGTGAGTCGGGGCAGAGCAGAGCGTGGCCCTGGGCTCAGCACTTGCTAGCTGGACATGGAAGTATTGTTAGTGCTTCAGAAAAAGCAGAGAGCTCAGTAGGACTCTTGTCCCGTCCTGGGAGATGGAAAGTTGATAAGGTCATGTCACGAGGTGGTGAGAGCGCACTTTCTGCCTGGCAGCTGCCAAGGGGAATGCTAAACCACATCTGTGGAGCACAGTGGACAGTGTTGGCAGGCCTGGCTGCGAGCAGGCATTCCTGGAGGGCCCCACTGCGGAGGGCTGTGTCCTGCAGATGTTTCCTGTTTCTCTGCACACTGGGACAGGCTAGGTGCTCGAAGCACTGGAGCCCTTGGACTCATTAGAGGAACAGGAAGGTCTGATCAAGTGGCCTTGTATCAGCCTATACTGATTAATGTAGTTGTGTTAGCACCTCAAACTCAACTTGTGAAAGCCTGAGTTTGCACTGCCTGAGTTTTGACTGTCCCAGACCTGCCGGCCTGTAGTGTTACAGTGGGAAGGGGGAATCCCTTGCTGTGGTCGCAGACAGGTGGAGGTTAGGGCTGCTCCCAGGGAGGGCTGAGATGCGGCTTTTCCCAGGGGGTGATACCCTGTGCAAAGTCAGGGAGAGGGGGCCCTGGAAGCAGGCGTAGCAGGGAGGTGTCTGGAAGGGATAGCACTTGTAAGAGCAAGGGTGGGCCTGAGCTCTGCCCAGACTCATCTCTGGGCAGCACTAGCTCATCAGGGTCTCGGTGGGAGAGACCCTGGTTAAGAGAGACATTGCTCTGTTTGGGCTGGATGTGCTCGGGAACCTGCCGTGGCAGCTGGCACCTGGCATTGCCTGCTCTGCTGTGGTTGCTGGCAGCCAGCCCCTGCCATCGGGCATGTGTCAGGGCTGTCCCCTGGGTGAGACCCCACACTAACACCCAGAAAACCTGCCTGGCCGGCGCCCGATGAGTCCCGCAGTGGGGCCAGCACCAAGGAAAGTCTCCTGGCACTGGGCTGCATTTCTGGGCGATGCTGGCAGTGAGCAGCGCCAGCGCAGGGCAGCCATGCATGCTGGGTGAGAGCCTGGCCTGGCAGGACAGGCAGCCTCCTAACTGGTGTCTGTCAGCTCTTCCCTCGTGAACCGCACACTGTGTGACGCCCACGTGAAGAAGGGTCGGGCCTTCCGTGTGATCGTGGTGGACAGCCGGCCACGGCTGGAGGGCCGGGAGACGCTGCGCCGGCTGGTGCGGAAGGGCATTCACTGCACCTATGTGATGATCAATGCCATTTCTTACGTGCTGCCTGAGGTGAGGAGCGGAGCAGGGCTGTGCTGAGGGCAGTGGCGGGCATGGGGGAGGCTGCAGCATGATGGAAGGTGCTAACAGATCCCTGCGTTTCCCTGCCAGGTGTCCAAAGTGCTGCTGGGAGCCCACGCACTCCTGGCCAATGGCTCTGTCATGTCCCGGGTGGGGACGTCCCAGATAGCGCTGGTCTCCAAGGCCTACAACGTGCCCGTCCTGGTGTGCTGCGAGACCTACAAGTTCTGCGAGCGAGTGCAGACGGACTCTTTTGTCTCCAATGAGCTGGGTATGGCTTCTGTCCCCTTCCACCTGGGACCTGCTCCCTCTTCCCGGTGCTAGCCAGTATGGGCTGCTCTGCCCTGCCGTTCCCCTTCCCTGGTGAGGGGCCACCACTTGCGCAAAGGGTAGCCTGGCAGGCAGCTGTGCTGCGTGCTCCCAGGGCAGGATGGAGAGGTGCTGTCTCTCCTTCTGATCCTGCCGGCTGGTCCTCTCTCTGCAGATGACCCCGATGACCTGATCGTGCTCCGGAAGGGCCAGGCCCAGCTAGGTGGCTGGGCAGAGAACAAGTCCTTGCGCCTCCTCAACCTGGTCTATGACGTGACGCCGCCTGACCTGGTGGATCTGGTCATCACAGACTTGGGCATGATCCCCTGCACCTCGGTGCCTGTCGTCCTGCGTGTCAAGAACGTAGATCAGTAGTAGGGGCAGCTGCACGGACACTAATAAACCAGGCTTCACAATATACCTTGTCTGCCTTCTGTGGTGTGGCAAGAGCCCTGGCACCCCGTGTCACCACAGGCTCGTCTCTGCACTTTCCCTGGGCATGCTGGCACATCTACCCAGCTCTGCCCAGCCCCCCACCTCCCACTCCAGGCTGCAGCAGGGAAGGATCTTCCCAGGCCCCAAGCCCCTTCTCTGGGACCTGGAGGAAATGGTGACACCATGGTGACAGCCCCTGGCCCATGCCTCTTATGGCTGCGGTTCTGGCAGGCGGTCGAACTGGGCTTGTGTGGGAGAGCCCAGCACCTCTGACCCTGCAGCACCCTGGGGGTGCCAGGGCTGCTCCCACCACGAGCTGCTCCTGCAAGAGGGGCTGGTGCAGGGTCTAGCCTGAGCAGCGGCTGGGGGCTTTGGCACAGGGAAGGGGGTGTCCTCCCCTGTTCTGCAGCATTCCCATCACTTTCTGATGCAGTAAAATCGGTGTTCATTGTAGCTTCTGGCAGGGATTGCTGTGGGCTGTTTGTGCTCCCCCTTGGAGCCTGTCACTGCCGGTGCCCTGTGTGTTCCCATCTCCGGGGGGAAGCAGGGAAGAGACGGCAGGGTGCTTGTTATTCTGGCCTCTGCCCCAAAAGGGTGTTTTTATACGCTGGTCTTGCCTGTCCTTGCTGCTGTGTGCAGAGCCAAGGTTGGTGGGGGCAGCCCTGTGGCCCTGGCCTGGAGCAGGGTGAGGATGGCCGAGCACTAACAGGGCTCAAGGGCTGGCACTGGGCCCTGGATGGGGGCACAGCGGGTCCCTCTGTCTCTCCACAACCAGCTGTGCGGCTGCTCTCTGCCCCCGGGTGCGCTGGGAAGACACGGTGGGGCTCGGGGGGAGCAGGCTCCCGCACGCTGGGTGCTCCTGGTGCCAGCTGGGGCAGGGGAGCCCTAAGCCGAGGCCTTCCCGCGGGGTCAAGGCAGGGGGCAGGCGGTGCCCCGCCACGTGGGGCTCTCGGCTCCGGCTGGGGTGGTGTGGCCCGTGGGGAACCGGGGCCCTGCTGCTCCACAGCCACGGCACTGAGGATCACCCGGGACGGCGGGGCCGGGGCCCAGGCTCGCCCCAGCGTGGCTCCCCCAAGCCGCCAGGGGGCGCCCACGGCGGGGGCCATGGAGACCGCGCCGCTGCCGGCAGAGCCGCGCCCAGTCGATGGGGCGGGGCCTTGCGGGACGGGGCGTGTCCATGCAGATCATCCGCGCAGGGCGTGACGGGAGACCCGTGCGCCGCGGCACCGGCGGTGGCGGGCGTCGAGTGGTGCGTGTGCGGCGCGCGATGTCGGCGGAGCGTGGGGTGCAGGAGGCGCGGTGCGTGTGTGCGGGGGGAGAGGGCGGCGGTGTGCGGTGTCCGTGGGTTAGGGGTGGGGTTGGCGCGGTGTGGGGGGCGGGTGCGGGAGGGGAGGTCATACTTACCTGGCAGGGGAGACACCATGATCAGGCAGGTGGTTTTCCCAGGGCGAGGCTCATCCCCTGCACTCCGGGTGTGCTGACCCCTGCGATTTCCCCAAATGCGGGAAACTCGACTGCATAATTTGTGGTAGTGGGGGACTGCGTTCGCGCTCTCCCCTGGCATCTCTCCCGTACAAGGACAGACTAAGCGGGACACCCCGTTCGGTGCTTCCTGACGGCTCTCACCCGTGCGCCCTTGCGACCGAGGGTCCGGGGCCCCGCGGGGGGAGCGTCGAGTTCGGCGGGCGGGCAGGACCCTCGCAGGCCCCGCTCCCTGATCGCCGCCATCTCTCCGCGGGGACAGCGGGAGCCTCCGGCCGGGGCGCAGCGGGGGCCGCGGGGGCCGCGGGTTTCCCGTGTTCTGCCGGCGCGAAGGCTCCGTGATGGCCGCGTTAGAGCAAAATCAAACGTAACCAGGACCATCGCTGCTAAAGGACGGCGTTGCACGGCCCTACCCCTGCCTCATGTTCATCCAACCGATATACTAATTAAGATGTGATTGTCAGGAAGTAGAACTGTAACCGATAAATTGATAGTTTGACCAACTACCCTTGAAGAACCGTTTGGGCTTTGCAGAAGTACCGGGAAACGAGGGGACAGGTAATTGCGGCAGGGGGAAGGGCGACCACCGACCCACGGACCACCTACCCCAATTATTCCAGCTGCTCGAAGATAAAGGAGGAGAAAAGAACCGAGCGTGCGTTCTAGTTTGCATGCTAGACCAAGAAACGTAACCCGATCATTTCTAGAGTAGCGCTGCATACGTGTTAGGAAGATGCCTGTGTTAATGCATGACGTATAACTAACCCTGATGCGAAGCTCTGGGGTGCTGTTCCGGGACAGACGCTGCACCTGAACGAACACGCCACGAAATACCTCTGCTCCGCGCGGCTGTGAGCGTATGGGCCCCGGGTAAAGGAACCCCTGGGTTTGGGACATCAGCCTCCTGCAAGCGGCACCTCGCGACCGCGGGCCCGCCCGCCCCGGGGACCCCCGCAGGACCCGGCTACTCTGCAGGGAAAGGGGAGGTCGGGTACTCTGCGGGGTCCCGGGGCCGCCGCGGTGCGGTTCTGGGGGTGTTCGCTCTGTCCTTGTACGGGAGAGATGCCAGGGGAGAGCGCGAACGCAGTCCCCCACTACCACAAATTATGCAGTCGAGTTTCCCGCATTTGGGGAAATCGCAGGGGTCAGCACACCCGGAGTGCAGGGGATGAGCCTCGCCCTGGGAAAACCACCTGCCTGATCATGGTGTCTCCCCTGCCAGGTAAGTATGACGCCCCCTCCCGCACCCGCCCCCACACCGCGCCAACCCCACCCCTAACCCACGGACACCGCACACCGCCGCCCTCTCCCCCCGCACACACGCACCGCGCCTCCTGCACCCCACGCTCCGCCGACATCGCGCGCCGCACACGCACCACTCGACGCCCGCCACCGCCGGTGCCGCGGCGCACGGGTCTCCCGTCACGCCCTGCGCGGATGATCTGCATGGACACGCCCCGTCCCGCAAGGCCCCGCCCCGCCGTGGGCAGGGGACACCACCCCCCCCCCCCAGAGCCCGGCCCCGCTCCTCACAGCGTTTGAATTCCCACATTTAAAGAAGACCCGGCGGAAGGACGGGAAAAGCGGAACCGCCACGGAACGGCCGCCGTGTCCAGAGATTTCAACCTGGCAGAGCCGTTCCGCAGCGCGAGCGTTGCCGAGGAAAGGGGGGGGTGAGGGGAACAAGCGTCACCCCCCCGAATGCGGGACCTGTGGAGCACGTCCGTGGCTGGGCAGGACAGCGCGGGGTCAGCTGCTCCAGCTGGCGGTGGCACGAGGGGTTCTGGTGTCCAAGGACACACGGACGCATCCCTGACCCACGGAGAGGAAGGATTTCTTACTGTTTCCTCCCCAGAGACCTGGGTCCCTCCTAGGGACCTTAAAAGGCTCTGCCCTTGAGAACGACGACGATCCAGGCACAGGGATGGGATGGGGACGGGTTTGGTGCCATCCTGCTGCACTCCCCCTCCCTTGAACTGAAGCGCTGAAGGCAGCCGTGGCAGCAGCATTCGGGGTGGGGTGGGTCAGTGCAGGGGACAGGGCTGAGATGACACCCAAGACCCTGTGAGGAACCTGGCCAGCAATACTCAACTCCCTCCACCACCAGCACATAGCTCTGGGCACAGCTGCCACAGCCGGCACCGCCGTCCCGCCGCCGTGCACCGCGGGGCCCACCCCATCACGGGCGGGCAGCAGCTGCACCACAGGATTGCTCTGCTCCAAATGTCTCTTCTGTGCCTGTCACCCAGTCATTTCTCTAATCCCAGTGTTAATCTGGGGTGGGTGAGAGCAAGGGAGAGCTCTAGTGAAGCCACCAAGGTAACGACGACGTCAGTGAAATGTCAGTGTATCTCCAGACACAGCTGATTGTGTGCCCGGCTCGGCTGCGATGGAGTCACCTTTTGGCACAGCAGCCCCAGCAGTGCCGCGCTCTGGCCCGCGCGTGGCTGGCACAGAGCTGGTGATGCTCCACGCTTTGGTGGCTGCTGAGTGGTGCCAGCATCGCACCAGGGCATCCTCTGCATCCCTGACCAGGGGTGGGCAAGGGGCCAAAGAGGACCCAGACAGGACAGACAACCCCAGGGGTATTGCACACCTTGTGTCATCCTGCTCAGGAATAGGATAGGATGGGATAGGGTGGGATAGGGTAAGAGTACGGTAAGGGTAGGGTAGTTCATCTGGAAGGGACCTACGACGCTCACTTCAGGGCTGACCAAAAGTTAAAGCGTGTTATTAAGGGCATTGTGCAAACACCTCTTAAATGCTGCCAGGCTTGGGGCATCAACCACCTCTCCGGGAAGCCCGTTCCAGGGTCTAACCACCCTCTCGGTAAAGAAATGTTTCCTCGTGTCCAGGCTGAACCTCCCCTGATGCAGCTTTGAGCCGTTCCCAGGCTTCCTGTCCTTGGATCCCAGGCAGAAGAGATCAGCACCTTCCCTCTCCACGTCCCCTCCTCAGGAAGCTGCAGAGAGCGATGAGGTCGCCCCTCAGCCTCCTTCTCTCCAAACTAGACAAACCCCGAGTGCTCAGCCGCTCCTCGCAGGACATGCCTTCCAGACCCTCGCCAGCTTGGTTGCCGTCCCCTGGACACGTTCGAGGACCTTCGCATCTTCTCAAACAGCGGGGCCCAGCCCAGCACACAGCACTCCAGCTGAGGCCGACCAACGCTGGCTACGGCGGGACAATCCCCTCTCTGGACCGGCTGGTCCTGCTGTGTTTGATGCCCCCCAGGATGCGGTTTGCCCTCTGGGCTGCCAGGGCACGCTGCGGGCTCCTGTGGAGCCTGCTGCCGACCAGCACCCCAGCTCCCTTCCTGCAGGGCTGCTCTCCAGCCGCTCCTCTCCCAGTTTAGGCTTGTGCCTGGCATTGCTCCCTCCCAGGTGCAGCACCCGGCACTTGGACTGGTTCAATGTCATGTTGCTGATGATTGCCCAACGCTCCTCTCTACCTAGATCCTTCTGCAAGGCCTCTTGTCCCTTAAGAGAGTCAACAGCACCTCCCAGTTTGGTATTGTCAGCCAGCTGCTAATGCGGCATTCAAACACGCTGGACAGCGCTGGCCCCAGGATTGAGCCCTGAGGAACACCCCTGGTGACCAGTCACCAGCCAGACGTACCCCATGCACTCCAACCCTTTGAGCCCAGCCATCCAGCCAGTTCTTCACCCAGTGCCCCATCGACGTGCTCATCCCACAGTTGGACGACTGGTTCAGAAGGATACTGTGAGGGACGGTATCAAAAACCTTACCAGAATCCAGCAAAGCTACATCCACCACCGTCCCTTCATCCACTGGGCGGGTGACCTTACTGTAGGAGGATATCGAATTAGTTAACCTGGACTTTCCCTTCGTGAGCCCACGCGGACTGTGCCTGATGATTGCATTGTTGTTTAAATGCCTTCCAATAGCGCCCACTATAATCTTCTCTGTAATTTTCCCAGGTGCTGGGGTTAGACTCGCAGACGGGCAGCTCCCTGGGCTTTCCCTCCAGCCCTCCTCCTAAGCTGGACTGACAGTGCCCAGCTCCCAGTCAGCGGGGACCTGCCCAGGCCTTTGGCAGACGAGCCAGCGCGGCCCCGGAGCCTCTGCCGCCAGCGCAGGTCCCCGCCCCGCGTTCCCCGAGGTGACGCCCCGTGCGGGGAGCGCAGGAAAACCCCCAGCGCCGCGTTTCTGTCCTTGTACGGGAGAGATGTCAGGGGAGAGCGCGAACGCAGTCCCCCACTACCACAAATTATGCAGTCGAGTTTCCCGCATTTGGGGAAATCGCAGGGGTCAGCACACCCGGAGTGCAGGGGATGAGCCTCGCCCTGGGAAAACCACCTGCCTGATCATGGTGTCTCCCCTGCCAGGTAAGTATGACCTCCCCTCCCGCACCCGCCCCCACACCGCGCCAACCCCACCCCTAACCCACGGACACCGCACACCGCCGCCCTCTCCCCCCGCACACACGCACCGCGCCTCCTGCACCCCACGCTCCGCCGACATCGCGCGCCGCACACGCACCACTCGACGCCCGCCACCGCCGGTGCCGCGGCGCACGGGTCTCCCGTCACGCCCTGCGCGGATGATCTGCATGGACACGCCCCGTCCCGCAAGGCCCCGCCCCATCGACTAGGCGCGGCTCTGCCGGCAGCGGCGCGGTCTCCATGGCCACGCCCCCACCCGGAACATCCCGCCCCTGCGGACCGGCCGCGCCGGTGCGATCTCCACGGCCACGCCCCCTCACACAAGGCCCCGCCTCCTGGCGCCTCGGCCCGCAGAGGCACGATCTGCATGGCCCCGCCCCTCTCTGCAGGCTCCGCCCTTCCCTCCGCCTCGGCCCGCCCCCTCCTGGGTCGTGCTGTGCCCGGAGCCCTCGGAGAAGGCGGGGCCGGGCGGGGCCGCATCTGTGGGGGTGGTGCCCGTCGGTCGGCCGTGCCCTGGGCCGGGGTAGCGGCTCGGACAACACGGGCAGTACTGGGGCGGGGCGCGGGCAGAGCGGGGCGGGCGGCCGAGATCTCCCGGCGCTGGCGGCGCTGCCGGGACGGGGCGGGGCGGTTCTGGGGGCGGGGCCGCTCTGGGGGCGGGGCGGTTCTGGGGGAGGGGCCGCTCTGGGGTGGGGCGGTTCTGGGGGCGGGGCGGTTCTGGGGGAGGGGCCGCTCTGGGGCGGGGCGGTTTTGGGGGCGGGGCCGCTCTGGGGCGGGGCGGTTCTGGGGGCGGGGCCGCTCTGGGGGCGGGGCCGCTCTGCGGGCGGGGCGCGTTGGCCCCGCCCCGGCCGAGCCGACACGGCGGCAGCCCGGTCACGTGGCGCCCAGCGAGGCGGGGCGGAGACGTGGCACCAGCCGCGCGGGACCCGTGTGCGCGGCTACGGCCAATCGCTGCGGGCGGCGTGCGCATGCGCCCCGCCTCGCCCCGCCCCGCCCGGTTCCTCCCGCTCCCCTGCGCTCGGCGGCGATGGCGGCGGCGGGACCGGGACCGGGAGCGGCCTCGGCCGGCGGCGGCCGCTGGGAGGTGGTGCGGAAGGGCCGGCGGCCCGCGGGAGGCCCCGGAAGCCGCCGCGCCCTGGGCGAGGCTAACGCCGGCCGCGCGCTGCATTTGGCCGGTGAGTGCGGCGGGGCCCGCCGCGGGGCGTGCGTGGGGCCCGTGGCTCCGGGGAGGCCCTGCTTGGGGCCGGGCGGTCTGGCGTGGGGCGGGCGCGGTGAGGCCGCGGGGGGGGGTGTCAGTACAGCGGTACGGGGGCTCCCGCCGGGCTGCGTTGCCCGGGTGGGCCCGACCCAGGCCGGGGCTCAGGCCCGGTTTTGCCCGTCGGTGCTCTGGGTGCTCCCGGCCACCTTCTGCCCCTTCCCCGGTCGCAGCTCCCATCGCCACCTCCGACACCATCTTCGAGCTGGGCTTCGAGAAGACGCTGAAGAAGCAGAACAAGGAGCAGGTCCCTCCCGCCTCCGTGCCTGAGCAGCCGCACCGGAAGCAGCACTCGGGGAAGAACGCGAAGAAACCGTCAGCAAACGACGCTGGCACCAAACCGGGGAAATGCCGCTCACTGGAGGAAGCCCTGAGAGCCGTGAGTGTGCCCAGCCAGGCCCCGGCAGGTGCTGTGTCTGCGGGCCGCTCATCCCCAGCCCGCCCTGTTCCTGCCAGCCTGGGGGTGCCCAGGTCGCTCCCGGCCGGCGTTACCCCAGCAGAGCCGAAGCTCCGGGTGCCGTTGTTAGATCTGGTCGAAGAGCGCGGCACCCTGTTTCGGCTCAGTCCTGTCGCACCTCGGCAGGAGGTGGTGGCCGGCTCCAGCTCCTGCGCCCCAGCCCCTCTGTGCTGGGAGACCCCCAGGCTCGTTACCGCGTCCCCACCTTCGCGCAGGGCCGGGCGCTCCTGCCTGCCGCTGCCTGCAGCCCAGGGTGGTCGCCTTCGCTACGGGAGCGAAGCAGATGGTGGTCGGTGCTTTGGCAAGCTCAGGGCTGGCCGGGGGTTGTGTCTCGTGCGTGAAGCTGTGCTTTTGCTGTAGGCAGGAGGCGGCTGGAAGGGAATTTCTGGTTTCTCTCCTCGCCCACTCCCTGTCTGCTGTCTGGGAGGAATCCTGAGAAGCGTCGCTGGCGAAACCTCCTTGTCCTCCCGGCTGAGGTCCTGGGGAGCCATTTGCAGCTCCTGCTCCCTGTGTTTCAGATGAATCTGTAGAACTCGTTTGTCTTCCTCCCGCCTGTTCTTGTGATCTCTGAGCACAGACTGGTTGTAGGAAGGAACCCCAAATTAACTCTGTGGAGGTAAAGTGTCCGCAGGGAAGGCGGCTGCCTGGCAGGGCTCTCCGGCAGCGCTCGCCCATCCAGCTCCACACTGGCACCGGAGTGTCGCGTCCCTCTTATGCCCCGAGCACCTCTGATCCCCCCGCCCTAGGGGGGGTTCTTCCGCTCCACTGGGCACGAGTGGTTCTGCACATCCAGCTTTTGCATGTGGAGACAGCTCAGAGCAGAATTCATGTGTGTTATCTCCGTGTGTGTCACGGCAGATATTCCTCAGGGAGAGCGGCCTGGGGCTGAGGTACGGTTGCCCTGTAGCCTTGCACGGCTCCACAGCGACAAATGACAAACACCGTTGTGCGACTGTTGCTCCATCAGCTTCGCTGAAAGCGCCGTTTTGTTTTTTTGGTGTGGCAGCAGCTACTTATTCCTCTTTTCAAAACAGCTGCTGAAATGAACATGCAACAAAAGGTGCCCGACTCTGGTTTAATAACGTGCTGTGGCTGAAATCCACGGTGTACGGAAATGCTAGACTGTGCAAAACTGCAACCAGCCGTTAAAGTCTTGCTGCATCCCCTAAACGCCCTGAAGTGCAGACAGGCAAACTCAGATAGTCTGGGTTTAAAGCAGATGATGAGCGCGTTTCCTGACAGCGCAGGAGGAGGAAGGTGAGGGGATGCGAGCCGACATCCGGACTCGCGGGTTGTTCATCGCGTGGGTCTTGATGATCTTTGCCGGGCTGCAGCCTTGCATCATCTCCTGCCCAGAGCGAGCCTTTGGTGATGCCGGCATGCTCCTCGGCAGTTTGCGCAGAGCCGGCTGGTCCCAGGTGAAGCTCACCGTACCACACATGGGAGTGCAGAGCCACGACTGGCGTGCCGGCGCCAGCGGGAAGGTGGAGCAAGGAGAACCTCCATGAGCCCGAGGACAGCTCCACGGAGGGAGAGGGGCTCGTTTCTGCGGCCGTGCTGGGGCTGCCCGTCCTTCTGACGGCTCCAGGCCTTTCTGCAGCCCCTTTGGCACCGGGCGCCTGCAGGGCCCCGCACAGGTTTTGTTATTCCCGGTAGTGGTCTTTGCTAATCTGAAGAAAATGTGTTTCCAGCACAAAAGTAAATGCTGTTTCCAGGCCAGTGCCCCCATTTGCATTAGGAGGGGGTGGACGGGGGTTCTGTGCAGGAAGGGCAGCATTCTTGGGATGAAGGCGGGGGGTGCTTCCCTCCGTGCCCAGCAGCCCCGTAACAGCTGAAGTTAACTTCTTTCCCTGCTTTTTGCCCAGTTCTGCGCATCCCAGCTTGAATTTGTTGCATGTGTCACTTCCAGCTCGACTTGGCGGATCTGCAGAAGGAGCTGGACAAAAGCCAGAGCGTGTTCCCCGAGAACCCCTCCGTCTGGGTGAAGGACCTGGCCAGCTACCTCAACTACAAGCTGCAGGCGCCCAGGAGCGACCCCATGCTGAGCCAGCACCCCCACGGTCAGTGGTGTTTAACCCGCTTCGCACCAGAGCACCTTTGTGCCTCGCAGCGGCATGCAGAGCGACGGGGCGGCCGCTTCTCTGCAGTTGGGCCGTAAAACCATGCGGGGATGGGGTGGCCGGGCACAGGGAGTGGCTCTGGATGGGGTCTCTGACCGCTGCCCTCCCGTCCCCCCTCCCTGGGCAATCATATGGAATCGTTTGGGTCGGAAAAGAGCCTTGAGGCCATCGAGGCTTGCTGCCAGTAGGAGGAGCGGAAGGAGCTCAGTGTTGTGTTCTTGGCCGGGTTTATTTTGTGCAGGTTCCGTAAGAGCACAGGTTAGAGCACAGCTTGGGGAAGAGGCAGCTTTTAGAAACATTGGAGCAGACAGGACCAAAAGAGTCAGAGGCGTGGAAGGAAAAAACCTGTTTTCACCTGAGACAAATCAGGTGGAGCCTGTCCCGCAGTCTGGGCTTGTTCCCTGCAAACTGAGTTGTTTGGGCTTTCCTTTGCTTTTTCCCCACTCCAAACAGTTTTGGGGTTTTTTTTCTGTGCCAAAACTGTTTTGGGAAACTTGGTAATAGAAAAGGCACGAGATTATTCTTTATCCAACAAATAAAATAGGAATTATTTACTTGGTTCTGGATATCACTGCAATTGGCTTTCCTTGACTATAAGACGAAATCATCCACGCAGTTGACAAATTCGACATCCCGTAGTCACCCCTTCTCTGTAAGGACCCACGACCTTGTCGTGGAACTCAGGGAATCTGCTCACAGGCGTCCGCCCTCATCTTTAGAGGGAGATTCTGGCTGGATTTTCCTCCTATGCACGATGCGCTGATCTGCGCTTGCTTAGAGCACTTGTTACTGGGGGTGATGATGGGCAAAAGAGCATCCCAAAACCCGTGCGTATCCTGTGGCATCAACGCTTAGCAAAAAGCGATCCTTCACTGCTGAGCTAGGTGCATCTACTGTAGAATAACTGAGAACAGTCGTTGTCGGCCGCGTGGTGTAGGAGGCCAAGGTGCTTCTCTGTGCTGGGCCAGCCTCTCCTTGCAGCTGCAGCTAAAACTCTCACAAAATTAAACTCTTCCCGCTCTTGTGTTGGCTCCAGACTACCCGTACTGCCTCGTGAGCAAGGAGCTGAGGAGCATCATCAGATCCCTGCTGGGAAGGTCGTCCAGCGTGCTGGAGCTCTTCTTTGACCACTGTGTCTATACCATGCTGCAGGAGCTGGACAAAACCCCAGGTAAGATGCGGTCGGCGTAGGTCCAGGGTGCCCGTCGTGCCCCGATAGTGTGGGGATCTGGTGCTGAGGCTGGCTGACCACGGGGATGCTGCTGCTCCTCTTTTAAGAGCTCTCCTGAATTCCTCTGTGGAGAAGGCGAGGTGGGAAACTCCTGCATGTCCTGCATGTGGTGAGGGGCTGCTCCTGCCCGGGCAGCTCATCAGTGGGATGTGAAATGCCGCTGAGGCCATGGCGTTTCGGGCTGGAGGAGCAGAGCAGGCATAGTGGGGGGCAAGATACGAGCCCGGCACGGTGCTGTCGGGGCAGAATTGCAGACTGCAGGGTGCGTGGTGGAAAACGCCTTTCCGAGGGCCCGTGCATCGTGGCGTGTGGTGCTGCGGCTTTTACAACGGGGCATTTTGGCTTTACGAAAATTGGCAAAGGCTGGTTTGTTGCTGTGCTGCGGTGGGGCGTTTGCTGCGAAGCGGGGGGTCCCGCCTGAGTGGCCGCGTTGGCCAGCTCTTCGGGCAGCGCCGTGAACGATGGTGATGGCCTGCTGACTGCGGCAGAGTGTCACGGACAAACCCTGGCCGCCCGTTGCTGTGTGTCCCCTGCCACGCCAGCCGCTGCCGGGAGCCCCCGTGTCCTGGAGCCCCCATGTCCTGGAGCCCTGCAGCGGGGGGTCCCAGGCAGCCCAGGAGGGAGCGGGACCCACGCCGCTGCGGTGGGGCTCGTGCACCTTCGTTAGCCAGTGAGCAGGGCAGGTCGTCACCCCCCTGCCTGCTGGGGGTGGCGCAGGGGACAGGGAGGCATCTGAGGGGGCCGGTGGCTGAGAGCCCCCCGTGCGCTCTGTTTCAGGGGAGTCTCTGCACGGGTACAGGATCTGCATCCAGGCGGTGCTCCTGGACAGGCCCAGAATCGCCACGATGAACCTGGGCAAGGTGAGCCGGGGTCCTGGGTTCGCAGGCAGTTCCCAGGCAGATGCGGTAAATCTGGCAGTGCCGCTCCTCCGCCTCCCGCCCCGAGGATCCCCCCGGGCAGCCAGGCGATGGAAGTTAATTATAAGATCTTTCCCATCTTTTCCTTGAGGCAGCGATTCAGACATTTGTATTTGACGGTATTTACTTAATATCAACATGGGTTCATTTATGATATCTTTATTTTAAATCCATATACACTCAAAAAATAATCCAGAAGCATTCCCGTTAATGGGAATTCCTTCGGGAGCCGCCGGGGTCGTTCCGAACGAACACTGCTCCAGGCTCATTTGCAGCAGCGTTGGGGTGGGACGGGCTGAGGCTCTTGACTGACATGTCTCGTCTTGCCTGCAGTACTTGGAGGTGCTGCGGTCCCACCAGAACAGGCCAGCGAAATGCCTTACCGTGCTCTGGGCGCTGGGACAGGCCGGATTCACCGACCTCCACGAGGGCCTGAAAGGTGAGAGCCGGGAGCGGAGGGCTGGCCGTACCCGGTACAGCCCGTGCGTCTCCGCTCCCGCTGCTGTTACCGCCCGGGCATGTGCTCTGCTGCAAAACGCGCTGTCCCGCTGCTGGAGAGGGGGCTGCAGTGCCCGGGGGGTCCTGGGGGCAAACGGCTTGGGGGGGGATACCCGGGAACTGGGGTACCCCCCCCCCCCAGTGAGGGCACAGCGGGCCTGCCGGTGCTCGCTTTGGAGGCAGAGTCACTGAGGCTGGAAAAGACCCACGGGGTCATCGGGTGGCGGTGTTCCCTGAGCTGGGTCGGGGTTTGCTGCCCGCTCTTCCCGATTGCTCGTCACGCCTCGTGCGTGCCTTCGGCCGTGCGTGTGAACGCTTGGCACCGCCGCAGAAGGGGAGTGACCCATGCTGAAGTGTGTTTATAGAGGCACAAACACTCGGTGCTTGGAGTGGCAACGCTGTCGAGCTGCGTAAAGTGCTTAATTATTTTCGGGGAAGCTGGAGATGTCACAAGAAGCACTTTGCTTACAGAAGGGTGAGTTCAGGCCTTGTGCCCAGCCACGGCGGCCGCTCTGCAGCAACTGGAACTGCCTTATGGCATCTCCTCTCCGGGGAGCGCTTTCCCCGGGCTGGAACAGAGAAATGGCCGGATCCCGGGAGGAACCGGGAGCAGAGTGCACTGCTCTGCCCTTCCTCCGAGAGCGGAGCAGGCGAGGTAGCGCGGCTGCCCTGGAGCCCTTCCCGAGGGGTCTGTCTGTCTGTCTGGTCACCTGCCGGGCGTTTTGAGTGGGGAAACGGGCCGGTGGTTTGTTCTGGGTCTCGGGGTAGCTGCTAGTCCTGGTGCCTGAGCATCCCTCTGCTTTTCGGTCACCCGTTGCGGAGCCAAGGAGCGCTTGCACTGATGGACAGAGCACGCAGCACGGCCGGGGAGGGCTCCGTGCCGTGGGGGCCCAGCAGGACCCCCCATTCCCGATCTGACCACTGCCTCTCTCTTGCAGTGTGGCTCGGCGTCATGCTCCCGGTGCTCGGGATCAAGTCTCTCTCCCCGTATGCCGTTGCTTACCTGGACCGTCTGCTGATGTGAGTTACACCTCACTTTCGTTACCAGGGTGTCTTCGTTAAGGGGAGCGAACGCCTGCCCAGGCTGCTGGGTGCGGGGTGACTGCGTCTGTGCTGCGCTGGTGGAAAAACCTGAGTGTGCCTGTGGGAGAGTGCGAGGGAGCGGGTGTGCATGCCCCGTGTGCCCTGCAGAGCTGCAGCCCTGGGCTTGCCATGCAGGTTCGTTTGTCCCCGATCTTTGGTGGCCGTACCTTGTGCCGGCTGCCTGGACAGCAGTCGTGGCACCTCCTGACCACGTCCGGTGCCTCGATGGCCACTGGCTCCACTGTGACTGTATAGAGATGCCAGGTTCCTGCACCGGTTTCCTCTCTTTGCCACTGCTGATGTCCGTCCTAATGATGGCAGGCAGGCAGAGCCCTTTCCGGGCCGGCCACAGTGACCCCCCCCGAGGCAGGAGAGCAGCTGAGGTGTTGCAGGCAGCTGAGCTTTTCCCTGCTGGGAGAAGGGAGATGGCGTTTGGGTGGGGGGGGGACAGGCGGCCTCACAGCCTCGGCGCGGTGTCGGGGCGCTGGGTGTCCCTGCAGTCGCTCCAGCACCCAGCGTGGAAGAACTTCTGGTGCCGCACAGCGTGGGTAGCTGGCGTGGAAGTGGGGACAGTTGGGAGCGGCTTCATGGGGAGCACCGAGGGGCATCCCCTGCCCTTCCAAAGGGCTCAGGGGGTGGCTGGCCCCCCTCGGCCGCCTGCCTGTCCCAGGGTGTGGAGGCAGCTGCCTGCGTCCGTCCTGCCCGGCCAGCTGCTGCCGGGATGCGATACAGTGCCTGGAGCTGCGGCGAGGACAGGGAACCGTGGTGGCCAGCAACCACCCACGTGTGCCTGAGCGGTGTGTCCTGCTGAAGGGGAACCCCCGGGGCCGGGCTGAGGGCAGCCCTCCCCTCCCAGGCTGTGTTCGGCCTCTGACACGTCTGTCACCGCTCACGGGGTTTGTTTACCCTGCGCAGGATGCACCCAAACCTGACCAAAGGCTTCGGTATGATTGGACCCAAGGATTTCTTTCCCCTCCTGGACTTTGCCTTCATGCCCAACAACTCGCTGCCACCCAGGTATGCCGGCACACCCCCTGGACCAGCGTGGCGTGGGCCGCGCTGTGGGGCCAGCGCCCCGGTCGCCTCGCTGGCCCCTCTCCACAGCCCCGGTGCCATCTCCCCTCAGCCTGCAGGAGCAGCTGCGGCGGCTCTACCCTCGCCTGAAGGTGCTGGCGTTCGGCGCGAAGCCGGAGACGGCGCTGCACACCTACTTCCCCTCCTTCCTCTCCCGAGCTACGCCAAGCTGCCCTCCCGGCATGAAAAAAGAGGTGAGCCCTGAGTGAGGGGTGCGTGGCTGCCGGCACTGCAGGAACCCCAGTCCCAGCACATCACTGCGTGGCTCGGGGCAGCGGAGCGGCGGCAGGCTGGACACGTGCCATCAGGAGGGCGAGGACGGTGTTCACGGGCAGGTTTTCCTGCCGCCCACACCCAGGGTCTGGGGATGCCGGACCCGCAAGTTGTTCAGTGCCCCAGGGGCTGGCTGGGATGAGAGCAGCCAGATGGTGGGTTGGGGGTGGTCGGCTCTGCCGGCTTGCGGCCTGGGGCACGGTGTGTCCGATGTGTCAAACTGAGTGACATGTGTCAGGCTGGGGGTGAGGATCGAGTGTGACGACCTGCTGTGTGCTCCTGGAATCATCACATCACAGAATCCCCAACTGGTTTGGGTGGGCAGGGACCTCCCAGCCCACCCAGTGCCACCCCTGCCATGGGCAGGGACACCCTCCACTAGCCCAGGTTGCCCAAAGCCCCATCCAACCTGGCCTTGAACACTGCCAGGGAGCCAGGGGCAGCCACAGCTTCTCTGGGCACCCTGGGCCAGGGCCTCAGCACCCTCACAGGGAAGGATTGCTGCCTCCCATCCCATCTCCATCTCCCCTCCTGCAGCTTCAGGCCATTCCCCTTGGCCTGTCCCTCCCTGCCCTTGGCACCAGCCCCTCTCCAGCTTTCCTGGAGTTCCTGCAGGGACTGGAAGGGGCTCCAAGGTCTCCCCGCAGCCTTCTCTTCTCCAGGCTGAACCAGCCCACCTCTCTCAGCCTGAGGTCTCCAGAGCAGAGGTGCTCCAGCCCTCGCAGCATCTCCGTGGCCTCCTCTGGCCTGGCTCCAACAGCTCCATGTCCTTCTTGTGCTGGGGACCCCCAAGCTGGACGCAGCACTGCAGGGGGGTCTCACGAGCTCTTCCTCTCTTCCCAGCTCCTAACCTCCATGAGCCAGTGCCTGAGCCTGGACCCCCTGAGCTTCAGCGTCTGGAGGCAGCTGTACACCAAGCACCTCTCCCAGTCCAGGTCGGTTCCTGCCTGCCCGCTGCTGCCCTTCAGGAGTGTGTTCAGTCACTCCGGAGCTCCTGACCAAGCCCCGTGTTCTCTCTCATAGTTTGCTCCTGAACCATCTGCTGGAGTCCTGGGACAGCAGCAGCAAGAAGGTAGGAGTGAGCTGTGGACAGGAGTTAGGTGGGGTGGGGAGGTGACAGAGCTGTGCCACTGTGGGAGGTCCCTGGACAGCGGCGTCCCCATGGGACCTGTGTGTGCCCGCCCGTCACTGCACCGGCGGCTCAGCCGGGTCCACTGGTGGGGGACGTGCACCAGCACTTTGTCCTGGGCGCGGAGCCTCGGAGGTGTCCCACAGCCTGACCCGTCCCGCAGCGCCTCGGTGTTCCTGCCCTTGCCGGCTTCTCTCCCTCTGCTCCCTCCTGCGGCGCTGGGCTGCGTGGGCACACGGTGGTGCCGGCTCGGGGCCCTGACACGGCTCTTGCTTTCCCCAAGGTGCGCCAGTCGCTGCAGGAAACGATTCGCTCGTTCAAAGTAACGAACGAGGAGCTGGCTGCGAGAGGGCCCAGCACTGACCAGGACGTAGCTGCCTGCGATGCTGCCTGCAAGGTGAGCCCCGGGGCGTGCGGCGCCCAGCGTGAGCCGGCAGGCGGATTTCAGCTCCGTGCTGGGGTTGTGGTTGGCCTCTCCTGCCACCGGCACGCGCCGGGCCAGGGGCCCCGCAGCGATGCGTCTGCAGGACACGCTGGGGACAGATGGTGCTGGCCCCTGTCCATCCGCCCAGCTGCTCCGCAGATGACGCCAGTTTCCACTGGGAAGCCGGGGGCGGGTGGTGACAGCAGCTGCGAGCGTGGCAACGTGTTGCCGGAGGGTGGTACGGCCACGCAGGGACCTCACCGCGTGGTGACGGGGCCTCATCCTCCCGTCTGCCCAGGAGCTGCTGCGCAAGATGAAGGGCCGGGGCTTCCCCTGGTCGCGGCTGCTGCTCGTCCTCCTGGTCTTTGCTGCCGGCTTCCTCCTGCACGACGTCCGGACGCACGGCTCCTTCCAGGGTAAGGCAGCTGCGCCCAAACGGTGCAGGAACATCCCCGGGGAGCAGTGACTTTGCCGTTCTCAGGAGGGTTCCCCCAGGGCTGCCCCAACCCAGGTTTCCTCTCGGCTCGGGAGTTTCTGTCCCTCTTTCTGCTATCTTGGAGCATCTCCCGAGGTGTTCTGCAGAGCGGCTCGAGCTGTGCGTCCCCGGAGAGAGGCCTCGGGGACAGACCGAGCCGAAGGGGTTGCTCAGCAAGCGGCTTTTGTCCCTTCCAGCCTCCTCTTCTGCTCGCCTGCTTCGTTCCTCTGGCGTCCTGCCGGCCTCGCAGCAGGCCTGGCGGAAGGTCTCGCACTGCTGCCTCGAAGGGTACAGGTCAGTGGCGGCGGCGTGCGTCTCCGGGTGGGCACGAAGCTGTTCACGCAGCACGGTGAACCCATGTGGGTGCCCCTGTGGCGATGCCAGGGCGGCCAGTGCCGCCCTCAGCCGGTGCTCGCCCTCTCCCAGGTGGCTGGAGCGGAACCTGCCTGCCTATGGGTCCTGGGCGGCCGCCGCGCTGCAGCCGCAGCTGGAGCCGCTCTGGGCGAAGAGCGGTGAGGTGGCCCTGTACGCGTCCGAGCGGTGCTCCTCCCTGCTGGCCGGGGCCCACGACAGCCTGCCGCACCTCGCCGAGTGGGTAAGAAGGGGGGTCCCGGCTGCTGGGGGGTTCCTGCCAGGTGGGAATGCCGAGGGCAGGAGGTGGGGGGGAGATCCCAGAGGAGGAAGGCGACGTCTCTGCCGCCGCTCCTGCCCCGGCCGTCGGCTGTGAGCCCCGGTGCCGGTGGGTCTGGGGGGAGGGAGGCACTGCAGCCGTTCGCCGCCGCGGTTGTTCCCCCCGCGGCTGCCACAGCCCCACGCTGGCGGTGACCGTGTCGCTCTGGGAGGGAGAGGTCTGGGGGAGCGCTCGCTGCTCTCCCCAAATCAGCAGCTCTGTGGAAGAGGGGTGACGATAGTGTCCCACAGAGCGGGCAGCGTGCGTGTGGTGAGACGTGCCAGGCGCCGGCCTGGGGACGGTTTGGAGACGCCGGGGCGCAGGGAAGGGGCGCGACGCCTGGCCCCCGCGTTTGGCAGAGCCTCCTCTGCGGGTGGCCGGGGCGCCCCGACGCGGCGCGTGCCTCGGGGGGGCGGGTGTTAAACCCGCGCCGGTTCCCTCCGCCCCTGCAGCTCCGGTCCCGCGTCCCCGAGTCCCTGCTGCATTTCACCGAGTGCGTCGGGGAGCTGCTGCTCTTCCTGGTGCGGAGCTGCCTGCTGCCGCTGCTGGAGTGCGTGGCCACTGCGCTCGACCGGGGCTGGAAGCGCTGGGTGGACGCCTGCAAGTGAGCATCGCTGCCGTCCTCGCCTCCCCGGCTGGGCTCACCCCGTCCCTGGTCCCGCTAGGCACCCATGGGTGTCACCCTGCGGCGCCGCCGGTCGGTGACCGACTCTCGTGGCCTTTTGCAGCGGAGAGGCGTGGTGGGGCTGCGTGGGCGAGCAGCTGAGGAGCCTCACCTCCTCGTCCTGGGGCTACCTGCAGAACACGACGCTGGCCGTCACCAACTGGGCCTTGGCCGTCATCTCCGGACGCTGAGCTCGCCCTGGCAAGAGGGACGCGCTCGTGCCGCGGCGTACGGTCCGTGCGTCGGGGAGCGTTGCCAGCGCAGCCCGTGTCGGCCACGGGACAGAGCGGCCGGGGGAGGAGCTGCACGTTGGGGGACTCGAGGGGGGGGAAAAAAAGCCCAAATCGGGTTTTTTACGGGGCGGGTGGTTTTTTCCCTGGGGCCACAGATCCGGGTTTTGCCCACCCACCCTGCCCCCATCCCCCTTCCCCCCGGGCCAGAGGAGCCGCCGCTGCCGTGCGGTGCGTCTGCCGGCCCCAATGAACCAGCCTGGTTTTAGCTTCGTTAGTTCTCCGCTCCATTAGTGTGCGTGCTTTTCCTTCATCATGGGAGAGAACCGGGGGGGGGAGGAAGGGGTACCCTGTACGGGCAGCTGCCTGCACTGCTGGGGGGAGCGTGCGTGTGTGCCTGTGGGCACGTGTGTGCATCCAGCTGTGCTTACAGGTGTGTGTGCTTGTGTGCACGGGTGGGTGGGTGTGCTTGCGTGTGTACACGTGTGCTCATGTACGTGTGTGGGCATTGTATGGATGTGTACGTCTGCATATATGTGTGTTCTTATGTACATACATAAGTGTGTGCATACATGTGTGCATGGGCAGGTATGTGCATGCATGTGTGTGCGTACGGGTCTGCATATACATCTGCAGACAAATGTATGTATGGACGCATGTGCGTATGTGTGCATGTGTTCTTATGCACACATGTATGTGTGTGTGTACGCACGTGTATGTGTGTTGAGGTGTGCGCACATGTGTGTACATGGTTGCATGTACGTGTGTGCAGATACATGTGTTTACGTGCAGGTGTGCACCTGCCTGCCCGGATGCCTGTGCACGCGCACACACATGCACGTGCACATGCACGCACACACACGCGCGCACCCAGACGCGTGCGGAGGGGGCGGGGCCCCGCGCGGCGCTGCTACCCGTTGCCGAGGCGCCGTCCAACGGGCGGGTGCGTTGCTAGGGAGCGGCGGGCCAATGGGCGAGCGCGTTGCTGTTGCGAGGCGGCGCGGCGGGCCGGGCCGGGCGGCGGAGCGGAGCGGGGCGATGAGCGGGCGGCGGCGGCGGGCCGGCAGCCATGGAGATCCGCTGCGGGGGGCTGCTCTTCAGCTCCCGCTTCGACTCGGGCAACCTGGCGCATGTGGAGCAGGTGGAGCCGCCCGAGGCGGGGCGCGGCCCCGCGGCCTGGGGCGCCGCCCTCCCCGCCGCCGACTACGAGTTCAACGTCTGGACGCGGCCCGACTGCGCCCAGACCGAGTATGAGAACGGCAACAGGTAACGGCGCGGCGGGGACGGGGAGACTGGGGGGAGCCCCTGGGAGGGGCACGGGCACGGCTTGGGGAGGAGGGGGGGGGAATCCCTGGGGAAGGGGAATGGGGGTCCCGGGGGCGGCTGGTACGGTGCGGGGGGCCGGGAAGGGGTGGGGGGCGCTCAGGGGGTCCGTGTCACCCGGGATCCGACGGGCTGCTCGTGGGGGGGAGCGCCGGGGGGTGGCTGGCGAGGTGGGGGCCCGGGGTAGGGGCTGACCCGGCGCTGCTGTGTCCCCCCAGGTCCTGGTTCTACTTCAGCGTGCGGGGGGGCGCCCCGGGGAAGCTGATCAAGCTGCACATCCTGAATATGAACAAGCAGAGCCGGCTGTACTCCCAGGGCATGTCCCCCTTCGTGCGGACCCTGCCTGTGCGGCCCCGCTGGGAGCGCATCCGCGAGCGGCCCAGCTTCGAGGTACGGGCGCAGGGTCCGGGGGCTCCTCGGCTGAAGCGCGGTGACCAGCAGGCACTGCGTTTGGGGTGGGGGCAGCTCTGGGGACACGAACACTCCTCGCTCCCCATGGCTGGGCGACCTCCAGCCTGGCGGGGTGGGAGAACGGCTGGTTTGTACTTCAGCAGCCCTGAGGGGGGTTGTTAGCGACAAAGCCCCTTCCCAAGGCCGAGTGCTCGGGAGGGGACCCAGCAACTCTTCTCTGCTGGCCGGCTCAGTTGGGGCGTAGGGGCATCTCCCTGTCGTGCGACGAGAGGAACCACAGCACTGCTCTCGAAGCACGCCTGGGGCTTCCCTTCCCCCTTGTCGGTTGTCAAAGCAGCCGGTAAATGGCTTTTTGCGGCGAGCTGCACAATTTCAGAGTGCTGATGCCCCTGTGAGGGGAGCGGTGTGGGGTGAGAGCCTGGGGAACCGCAGCCAGCAGGAACGGCCGCAGCAGCAGGTTGACTCTCACAGCCCCATTGAGTCATTTTTCCCTCAAACAGGAGCGTGCTGGTCCTGGCTTTAATCCCTCATCTGGTAGGAGCTGCCTGGGGCAGACTCTGGGGCGGAGTCGCTCTGGGTTCTCCTTGCTCCGTGCATGCCACTGTGGGGAGGCAGCGACCCCCCCAGCATGCCCCCCGCCTTCTGCCCCATGGAACAGGGGCCAGAGAGAATCTCCCGTCCCCAGGCTCAGGTCGCTCGACTTGGCCCACGTCAGAACCAGGGAGGGACATGACGTAAAGCTGAGCTGAAGCGTGCCGAAATAGAACGGTTATTGTTCGGTCTCTGAGTGCTGGTGGGTGCACATGAGGGCCAGAAGGAACCCCCTGCGTTCCCACAGATCTCTCCCCCAGAGCAAGGCACACAGCAAAGCTTCGGTGTCCCCCGGGGACCCAAGTGCTGCAGGGCGAGCGGGGAACGAGGGTTTTGTAGGAAACAGCCTGGTGTTTCAGGGACCTGAGCGAAGCAGGCTGGGATCTGCTGGGAACATAGCTCTGATTCCCCAGTGGTCAGAGAAGGGCGAGCGGCTGCAGGCATCACCTGATGCACGAGGGAACCGGTGTGGCAGTGCCAGAGGAGCCGGTGGCCGTGGCTGCAGTGGGGAGGTGGCTCTGCATGGCCTCGGCTGGCTGCTCCTGGGGCTGTGCCTCTGCTCAGCCGCTGCTTTGTGTCCGTCCCAGATGGTGGAGACGCAGTTTGTGCTGTCCTTCGTGCACCGCTTCCTGGAGCACCGCGGTGCCACCACCTACTTTGCCTTCTGCTACCCCTTCTCCTACACGGAGTGCCAGGAGATGCTGGCGCAGCTGGACGGCCGCTTCCAGGAGTGCAGGCACATGTCTCCCAGCAGGTGCGCCCCCCCTGCGCCCCCCAGCCCTCTCCTGCTTGGCTTTGCCCCCCCACCCCGTGGTGTCATCCGGCTCTGGCTGCGGCGGGCGGAGGGGGGCGTCTCTTGTGCCTGGCCCTTGCTCCTGGGCCCCAGCTCCCCCCGAGCTCCAAGCATGTGCTTCCGGGGGGCTCCGGGGTGTCCTTTAGAGCCCTGGGCCACATCCCTGGCATTCCCAAGGGTGGGTTCCCATCAGGCGGAGGAGGCTGAGGAGGGGCTGTAACGGAACCGCAGTGCTCGCTTTACGGAGAGGGGGGCCTCGGAGGCCAAGACCTCGTTTGCTTTCCCCCTCCTGCGGGAAGGTCCGGGCATCTCTCCTGCTGCTCCCTTCCCCTGCAATTGCTGTCACGGAGGGAGATCTCACTGCCAAGAGCCAGCCTTAGTACCCGGCTCTCTGTGGATCGTGCTGGGAAGTTCCTCTGGTCTCGAGAATTTCTTCCCAGAACTCAGAGGAGAACCTGATGCCCGGCTGAGGGGGAGGAGGAGGAGGACAGAGTCGATCTTCAGGTGTCCCTGCGGATAACTCTGTCCTGCAGCCCCTCCTGGCCCCAGAGACTTGCGGTGCCGGGGTCATTGCTGGGTGAGCAGTGGTTTATTGAGAGGGGGTTTGTTCTTAAATTCTCACGCGATGGAGAGCTCTGAGAATTTCACAGCCCGGCAGTCAGTCGGCAGGGCTCTGACGGCGATATCACAGTCTCTGTGGGTCAAACTTGCTGACTGACAGGGGACCCCTGAGCCCCTCGGGATCGCGGCAGGGCTGGGTGGTCCCGAGCAAGCCCTTCCTCCACAGGAGGCCCCGGTTCCCTCAGCACAGCAGGAGCTGCCGGGGGAGGTGGAGGGGGGATCTCTGTGTCACACGGTGGGTCGCACTCCCCTCTGTGCGCAATCGTTGCACCGAACCCCCGAGGCCAGAGGCTGGTCCTGCGGCAGCACGGCAGGCTGGCTGGTGCCTGGGCTGTCAGTGACCCTGCGCACACCTCGCTGCCGCTGGGTGCTGCCTTGGCCGCGGTGGGCTCCCGAGGGACGGCGGGCTGCTGCCCCCCTTGCTCAGCCCGGCTGATGCCCTCGGAGGCCGCTCAGGGTTTATTTCACCACCTGCCCGCTCTTGTGCTGCCACAGTGGGATGACCCGACTGTCTGACGGCCGCAGGCACCTCCGCCGGGTCTGGCTGTGCGGGAGCCGCTCTCCTACCACTCCCTGCAGCCGGGGGGGTGCCGGGCAGCGTGATCCCAAGGCCTGGGCCACCACTCTTTCTTCGAAGGAGCCGCTGCTCCGCAGCGCTTGTCTTCCCATCAGACTCAGAGGGGAGCCGGCGGTGTGTAGCTGGGCCGCAGGTGCCTGCAGGCAGCAGGAGAGGGTTTGGCTGCTCTGGCCAGGCTGGGGTCGTTGAATTCCTGGGGACACCAGGACGGCGGCTGCACTGGCCAAGCCGCTTTCCTCCCTGGAAGGGGGGGCTCTGACCCCTGCGTGGCCACCCAGCTGAGCGTCCTCCCTTGCCCTGCAGCCCCCTCGACTCTGTCTATTACCACCGGGAGCTGCTCTGCCACTCCCTGGACAAGCTGCGAGTGGACCTGCTCACTGTCACCTCGTGCCACGGCATGCTGGAGAAGCGGGAGCCCCGGCTGGACAAGCTCTTCCCAGACACCGCCACTCCCCGGCCGCGCCGCTTCGCAGGGAAGAGGGTGAGCCACTGCGACAGCTATTGGGGCCGCGACGGGGACAGCAGACTGTTTGACGGTCCGTGTGCCGGGGCCTTGCTGCCGCCCTCGTGTCACTGACTCGAAAGGCGTCGTGTCGTGTCCTGAAGGGCTGCGGTGTTAGGCTGGGTGGAGCACGGGGAGTACAGTCAGTGAGATCCCGTGTCGAGGCGCGGGAACTAGTAGCCTGCCAGGAGCCCCGGTGCACCCGCATCACCTCAGCACTGTGAAACGCCCCTCTGGCAGCACCACACACGTGTTCCTTGGGGCAAAAGTAAGCGTCTTGTTTCTTGGGAGTTTTGTTCTGTCCTGCTTTTAATGCTGTCACTCTGTTAAGCTGTGAAAAAACCGCTGGAAGTGCTGGTTTTGGGGTGTGTCAGCCCCTGCTGCCTGCTGGGGATGGGGATGGGCAGGGAGCTGCATGCGGCTGCGTGCACATCTCTTGCCGAGAAGGTCCCACCAAGAGGAGGGCTCTGCAGGAGGTGCTCTGCGTCCTCGGTGCAGTCAGGGTCGTTCCCCGCTCTGCAGGATTGCACAGGGCTTTTCTTCGCTGCTGTGCCGCCCTGCCGCCCGTGCTCTGGTTTCTCTTGGCAGGAGGCCACGGGGTTTCTGTCCCGGTATCTCGCGCAGGGATAACCAGCCTTATCCTGAGCAGGAGCCAGGGGAGGCACTGGGTAAAGAAGCTGCCAAACACCGTTGTGTTGCCGCACCTAGTTGCCTGCTCTACAGAAAGGGTTTAGCTCCGCCTCAGGCAGCACGGTGCCTGGCTGCGGTGCAGGGGGAGCCCCGGGGAGCGTTTGTCCCCTCGGCTAAGCCATGGCAGCCTCTCGGGGCAGGCAGGAACCTGCCCGTCATCCCCGGTTGTTTGCCCCCAGGTGTTCTTCCTGAGCAGCAGAGTCCACCCAGGAGAAACACCCTCCAGCTTCGTCTTCAATGGCTTCCTGGACTTCATCCTGCGGGAGGAGGACCCCCGCGCCCAGATGCTGCGGCGGATGTTCGTCTTTAAGCTCATTCCCATGCTGAACCCCGACGGGGTGGTGCGAGGCCACTATCGGTGAGCGAACGTGGGCTGCAGCTCTGCCAGGGTCCGGGCTGGGCTGCTCTTTCCCAGTTGGGAGCTTTTGTGGTGGCAGGAAATGAACCCAAGATCCTGCGTCAGAGGCCCACAGGCAGCAGCCACCTCTCTGCACTTCCCGCCGGATCTGCGGCAGGGCCTGGGGCTGCAGAGATCGGCTCCTGGGTTGAGGCTTTCCAGCTCAGGCGAGCAAGGCTGTCCTGTGCCTTTGCGGCCCTCAGACGCCGTCCTGGCCCGTCGCAGCTCTCCCTGGCAAGGGGAGGAGGGTGGCTCGGGGCTCCGTCTCGCTGAGGGCAGCCCCGCACCAGGAGAGAGGTTCTTGGCTGCACAGGGGCAGAGGCCCTCCCCACTTCCCTGCGAGGGACGGTTGGCCTGTTGGGCAGGACAGAGCCCACAGCCTCAGCCGTTACGAGGGGAGGTCAGGGCTGCCTTTGCAGAACGATAGCGCTATGCGAAAGACCTCGTGTCTCCTCTGCTCTCTCTGCAGGACCGACTCCCGTGGGGTAAACCTGAACCGCCAGTATCTCAACCCCGACGCCGAGCTGCACCCCGCGGTGTACGGGGCCAAAGCCGTCCTCCTCTACCACCATGTTCACAGCCGCATCCTGCCAGGCTCTCCTGACTGGAGGACGTACGTCTCCCCGCTCGGCACCAGCTCGCTAAGCACAAAACCTTCCAACCATTCCGTCCGCAGCAGCGCCCCGTCCCCGGAGACAGCCCTGTCGGAGCTAGAGAAAGCCAATAACCTCCGCAACTCACCCGGCACCTGGCGTGCCGGCACCTACTTCGGCCACTCTCAGGAATCCCGGCTCGCAGGAGCGCCTGCCGCCGAGCTGGGCGGCAAGGACCACGCTGTCTGGATCCTCCCTTCAGGCCGCACCGCGGAGCACCGTGAGGAGGAAGCCAGGAGGCCTTCGCCAGCACCTCTCCCTGAAACCATCCTGCCCCAGGACAGCGGGCTGGCCTACTACGTTGATCTCCACGGGCACGCTTCCAAGCGTGGGTGCTTCATGTACGGCAATAGCTTCAGCGACGAAAACGATCAGGTGAGGGCAGGGGGAAGGAGTACAGAGGTGCTGGAGCAGGCCGGGACCCTCTCGGCGCTCTGCCCTCTCCCAGGGTCCCGAGCGCTCCCGCTGCTGCTGGGAGAGGGGGTGGGAGCTCTGTGTCGGGACAGGGCTGGCATCTGAGGAGAGGGTGTTGGGCTGGCCGCCCTCCCTGCCTGGGCGCTTGGTGGGCTTTGCTCCCCTCTCCCTGGCCTGTGGTCGGAGCAGTAGCAGCAGGTCTCAGCTTTCCCCCGGGCGCTGGTGTGGGGAGGACAGAAGAGCTGCCCCCTCCTCTCCTCCGGGATGCGACAGCAGGGAAGAGCTGCACCGCCAGGCTCCCTGCTCTCCACGAGCAGGCTGTTGGCAGAGCCTGGCTGCTGCCTGTCCCTGCTGGAGGTGGGCAGGGGCAGGCAGGGGTGGGCAACGTCCCCCGGGCAGGGCTGAAGTTGGGCAGAGCGGGCCTGGCCACAGGCAAGACCCCGGTGCGTCCCAGGGCTTGGTGCCGGTGGTGCCAGAGCAGGACAAACAGCCAAAGGACCCCCCCAGTCACCCGTGTCGTGCTGTGTGCGTCGCAGGTGGAGAACATGCTGTTCCCCAAACTCATCTCCCTGAACTCGCCCCACTTTGACTTCACGGGCTGCAACTTCTCGGAGAAGAACATGTACGCCAAAGACAAGCGGGACGGGCAGTCGAAGGAGGGCAGCGGGCGGGTGGCCATCTACAAAGCCTTGGGGATCATCCACAGGTAGGCCAAGCTCTGCTCGCCTGCTCCACACCCGCCGGGCCTGGCCCAGCTCCCCTCCGTCCTGCGAAGGGGGGCTGGCTGCACACAGGGTGTTAAGGAAAGCCCAAACCACAGCTGTGGGGGCAGCTGTGTCCTGCGCCACGGTCCGGCGCCGTCAGGACTGGCCGAGAAGAGCGTTATGCGCTCGGTGCGGTGCAGGCAGGGGCCGGGACCCGGCCGTGCCAGGAGCTGCCACGTTCCTGACCTGCAGGCCTGGCTCCTCTTCCTCCTGTCCCATCACATCCCTCCTGCAGCTGCTCTGGTGGCTTGTCCCAGCTGTCACGGAGCTGCTCGTGCACGGCTTTCCAGAAGGAATTCTCTTTCCCCAATGTTTGTATTGGTATTGAGCTGTAATTAAAACCTGGCTGGTGGTAATGGGCTTGGCTTCCCCAGACCTCACGTGCAAGATTTGCCGTGCAAGATTCCAGCCTCCACTGATCTGTGATTCTGTGAGCTGAGGATATTTGTGTGACCATAGCACCATGTCCCTTGCTGCGACATCGGGCGGGATGGCTTTGGCCTCTTTCTTTTGGGGTTGCTGGGAACATAAAAAGGGCTGAACTACTCGGCCTGTCTTCCCTGGTTTGGCCCTGGCAGCAGCCGTTCGCAGATGCTGAGGGAGAAGTGTGTCATGCTGATGCAGCAGGTGCCACGTTCCCCGGGAATCTGTGGTTTGAGAAAATGCAGAAGTAGCACCAGGCTTCCTACCAGCCCCAGAAACCCCTGCGCCCCTCTCCTGCAGCTTCATCGCTGGCTGTGGCTGCTCTAGGACCAGTCTGCCGGCAGAGGTGGTGGCTGCTTCGGCTCCTTTCTGTCCCCCGTTTCCTCAGCACTTACCCTGCTGCTTCTCTGCGGCCGCAGGCTGGGCCAGGGAACGTGTTTATCCAGCTAAAACCAGCCCCGCGGTAACATACACCGGGATTTGAGGCTCGGGTTGCTGGTATAACTTGCTCTGTGGCTGTTTGCCGTGGCTGGCGGGGAACAGCCCGTGGTTCATCCTGGAGCGTGGCCGGCATTGTGCTGGTGCAGGAGCGCTCTCGGTGCCCACGCTGTGCAGGCACATCAAATGGACGGGGAGGGAGGCTCCTGTTTTCTGCGGGATTAGCGAGCTGAAATGTCTCTGAGCAGCCAGGCAGATGGAGCAGTCACCCTTTTCTCCTTCCTGCCTCCGGCAGGGCTCACTCGGGGTTTCACAGGGACCGAGGTGAGCCTGGCTGGCCGCTCGGTCCATGGGTTGTCTTTTTTGCCAACAGCTGCAACATTTGCCTTTCTCCACCCATTGGGGACCCCCCCACTCCCCATCACCTCCCAGGGATGACCCAGAGGAATACCCTTCAGCACCCTTGGGTGCTGCCTCGGGGCCGTAGGCTCACCCAGGTCATGTTTCTCAGGGATCCCTGACTCGATTATCCTCCCTTTCAGGTAGTTTTTCCCCTGGAGCCCCATCTTCCCACTCCACTGCTGCTTTCTGCAGTGGGGCTCCGTCACGAGCTCCCGATCAGCCAGCCCATCTCCCGGTATGTCTGTGCATCTCCCCGAGTACCAGCACCCTGCAACCGGAGGATGCTGTGCTCAAAAACCTGTCTCTCTCCCTACACCCCCTGTCCCGCAGAGCTGTCTGCGACAGGGTCCCCCTTACTGGTGCCCTGAGTTAGCCGAAACCTGCGCAGGGCATGTGCTCTGCTGCTCTTCTCCCTTGGGATCATGAACCCCATTTCATGGTCGCTACAGCCAAGGCTGCCGTTCCGTGTCACATCCCCAGCTACTCCAGGACTTTCTGGGGCATAGAACCAGCATTTAATGTGCCACATCAGTGGTCCGGTGTCTCGCTGCCAGAAAATCAGTACAGTGTGAGGCCTTGCTCCCGGGGAACGACGCGCCCTCCGTGAACCTCTTGCCCTGTCCTTAGCGTGAGCTCCCTGGGGGAGCCTGCAGGCCCTTCAGCATAACCCGAGAACAACTCCTGGCAGTTGCTTCGCCCTGAAAAGTAGTCGGGTGTCCCTTGCAGCTGCGTGTGCCCTGGCTGGCTCCTCTGGCGCTTTAGGAGCTCGGTGCTCTGCTCACTGGCTGCTCGGGTGCTCCAGCTCCCCCACGGCCCGTCCTTCCTTCAGCACTGAATTCAGAGTCCGGTTCTTGGGTCACGGGTGCCTCTCCTGTCCTCGGCACACCTCTGGCTTCCACCCGATGGCCAGCTGCTGCTTTTTTTTTACCTCCTTTGATAAGAAAATGCAGCACCCATGAAGCGAGCCGCAGTAAGAGCTGCAGCTCAATGGCAGGAGCCACGTCTTCTCCCCAGACTGCTCCCGGGGCTGTGGGGGACGGTGGTGGCTACCAGGCAGGGTGACCCCAACTCGCCTGCACAGTGTCATCGGAGCAGGAGCATTCCCGCACTGGGGCAGGTGCGGATCCCTCGAGTAACGCGGGCTTGCTTGTGCTTCACAGCTACACGCTGGAGTGCAACTACAACACGGGGCGCTCGGTGAACAGCATCCCTGTGGCCTGCCACGACAACGGACGGGCCAGCCCGCCACCCCCTCCCGCCTTCCCCTCCAAATACACCGTGGAGCTGTTTGAGCAGGTAAGGGGATCCCCAGCCATGGGGCAGCCCTCCCTGCCCTGCGCGCTGCAGGCAGCTCTTTCGGCTCCCAGGAAGAAACTTTCACGCTCTCTCCTGCCCCATGAAAAGAGCGTGACCCCTGGGTCAGCCCGCGGTGCAGGCTGGGAGAGGGACGGGGTGTTCTCAGTGCCGTAGGCTGTCAGTACGTCCCAGCCCGTCCCGCTCTGTGGGGCTGGCTGTGCCAGCCCCCACCGCTAACCGCAGCCCCACAAGGTTTTGCTCTCCGGCTGGATCGCCAGCTTCTGCCCTCAGCAGCCGGGGCAGTCGGGGGTGTCCCTGTGCATCTGGCACCTGCAGCAAGGGTTGGCCTGACTCGCCCTCGCCCTGCATGTGTGCTGCACACCCAGCGTTCCTGTCCTACGGGAACACTGCTCCCACCGGGGAGCCCAGCTGCAGCCCGTGATGGAGATGAAACGAGCTCTGGGGGTGTCTGGGATTTGGGGTTGGGTTTCCTTTTCTCTGTCTGTTTTCCTGCCTCGCATCCCCGAGGGCTGGTGCTCTTCCTCAAGGCCTTCCTCACCCGCTGCCTCTTGCCCCGGCAGGTCGGGAGAGCTTTGGCCGTGGCGGCACTGGACATGGCAGAGTGCAATCCCTGGCCCCGCATCGTCCTGTCGGAGCACAGCTGCCTCAGCAACCTGCGAGCCTGGATGCTGAAGCATGTGCGCGGCATGAAGGGCGCAGGCGGGGGCCCGCGGCGGAGAGGAGGTGTCAGGACCCCCCCCAGGAGCTCCACGTAAGGGCCTGCCGGGTTGAGTGTTCAGGAGCTGCAGGATAACGCCAGTTAGAGATGATAAATGTTCTCCAAGTGAGTTACCCTGCAGCTAACGAAGCCGAGGTTTATTTGCTTGCTTCCCCACCTTGTCGGGGCCCGTGCTCATCCCTGCAGATCCCGCTGTGGCTGCGGTGTAGGCTTCCCTCAGCCCCGAGCCACCGGCGGGCAGGAGGGTGAAGCTGTTTGGGTTTCACCTGCCCGCTGACCTGGGAAGTGATTATCTGCCCACAGAGGGAACCTGTGTCTCTTCTGCGTCCCCTCCCCTCTCTCCCCAGCCTGTCCGACGCTGGACCAGGATGGATTTGGGACTGGGGGCGAGGGAGGGGGGAACCGTTTCAGCAGAGACGGGTGGGAAGGACGGGGGGTGCGGAGGGGAGCCCCTCCCCGTGAAGCCAGGCTGAGCCTCCTGTGTCTCATCCCCTTCCAGCGGGCTGCCCACCTCCGCCTCTGATAACGCCCTGTCCCACATGAGGAGCTTCGGCGCCAGCGGGAGCAGTGGCAGCCAGCAGGACTCGCCGCAGATCAAAGCCTCCCCCAGCTTTACCTTCAGCTGCGGCAGGCCCTCGGGTCCGGCCGCCGCGAGCCAGAGTCCTCAGAGAGGCAGCGGCAGAGCCCCGGCACCGGGCAGAGGTAAGCTGGGCCGGGGACCTCTCGTGCGCTTGATCCAGTACCTGTCGAGCTGCTGCGCGAAGCCGCGGCCCTGAGGAGAGCTCTGCGCCAGCGTAACCGTGTGCTTTGACGTAATAAAAGTGGTTTTGCGTGGAAGAAGTGCGTGTGAACCGCCGCCCCGTCCCCTCGGAAGGGTCCTGGATGCCGTGCTCAGCTTCGCGCTCCCTCCTGAGTGGAGCAGCCCTGGCCCGGTCAGGACAGATGCCGCACGGCGAGACCCGTGGCTTCTCCAGCCCAGCTTCTGCAGGGAACCGAGGGGCCCGGCTGAGCTCCTGCCCCATGGCTTGGCAGCCCCCAGCCAGGCAGAAGCTGCCCGCTGCTTCAGGTGTGCTGAGATCAGAGGGACTCTGCCCGCGGTGGGCTGCCGGGGCGATGATGGCCCTTCCCACGCTGGCAGGGCCAGGGGCTTCTCAAGAAGCCAGCACAGAAAACCGCTGCTTGACTCCCCTCCCAAAGGGTTCCCCCGGCCCATGGGTATCCACCAAAGTGCCTTTTCCCTCCCCAGGCACCGGCTGCGCAGCAGTCGATGGTGACACATGGCTCTGGTCGTTGCGAGGTGGGCAGGCAGAGCCGTAATTAGTCACGGGGGGCTTTGAACGTGCAGCGAGTCCTGTCCCCGCTCGTAGCACCGAGCTGCCTTTCTCCCACCTTGCACGGCCGGGAGAAAGGCTGCAGCTTACCGCCCCGGCACCCAGCGAGCCCCGCGGCTGCACCGTGCTCTAAGGCTAAACAAGGCAAGGCGCTCGTGTGGGGCTCGCGCCCCACAGCACCGTGCTCCGAGGTATCCCAGCGCCCAAAGGTGGGAGGCGTGTGAGCGAGGGTCCACTTTTGGGGTGGAGGGGGCTGCCTGTGTGACATGGGTGTGACTGACGCTGCGGTTGTGCCAAGGCTCTGTGTACTGGTGCTGCTCTCGGGAGGGATCAATGCGTTTCCCACGGTCAGCTTGTTCCTCGTGCTCCGCCTGTGTTTTTTGCGTTGCTTCGTCCTCTGTGTTTGCTTTCCAGCACTTTGTAGTGACTGTTCCTCATCTGCCACGAGAACAGGGTGGGGAGGAAATAAAAGGTTTACGTTCTCCTGGGCACCTTGTAATGTCTGTTCCTTCTGCTGAGTGTGCCTGGCCCGCCCCGGAGCCAGCAGGAGCACCACCAGCCCCATCCCCAGCTGCCCGGGACACGGGGACAGTCGGGCACATGAGCAGGAACAGACCTTGTGGGGCTGGAGGGGAAAAGCCCTGCCCACGGCTGCTGGGAGCTTCGGCCCGTGGGATGAGCAGGAGCCTGTCCTGCAGGTGGGACGTCGGGGTCGGGCCACGGCCCAGCTGTCCTCTCTGATGGCCGGCTTACAGGGAGGGCAGCACGGGGCCTCCCCAGCTGCTCGCCCTGAGCCCTGCGGGACCGGAGCCCTTTCCTGGTGGGCTCTGCTGCAGCTCTCTGGCACGGCACGGCTCTCCTCAGCCCCTGTGCTTCAGCCTCCTTCCTCCCCAGGGCTCCCAACCAGCCGAGCCCCAGGGAGCCCGGACCAGACCCATGCTCTGCCGTGGGTGCCGGGGCGAGGTGGGGGGGGCGGGTCTTGGCAGGACCCCCAGTGACCCTCTTGTCTGCGCAGCCTCGGCTGCTGCTGGTCTTTGGCTGGAGTTCATCGCCAAATTGTGCCGTTACAGTTGTGACAAG
Source organism: Balearica regulorum gibbericeps (assembly GCF_011004875.1). Classification (NCBI taxonomy): domain Eukaryota; kingdom Metazoa; phylum Chordata; class Aves; order Gruiformes; family Gruidae; genus Balearica; species Balearica regulorum. The sequence continues at coordinate 276,889 of NC_046186.1, forward strand.
TCCAAGGTTGAGACTTGCCACTCGCCGGCACCATTCCATAAAGTCACCGCTCGGAGAGGTGCTCCTGCACGCCGCGAACCCACCCCGGCACAGACTTGGTCAGTGTCTGGCTCCTGTCTGCTCCTGCTGGCAGGGTCCCCTCTGCCACCGGCTCCGCCGTCGCTCATGGCTCGCTCGGGCGTTTCTGTGTTGTCTGTTCCCAGGGGACCCTGTCGCGGTTCCACCTCGGTGGCAGCTCAGTCCCCAGCCACTCACTCCCCCGGCAGGATGGGTCGAAGGGAGATGAGGACAGTGTAAAAGGGAAAGCAAAAGCTGTGCGAGTGGAGCCGGGCCAGCTCGGGCATTCCTTCGCTGTGTCCCGTGGCAGGGAGGCGTTTGGCCATCCCTGGAGAGCTCCATCACCGCCGGGAAGACAAACACCACAGCTCCAACCGTCCCCTTCGCCGCCTTCTCCAGCTGTCATGGCCGAGCCTGATGTTTGTGGTCTGGGACGTCCCTGGGGCGGTGGGCTCAGCCATCCTGGCCGTGCCTCACCAGCCCCTTGCTGGGCGAGGAGCAGAAAAGCCCTTGGAACAGCGAAGCCCCCGGTTACCCCGGCTGTGTGCAGCACAGCCCCCAGACAACCTGCTGCCGAGAAAATTCACTTTCCCAGCCAGACCAGAATGTCCTTGCACGCCTCGGCTCTGTGGGCACCTCGCAGGCACCCATGTCCCTGCAGCACCCTCACCGTACAGTGTCCTCACCACGCGGCACCCTCGCCGACACCCTGCGCCCTCCCCACCCCCCCCCAGCTACCGAGCGATTGCCGTAGGCGCCGAATGAGCTCGTGAGCGCGACCAGCTTGGCCAGCAGCGTGCGGGTGCTTGTGGGTCTGGGCCTGTCCAACGCCGTCAGCGTGGCCGGACGTGCTGGGTGCTTGTGCTTGCCATGCTGCCGGGCCCCGCGTTGGTGCTCCCGGGCAGCCCCGGCCATGCTCTCTGGGTGCAGGGCTCCTGCGGTTCCTCTTGTCCCGGTTCGGCTCTGCTGATGCAGGGCAGCCCTCATGGCAGCGCAGTGCTGCCCATGGCTTTGCCGGGGGTGTAGCCCAGCCTGGCACCCAGCCGGTTGTGGCAGGTGTCGAACATCGGCGCTGGTGTCCCCCCTTGAGGAGAGCCCCCCACACACACTGCGGACCACCGGCCACTGGACCCGTCCCAGTTGTCCCAGTGCAGTCGTGAGGAGACCGGGCTGGAAACATTGCCGGGCTCAGGGTAAATGAGGCAGCAGCCCGGCTTTGCTGGATCCCGAGTGGTGCTTGGGGCACCTTCCCTACACGGTTGTGTCCAGCTCAGCCCTCAGGTCTGCCTGGCACAGCCGGTTTGTTGTCCGGCACACTGGCAGGGCCAGGAGCACAACCCAGGATTGAGCCCCGGCTCCCTGCGGGGTGTCCCGGCACAGCACCCTGCCATGGGCTCAGCACTGCGGTCCTGCCTGTCCCGTTAGCAGCCCTGCCTGCCCCTGCCCGTCTCCTGTGGCACGGCTGAGCACGGGCGCAAAGCCCAGTCCTCGGCCACAGCCTTGGCCCGCGGCAATTGTGCCGCGTGTCTGGTGCTGCTGCTTCCGGCTCTGGTTTCCACCAGCGGCCCCAGCCCCACGCTGAGCTGTCGAGTGCCTGTCACGGTCCTCCCTGCCGGCGCTTTGGCAGATGCCAAAGTGGCTCCTCTCACTCCAGCTTTGGGGCTGTGCGTCCTGCCCACGCTGCGGTGGGGGCCCTGGTGAGGTGGGCCAGTGTGCCCGCTGGGGTCCTGGCTCCTCCTGCCAGAGCTGCAGCAGCTCGGTGGTGCTGCCGGCACCGCCAGTGTCTGCCCCTTCCTGCACCGGGCCCCTGGGCAGAGCAGTGTCGTCATGCCTGCTGTGCCTGCGCCCGGTGCCAGCACTGCAGCAGCACTCAGGGCTCGGCCAGGCCATGCCGATCTGCACCGCGGTGGCTCAGTGCGCCCAGGGCAGGCAGGCGGTGCCCCCGCTGCGGCTCACAGCCCCCATCGCCGAACACGGCGCAGGCTGAGCTCCATCTCATTTGTCACACAGGGACCCTGCCAGCGGGCGCCCAGGCACCACTGAGCACCAGCACCAGCCACGGACCGCGAGAGGCCCAGCGCGGCGTGGGAGAGCCGGCAGCTGCCCATGGCACAGCACTGCTGCAGGTACCGGCGGGTGCTGGGGTGGGGGGGGGGGGGGTCTGGGGGGGTGGCAGGGCCCTGCACCCCCACTCCAGCACTCCCTGAGCCCTGGGAGGGGGCTGCCCCACGGCTCCGCCGGCCGGGCCCAGGGGTCTGGGGAATGCCGGGGGGCAAACCATGGTGGGAGGTTGTTGGACTCCCCTCAAGCCATCCGCACCATCCTGGTGTGCAGGGCACGGCACACCAACCCCAGGCTGGCCGGGGGGGGGGTCCCAAAGAGCTGTGGAGCTCAGACTCCCCCGGCTGTGGGGCTCTGCTGGCCCTGTACGACCCCCAGCAGTGGGGGGGGGCTCCCACAAACACCCCTCCTGGACACCGACTGTCCTCCCCCCCCCGCAGGTGCTCCCCAAGAAGCCGGACGCTGGGAGGGCCCCGGAGCAGCCCGGGTAGGTGCTGGCATCAGCCACAGCGTGGGGCCAGCCCAGAGCCTGTGCCGGGGCGGTGGGAGCCCCAAGCAAAGCCCCCGGCGGGCAGCGGGACCGGAGCCACGGGGGGGGGTCTGGGCAGAGGCACCCCCTGCTCCCAGCAGCCGCCTCAGGAGCGGCCTGCGGTTCTCCACAGCCCGGGGGGGCCCCCGCCGCGCCCCAGCAGGATCCCTGTGCGGAGGAAGGGGGTAGCGACCTGCCAGAGCCTGCCAGGGCTCTGCACCGACAGCACCACAGCCCGCCGGGCTGGGAAGCACAGCGGGCCACGGGCCTCGTGGCCTCCGCCAGGTAGGGCCCGGCACCGGGGCTGCCGCAGCACCCGCTCCGGCAACTGGTCTTGCCGCAGTGCAGGGGGTGACCACGGCAGGCAGAGGGTGACGCCGGCCTCTGTCCCCACAGGGCTCTGCCAGGAGCCCCCCGGGGGGGAGTGGAGCGCCGAGGGACTCCTCCTGCGCGGGGACGAGGGCCTGCTCCCCCAGGTACGGCCCTGCGGTGTCGGGGGGCTGCGGTGCGGGCAGGGCAACCTCAGCCCCGCTCTGCCCCGTGCCAGCAGGGCCTGGGTGGGGGCCGTGGTGCTGGGGAGGGGGCTGCGGCCCCTCTGCCCCGGCCCCTCTCCACCCCGCTCTCCCCCACTGCAGCGCCCACCAGGCCCGGCCACGGCCCCCCCCTCACTCAGCTCCTACCGGCAGCTCCTCTTCTTCTGTGCCGAGGCCTGACCGCAGCCACCAGCACCGGCACCGTGCCACCAGCCCGTGCCACGGCACCCCCCCCAACCACGGGGCCCCTCCAGACCAAAGCTGCACCAGCGCAGAGCCGGGGCTGCGGCAGTGCTGGGGGTCTCGGACCTGCTCTGCCGCTCGCCCCTCCCTCCCCGCAGGCTCCAGGCACAGCCGCAGCCACCGGTTTGCCCAGCGCCGTGCCCGCACCCTGCCGCAGCCATCACCACTGGGGTGCTGGGGCCGGCTGAGGTGGCTCACCGCGATTCACCGCAACCGCCCCATCCTGCGGCAGTGCCCGCTCCCACCCCGGGACAGCCCCGCTCCTCCCCGCGGGACCGGCGGAGGGGCCCGGCAGCAGGTGGGAGACATTTTTATGTCACACGGTTTTGTCTTGTATTACTGCGTTCCCGTTAAAGTTGGTTTGGAAGAAGCACGGCCTCCCGCCTCAGCGCGGCACCGCGGCATGTGCCGCCACGCGCCGGGGGCTCGGGTGAGGGGCCGCGCTCAGCCAGGCCCTGCTCCATGGCCACCACGGCACGGCGTGATGGGGGGGGACCGAGGTGAGCGGCGCCGGTGCCGTGCCGTGGTGGCAGTGCCGGTGCCGTGGTGGCAGTGCCGGTGCCGTGGTGGCAGTGCCGTGCCTCGCGTCGCGTCGCCTCACTCCTGCTTCTTGGGGTTGTTGACGGCCACGTAGTGGTAGAGCACGACGAGGAGGAAGAGCGACACGCCCAGCATGTTGGCGAAGATGGCGAGCTGCACGTCCGTGATCATCCTGCCGGGGCACGCGATCACACCCCACCGCACCCCGGCCCGGCAGGGACCCCCCCGGGGCAGCAGCACCCCCCGAAGGACCCCCCCCGGGGTGGGATCTCCCCTCAGAGACCCCCCCGGGCCCAGCTGGGATGGGGACACACCCCCCCCACACACACACCCCCCCACACAAACACACACCCCCCACACACAAACACACACCCCCCACACACCCCCCACACACACCCCCCACACACCCCCCACACACACCCCCATCCCCCCCGGGGCAGGACCCCCCGGCCCGGCTGGGCCCCCCTATCCGCGCCACGACCCCCCCATAGGACCCCGGACCCGCCCCCCCCGAGCAGGACCCCCCCCCCCGCGCTCACGCGCTGCCGCTGCCGACACGTCTCCCTGCGCCGCGCGCGACTTCCGGCCGCGGGGCACGGCGGGAGGGGCGGGGCGGCTGGGGAGCAGACGTCACACCCGCCTCGAGCTTCGCAGTGACGTCATGGCCTGGTCCCAGCCACACCGTGACATTACGGCTGCCGGGCCCCGGCCAGGCGGTCGCCTCCGGCGGGCTCTCCTCACCCACGCGCGCAGCGACAGCACAGCCCTCGTGATGTCACAGCTCCTGGCCCCAGACCCGCAGTGACGTCGCGGCCTGGCCCCGGCCCACGGCCACGTCACGGCCCGGCTCACCCCGAGGGCCGAGGCGGGGGGGGGGGGGGGACCCTGCCCGGCCCTGGGGAAGCGCCCCCGGCCCCGGCCCCGCCCCCGGCCGCCGCCGTCTCCATACAAGGGCCGGGCGCGGGGCGGGGGCGGGGCTGGGGGCGGGGCTTGGGCTGCGTCATCCCGGGGGCGGGGCCGGGGGCTGCGCGGGGGGCACTGGGGGGCACTGGGATGTACCGGGAGGTACCGGGGCCTACCGGGCCTGGACGGGACAGGCCAGAGCGGGGGTCCCGTGGCCTGCACCCCCCCCGCGCTGGGACAGAGCTGGGTCCCTTGGGCCGAGCCCCGGCCCCGCTGTCCCCCCCCCGGCCCTGGCTGCTGCCCCTGCACACGGCAGAGTCACTGGACCCCACGGCTCCCCACGGCCCCCCCAGCCCCTGCAAGCCCCGAGGGGCTGACACCACGGCTGGGTGCCCGGCCAAGCGCAGCCCCGGCCCCCCCCGGCCCCGTGTCCCCCTCCCCCACCCCTCCCCTCCCCCGCCAGCTGCCGCCAGCTGTTTGTGTTTAACCCACATTCGCTGAGCCCCAGGGAGCGGCGGGTTCCCGCGCGCTGCGCCAGGCCGTGACGTCATCCCGGGGCTGGGGCCAAGGCGTGACATCACCGGGAGGCTCTTACATCACTGCGTGGTCTGGGGAAGCCATGGTGTCACTGCTGGGCCAGGCCCAGGGCAGCCTGCTCCCTGCCGGGTCCCCACAACCCCGCGGCCCCGGTGACCTCACGGCCCCGACGCGGTGCCAGCGACGTCAGGGTGGGGCTGTGCCCGGCTCTGGACCAGCACCCATCACAGGGCGCCAGCGCTGGCGCGGGGACGTGGCACCCCGGCACGGGGACGCGGTGCTGTGGGCACGCAGGGGCGCAGCGATGTTGGACGCCGTGTGCCGGGCACGTGATTGCCATGTGCCAGGCTGCGGGAGCTGCCGGCGGCACCAGGCTGCGGGCAGGGACCCAACGCGGCTGTGCCCGGTGCCGGGGGCCGCACAGTCCCGTCCCGGCCGAGGGACCCCCGGGGAGCTGGGGACCCGCGAGCGCAGCCCTGGCCATGCGGGGCAGAGGGTGCTGGGGCGCCGCAGGCGGGCGAGGATCACGGTGCTGCGGGAGGCCGTGGGCAGCTGTGCGAGGCCGTGGCGGCGCAGGGAGGGGGGACCCGTCGTGGTAGCACCGGCCGTGCTGGCTGCCTGCAGCCCTGGCCCCCTGCCCGGCCTCTCTGGCTTCCCCCGTCCCTCCTTCCCGTCCTCGCTGGCGTCCCGGCCTAACGAGAAGCAGATGTGCAGGCGGTGGGGGCGGGGGCCGGCGGGGGCCGCGGTGCCCGGCGGAGGCCGGGGCGCGCCGGGGGCCGCGCGGGCCAGGGAGGGGGCCGTGGCGGGCAGGAAGCGGGGGGCCCCGGGGACCCCGTCGTCGGGCAGCGCCGGGGCGGCTCTGGCGGCGAGGGGCTGGCCGAGGCGCGGCCGAGGGGAGGGCAGAGCCGCCGTGCCGAGCTGAGCCGTGCCGAGCCGCGCAGAGCCAGGAGGGACGGAGCCGCGACGGGACGCGCCATGCGCTCCTGAGCTGGGCTGTGCCCGCCGAGCTGCGCTGAGCCGTGCCGTGCCGTGCCGAGCCGCTCGCCCAGCATGGCCCCCTGGCTCTGGCCGTGCCTCCTGGCCACCCAGGCCCTGGCCGCCAACTTCCCCCCCAGGTACAGCCTCTACACCGGGGGGGCCGCCCCGCTCAGCCCCATCCAGGCCACAGCCCCACAGGGCCCCGCCACGGCCCACAGCGGTGCCCGGGCCGCCAGCCGGCACAGGTAGGATCCGTGACCGCCGGGCCGTGCCGGGAGGGGACCAGGCGGCCGGGCAGCACCGCTGGGAGCGCCCAGGGGGGGAGCAGGGTGCAGCCGCCCACCCCGAGGCCACGGGGCCCCCGGGACCCGGCATGTGCCGTGAGCAGCCCAGGTTGCGCAGCAAGGGGCGGCGGGTCCTGTCCCCGGCGGGTGCTGCCGTGCCGGAGGAACAGCGCTGCGTGCTGGGTGCTGCCCCCACCCCTCACTCGCCCACCATCCCCAGCACAGGTGCCGGTGGGTGCACGTGCAGGGTGGGGGCCGGGGGCTGCGAGGGGCCGCGGCAGCGGAGGCGCACGTGGGGCAGGGCGACAGGAGGGGCTGGGGCGCCCAGCGAGCTCCGGCGGGTGTATGCGCTGGGCTCGGCGCAGGCGGGTGCCGGCAGTCGTGCGTGCCACGATGCCGGGGATTCCGGGGCTGGTCCCACCTCAGCATCCCCATGCCTGCGCTGCGCACCCCGGTACAGGGTCAGCGCTGCTGGGGACGGGGAGGGTCGAGGGGCCCGGCCCCACCCTGCCTCGGCCCCATCCCTGCCCCGGCCGTGCCGCCGGCTGAGGGGCAGCGTGGGGCTGTGGGGCTGCGCGGCTGCCGTGGGGCAGCTTGTTCCTGTCTGTGGGTCTGGCACTGGGGGAGGTGCAGGGCTGGGGGCGGCCCCGCGCCGGGTTGAGGGTCCCACTCTCACCGTGGCCATACCAGCGCCACAGCAGCGTGGCCGTGTGGGGTGGAACCGCACCGGCAAAGCCACGGTCGGCGCCTGCCCCATCCCTGCCCCGCCGCTGGCCCCACGGCAGCCCCACAGCAGCCCCACGGCAGCACCCAGGGTCGGGTGGCGGCAGGACCTGGCTGCAGGCGTGGGGCTGCCGGGAAAGGGGGGGATGTGGGTCGGGCACCCCCAACTCCAGCCCAACCCCATGGCACCGGGGCACGGGCATGGCGGAGCATTTACGGGCTTTGGGGCACAGAGGGTCTCCCAAGGGTTGGGGGGCACAGTGCCCCCTCGCTGTCCTTGGGGGGACGCAGGGGGCTGTCCCCATGCCCTGCCCTTTCAGGAGGGCTCTCGTCCCATCCCCATCCCATCCCATCCCCGGGATATGGACATCCCCTGGGTCCCGCGGGTGTGGGGCTGAGGGGGCACAGGGGGGCCAGGGAGGGAAGGAGGGAGGCGAGGGGGGGCCGTCGGTCAGTGCAGGAATTCCCAGCGTCCCCCGGGGAGGAGCTGGAATCCAGCCGGGGCCTGAGGGGAACCAGCCGGGCTGACGGGAACCGGCCGCAGCTCCATGGGCCCCCACCACAGCTCCCGCCGCAGGGGGCCAGAGGGGGCCGGGGGGCCGCTGCTCGCAGGGGCTGCCCGGGGGGCTGCTCTGTGCGGGGCTGGGGGTGCTGGGCACGGGGCTGTGCGCCGGGCTCCAGGCTCGGACCATATAAGGCTGCGCTGGGGTCCCTGCAGCCCGTGGGGCCGGGCTGGGGTCCTGTGCTGTGGGGCTGGGGTCCTGTGCTGTGGGGGGAGCATCTGCTCTGGTTCGGAGGGATGACCCCCATTTGCAGACTCCTGGTTCAGGGCGCAGTGGCCGTGGGGTGGCTGAGCCCCCACAGTGGGCGGCTGCCTCTGCCACACCAGTGCAGAGGGGACCGGGGACACGCGGGGCAGTGATGGGGCAGGATGTGGGGTGCTCGTCCCCAGGACAGGCAGTGCAGGCCCCACAGCACGGTGTGACTGTGTGCCTGGCACCCCAAACCCTGCCTGGCCACCCCGAACCCCCAGGCAGAGCCCCCCATCCCCGCAGGGCTCCCCAGGGGCTGCCCCACGGCCCGGGGCTGTGGCTGCTCCCGTGGTGCCACTGGCCCCTGCCAGGGCTCGGTGCTACGGGCTGCCGGGCAGAGTGGGGATGAAAGGGCTGCGGCGTGGGGCAGGATCCGGCCCATTAACCCCACAGCGCTGGGCCGTGACGGCTGCTACCGGTGGGACTGGCAGGGCGAGCACGGGGGCATGCGGGGGGGGCCCGGCATGAGCCAGGGGATGGCGGGGGGGAGGGCGGTGCTGGGTGAGCGCCAGGACAATGCCGGGTGCGTGCCGAGGATGCTGGCTGTGTGCCGAGTGGGCGCCCTGACCCCCTTCCCGCAGGAACTGGTGTGCCTACGTGGTGACGCGCAGCGTGAGCTGTGTGGTGGAGGACGGCGTCGAGAGCTTCGTGAAGCCGGATTACCAGCCTTGCGGCTGGGGGCAGCTCCAGTGCCCCCGCGTCCTGGCGTGAGTGGGGCCGGGGGGGGGGCGGGGGGGCTCAGAGCGGGCCAGGGCTGGCTGCAGCCCCGCTGCCCCCCCCACCACCACCCCACTGGTGTTTATCTACCCCGAGGTCGTGTTTACTTTTTCACAAGAGCCTGGTGGCCTCGAGAGCTGCCGGGTGGGTGACCGGCCCCGCCCGGCCGGCAGCCCCCCCCGCGAGGCAAACCGTGGTGCTGGGGACCTCGGCTCTCCCCGGGGCGGGTTTTGGGGCCGGCAGCGCAGGGCGATGCCAGCGTTGGGGTGGTGGGTGTTGGGGCCGGGCAGCGGCAGCCCCCCCCGGCCACCGGCGGTTGAGCAAGAGTCTGGGTGCAGGCGGGCGCCCAGCCGGGATGGCGCGGCCAGACCGGGGCCTGTGGGTGGGTTTGCTCCCGACTCGTCGGCTGCCCAGCCGCGAGGTGCTGCCCGATGTCTGGCAGGGAGCTCTGTGCAGGCAGGGAGCTGGGAGCTGAGTGCAAGCAGGGAGCAGAGTGCAGGCAGGGCTTTCGCCTCCACCCCTGCTGCCCCAGGACCAGCCCCACCCCCCAAACCCGGGACCCCCACCCAGTGCCCCCCCCTTGTCTGCCCATGCTGCCCACCTGGGGTCCCGTCCCTCCCCCGTGTGCTGTGGCAGCGTCCCCTCTGCCCGCAGGTACCGCAGCTTCCTGCGGCCCCGCTACAAGGTGTCCCAGAGGACGGTGTCGGAGCTGGCCTGGCGCTGCTGCCAGGGCTACTCAGGCGAGGACTGTGCCGAGGGGCCGGCGCCGGCAGCTCCCCTGCCCACCGGCCGCCCCCGGCCCCGGCCCGGCCGCCCCACGCTCTCCGGCTTCGGCAATCCCCTCAGCGGCCTGGGGGGCGAAGGTAGCGCCATGGGGGGGGGGGGGGGGGGGGGGGAGGCGTGAAGGCACCAGAGGGGTGACCCCGGCGCGGCCATGACCCTGATGGTGCGGTGCGGCGGCAGGTGGCGGGGACGCGGAGAAGGTGCGCCGGCTGGAGGAGCAGGTGCGGCGGCTGAGCGAGCAGGTGGAGGAGCTGCGGGCCGGGCAGGAGGCGCTGCCAGAGCACCCACGCCAGGCCACAGACAACGGCCCCGAGCAGCCGGCTGATGCGGCCGCTCCCGCCGAGGTGCGGGAGGCGCTGAGCCACGTCCAGCGGCGGCTGGAGGAGCTGGAAGGCCGCCTGCGCAGCCAGGAGAGCGGCCAGGAGGGCCCGGGGACGGCGAGGGAGCCCGGGGCGGCCACGACGCTGCGGGAGCTGGAGCAACGGGTGCAGGAGGCCTGCGCCGCCTGCATGACCGGCACCGAGGGGCTGCGGCGGCAGGCGGCAGAGGACCGGGAGCGCATGCAGGCGCTGGAGAAGCTGGTGGGCTCAGTGGACCAGCGCAACCGGGATGCCGTGGAGACGGTGCAGCGGCACATCAGCAGCCTGAGCACCCGCCTGGCCCCCGCCGCCCCGCCGGATGAGCTGCACCGGCGCCTGGCTGAGCTGGAGCGGCGCCTGGACGAGCTGCCCGTGGCCGCGGTGGCGGGGCCAGGCGGGCAGGGCCCGGTGCTGGCGCGGCGGCTGGCAGAGCTGGAGGGGCGGCTGAACGCCTCGCGGGCCGGCCCATGGCCCCCCGAGCTGGAGGGGCGGCAGAGCGGGCTGCCGGGCCGCCTGGCCAACCTGAGCCGGGCCGTGGAGGGGCTGGCGGCCAGCGGGGCACAGCGGGGCGCTCGCCTGGCCGAGCTGGAGGGGCTGCTGGCCCGCTGCGGCCAGCCCTGCCCGGCACCCCCGCAGCCCACGGCGGGCGTGCGGGATGTGGGGGACGGGCAGCTCGGCCCCCTCCTGCGGCAGCTGGAGCGGCGGCTCCAGGACACCGAGGGGCAGCTGCGGGCCCTGGGTGGCAGCGGTGGCGGTGGCGGTGGCGGGCTGGCCGGCACGCTGCGGGGGCTGCGGGCGGAGGCAGGGGAGCTGCGGGAGCTGCTGGGGGCGCAGGGGGAGGCGCTGGGGCGGCTGGACGGGCGGCTGGCGCAGCTGGAGGCGGGGGGGCCGCTGGCCAAGGAGCTGGCATGGCTCCGCAACCGGACGGGGTGGCTGGAGGCCGAGCTGGGGGTGGCGGACGGTAGCCCCTGCCCCCGGCCCTGCGCCCCGCCGCCCCCCCAGGAGCCGGAGCGGACGCGGGCCGAGGGGGACGCCTGTGCTGCCGGCTGCCGCCCGGCCCGGCCCGGCCCCACAGCGGAGGCGGAGGAGGCCGACGCGCCGCTGGATGGGTTCGGCGTCTTTGGGGGCACCTCGCCCTCAGAGCTGCGGGCGCTGCGGGCCGAGCTGGCCTCGGCGCTGCTGTCCCTGGACGGGCTGAATGCCACAGTGCGCGGGCTGCAGGACGCGCTGGACCAACAGGATGCCCGGCAGCGCCAGCTGGGTGCCGTCACCGACCGCATCGTGGCCGAGCTGGACCAGGCGGCGGCGGCGGCGGCGGCACGGCAGGCCGAGAGCGAGGAGCGGCTGGAGCGGCTGGCGCGGGAGCTGGCACGGGCCGGGGGCTGCCCGGCCGGCCTGGAGCCGCGCGTAGCCAAGCTGGAGGGCGTCTGCGAGCAGCTGGAGGCCGTGGCGGGCGGGCTGCGGGGTGTCCGCGAGGGGCTGGGCCGGCACCTGGCGGGGCTGTGGGGCGCGGTGCGGGACCTGAACGGCACGGCCGGTGCCCAGGCTGCGCTGCTGGACAAGGCGCTGCAGGCCCAGCTGCCCCGCCGGCTCGGCGCCCTCAACGCCAGCCTGCAGCACCTGCGCGGGGAGCTGCTCCGCCTGACACAGAGAGACCTCACCGGTGCGCGGGGACGGGGGGTGGGACGGGGGGACACGGGGTGGGGGCACACGGGGTGGGCATGGGGGGGTGCAGGGATGGGAGGGCAGGGATGGGGGACATGGTGATGGGAACATGGGGATGGGGGGACATGGGGTGGGGGGACATGGGGATGGAAGGCACAGGGATGGGGACATGGGGATGGAGAAGTGGGGATAGAAACATGGGGATGGGGGACACAGGGATGGGGACGTGGGGATGGGGGGCACGGGGAAAGGGGACATGGCAGAGGCAGGGGGACATGGGGACACGGGGCTTTGAGGAATGGGGGCACAGGGTCACTGGAGAGCAAGGTGTGGGGGTGTGTGGGCACAGCTTGGGGGCCTGGGGGTATTGGGGTGTGGGGAGACAGGACCACGAGGCTGCAGAGGCCATGGGGCTGCGGTGCGTGGGGACGTGGGTTGTGAGGACATGGGGATACACGGCATGGAGGCATGGGGACACAAGCCGTGGGGATGGGGGGGGCTCAAGGTGTGGGACCATGGGGCTGCAGTTGAGGGGAAGGGCCGGGGAGCTGGAGCAGCTCTAACCCCATCCTCCCTTCAGGCCCCCCCGGCCCCCCTGGACCCACCGGCCCCATGGGTGAGATGGGCCCCCCTGGCCCCGCTGGGCCCCCTGGCAAGGATGGGGAACAAGGACCCGTGGGCCCTCCCGGTAAGGAGCAGCCCCCCCCCCCCCCCATGCCCCGTCCCCCACAGTGGGGCAGCGCTGGTGTGGCCGTACCCTGTGCCCCGGGGGTCCTGCCCCGTGCCAGCCCCACAGCCCCTAACCCTCCTGCCCTTCCCTCCTAGGGCTGCCAGGAGAGAGAGGTATGGGGGGCTGCAGTGGCAGCTGGGGGGCTCTGGGTGGGGGCACGAGGGGCTGGGGGGACGTGGCCAGGGGTAGCACGGACACGGCAAAGGGGCGGGTGTGGGTGAGGGGGGGCAGGGGCTGGGGGTGCAGTGGGGGGCAGGGGGTGCTGGGCCAGGGTGCCCCGTCCTGACACGGTGCCCAGGCGAGGTGGGGGAGCCGGGCTCCGTGCCCCGCATCGCCTTCTCGGCCGCCCTGAGCACCCAGCGCACGGAGCCGGGCACCGTCCCCTTCGACCAGGTCCTGCTCAACGACGGCGGCGCATACGACGCCGAGACGGGTGAGCGCCTGTGCGGCACGGCTACGCGTGGGGCTGCAGGCTGTGGGGCAGATGGGGCCTGCGGGATGGATGAGGGGGCTGCAGAGTGGGCAGGGGCTGCACGGGCATGGCTGAAGCATGATCCCGGGGCACGGTGACAGTCCTGGGATGAGGGAGGGCTCAGGGGGTGCCGTGCCCATCCTGGGGGTGCGCTGATGGCCGTGGGGTGCAGTGGGGGAGCCTGGGGGTGCAGAGCCCAGTCTGGGGGCACCAGGGGGTCCCTGGGGACAGGGTGGCTGCTGGCACTGACACCCACTGCCCACTGTCGCAGGCACCTTCACGGCGCCGGTGAGCGGACGGTACCTGGTGAGCGCGGTGCTGACAGGGCACAAGGGGGAGAAGCTGGAGGCCGTCCTGTCCCGCTCCAACCAGGGCATCGCCCGCCTGGACTCGGCCGGGTTCCAGCCCGAGGGGCTGGAGAAGGAGCCAGTGGCCGCGCTGCAGCCCAGCCCCGGCGCGCTCGGCGTCTTCAGCCTCCTGCTGCCGCTGGCGGCCGGCGAGACGCTCTGCGTGGACCTGGTCTCGGGGCGCCTGGCCCACGCACCCGACGAGCCCCTCACCGTCTTCAGCGGGGCCCTGCTCTATGACGCCGAGGAGCCCTAGAGCCAGCGGACCCCCACACCCTCCCCCGGCACGGGACTGCCGGCCAGTCGGGGGCACAGCCGGGCCGGGGGGTCCCCATGCCCCGGCGGGACCCCCTTCACCCGCCCCGTTATTTATCAGCACCCCCCCACCCCTTGCTCCCCCGCCGCCACGCGCCCCCGCCCCACACTGTCCACCCCAGCCCCCCACACTGCCCCACCGCCCCCAGCCCCCCACTGCCCCCCACGAAATAAAGACACGGCACCGGGTTTTGTACCCGCGGCTCCGGCTCCTTCCTGCACCCCGCTGAGGCCCCACGATTTACTGCCCCAGGGCAGCCCCCATACCCCCCACCCCAAAGAACATCGCCCTGGATGGGGGGTCCTGCTGCCGTCAGAAATCCTCGTCCCAGCCTGAGCACTCATCCTCTGCTGGCGTCCAGTCGACCGAGAAACGCTTGAAGTTGATGTAGGGGGGTCCCTGGGGAGGACAGGGTCAGGGCCGGACCCTCCTGCCCCCCTGGCAGCCCCCCACCCCGAGCCCCCCTCACCTCCTTGATGAGCCGCAGGGTGGGTGCCTCCAGCTGCCGTAGCACGAGCTTCCTCCACTTCAGGGCCCCGAACCACCTGGGATGGGGGGGCTGCAGGAGGGGCCGAGGGGGGCACGGGGTCCCCACTCGCCCCCCCCCCCCCTTCCCGCTCACCTGTGCTTCTTGATGCCGCAGATGCCGCTGGCCGTGTTCCCCAGGCGCTGCCCTGGACGGCGTCTGCAAGGGGACAGCGTGGGGCGGGGATGGGATGGGATGGGGTGGGGGGGGCACCCCGGGGCACAGTGACACACCTGGGGCACCCCTTGGCACCCAGCACCCCCCGTGCCCCCCCCCCAGGCCCTTGTGGGCCCCCGCGCTGGGCACCCCGAGCACCTGCAGAGCTTGCTGATGAGGGAGCAGGCGGCCTCACCGAGGAAGGCGGGGAAGGAGAAGACGCCGTCCAGGATGCGGCTGTAGATCTGCTGGGGGTCAGCGCTGTGGAACGGGGGCCTGCGGGGAGTGGGCAGGTGGGGGCCTCGCCGCGGGGGGCTCGGCCAGCCCCGGGGACGTGCGCTCACCTGCCCACCAGCAGCTCGAAGGCGAGGATGCCCAGCATCCAGAAGTCGACGGCAAAGTCGTGGCCCTCGTGGCGCAGCATCTCTGGCGCCAGGTACTCGGGGGTCCCGCAGAAGGAGTAGGTCTTCTCCCCCCGCCCCAGCTCCTTGGCGAAGCCAAAGTCGACCTGTGGGCACCGTCGCCGTCAGCCAGCACGGCCCCCCCCGACACCCAGCCCCTGCTTCTCCCTCCCTGGGCGCTGCTGTGGTGGTGCTGGCACTGCTGGGACACCCGCCCTGGTACCAGCTTGACGTAGCCACGCTGGTCCAGCATGAGGTTCTCCGGCTTCAGGTCACGGTAGACAATGCCGCGGCCGTGCAGGTACTCGAGGCCCTCAACCACGCAGGCGCAGCAGAATACGGCCAGCGGCTCCTCGAAGCAGCGCCTGCATGGCAGGGACCGGCGTTTGCGTGACGCAGTGCAGCATGGCACAGCATGGCGTAGTGCGGCACGGCACGGCACTGCCACTCCGGCACCGTGCTCGCCTCAGCCCCGTACATCTCACGCAGCTTGGTCCACAGCTCGCCACCCTGGCAGAACTCCAGCAGCAGGTAGACGTACTGCGTGTCCCGGAAGGTGCCGAAAAACCTGCCGGCAGAGAGGGTTCGGCGGGACCTCAGCACGGCTGGCGGCGACACTGCCCCGACCCCCCGCGCTGACCCCCTGCTGCCCTCATGCCATGGCCCCCCCCCTCACTCTCACCCCACAATGAAGGGGCTGCGGCTGCCCGCCAGCACCCGCCGCTCGGTGCGCACGTGCTCCTGCTGCTGCCGCCGCACCACCCAGTCCTTACGGATCCGCTTCAGCGCGAAGAGCCGCTCCTGGCACCGCACCTGGGCACGGGCGGCCGTGGGCATTGGGATGGGCACCACCGGCCGTGGCAGGACAAGGTTGGGTGCTGGGGGCCACGGGATCCGGCTCTCACCAGCTCGACCCGGCCAAAGCCACCGGTGCCCAGGACGATGCGCTGGCCCTGCCACTGACCCTCCTCATAGCGCACGGCCACCAGGTCCTCCAGCCGCTCCGGTGCTGGGGGCTGCCACAGGCTTGGGGACCCCCAGCCCCTGTGGTGTGGACCGTGGCCCTGCAGCACCCACCCCAGCACGGAGGGGCGGCTGACCCCCAGCCCCGCCGGGGCCCAGGACTCCCCCACTACTCCCCAGGCCTTGCCAGGTGCCATCATGCTGGGCTATGGGGACACTGCAGCACCCAGAGGGACCCCGTGTCACCCAGCGAGACTCCAGGGACCCCCAGCACAGGGCCAGGCCCTGGCTGACTTGCTGTTGTCTTCCCTCCCTCCACTGCCCACCTACATCCATGCCCTGAGGCCAGGGAGTCCGATTCCAGGAAAGGGTGGCCTCGTCCCCATCCCTGTCCCATCTCTGTCCCATCCCATCCCCATCCCATCCCCATCCCCATCCCATCTCTGTCCCATCCCATCCCATCCCCATCCCATCTCTGTCCCATCCCATCCCCATCCCATCCCCATCCCATCTCTGTCCCATCCCATCCCCATCCCATCCCCATCCCCATCCCATCCCCATCCCATCCCATCCCATCCCACCCCATCCTCACCTCCCGGAATCCTCGGGGGCCGGTGCGTCTCCATCACACACGTCCCTGAGGTGGGCAGAGGCCCTGGGTGTGGGGGTAGTGGGGCCAGCCCCTCCTCAGCCCCCCCCCCAGCCCCCTCCCCACAGTCATGTCTCCCCCCAGCCCCCTCCCCAGCCCCCCAGGGACGAGTGCGGGGGGGGGGGCGGGGGGGGGGGCCGTGGGCACCTGGACCCATGTGTGGCACCAGGACGGAGCCCCCTTGGCCAGGTGGCCCATGGTGGGGGACACCTCCTGTGTGCCCATGCCGCAGCGAGCATCTCGTGCCGTGGGGCTCATCGGCCACCCCCTGGCACAGTGTTCAGGATCCTCTCGGGGCCACGGCACCCCCCTGGCCCAGCCAGGCTCCTGCCGGCTCCATCTCCCTGCTGGAACCATCACGCCCCCACCACCCTGCACCCACCACCCCGGGCCCTTCACCCCAGACCCCCCCCAGGGCATGGCCCCCACCCCTGCCCCCCCCCCCAAGCAGTAGGACCCAAGCTGCCCAGCCAGAGCGGGATCCCCCCCCCGCTGGGGGCCGCCCCTGGGGCCAGGGTCTCCCCACGGAGCCGAGTGCTGCCCTGGGGTCCCCCGATGGGTTGGGGGTCCCGGGGGCTCCGGGGGCTGGTGAGACTCACGGCTCTGGGGGCTCCGGGGGGCAGAAGGGGCTGATCTCCTGGAAGTCGCTGTGGGGCAGAGGGGGGGTCAGGGGGGGTCCCGGCTGTGGCCCCACCAGGGTCTGGGGGGGACACGGGGACACAGGGACACAGGGTGGACACAGGGGGGACATGGGGGGGGAGACACGGAAGGGGTCACAGGGACACGGGGGGGGCACAGGGACACCCACTCCTTGGTCATGGTGACGCAGGTGACATGTCCCTGGGCCTGGCACGATGCCGTCCGGGGGGTGTTCCTGCAATGGGGGGGTCACGGGGGGAGAGATGGGGGGGTGGAGTTCGGTGGGGGGCAGGTTGTGGCGGGGGGGGGGGGGTGTGCAAGGGCCGGGTGTGCACAAGGAGCTGGTGCAGGTGAACTGGCACGAGGGACACCCTGGGGATGCTGCAGGCGGGGGGGGGGGGGGGGGGGGGGGGGCTGTCATTGCAGTGGGGGAATCACTGGGGGGGGTGTCACTGCAGGGGGGGATCACTGTGCGGGGGGGGGGGTGTCACTGTGGGAGGGTCACACTGCAGAGGGGGGGTCACTGCGGGGGGTGTCACTGTGTGTGGGGGTGTCACTGCAGGGGGTGTCACTGTGGGGGGTGTCACTGTGCAGGGGGGGGTGTCACTGTGCAGGGGGGGGTGTCACTGTGGGAGGGTGTCACTGCAGGGGGGGTGTCACTGCAGAGGGGGGGTCACTGCGGGGGGTGTCACTGTGGGGGTGTCACTGCAGGGGATGTCACTGCAGGGGGTGTCACTGTGTGTGGGGGTGTCACTGCAGGGGGTGTCACTGCAGGGGGTGTCACTGTGGGGGGTGTCACTGTGGGGGGTGTCACTGCAGGGGATGTCACTGTGGGGGTGTCACTGTGTGTGGGGGTGTCACTGCAGGGGGTGTCACTGCAGGGGGTGTCACTGTGGGGGTGTCACTGCAGGGGGGGTGTCACTGCAGGGGGTGTCACTGTGCCGCTGCAGCACGGATCTCCCACGTGCACTCGTGCAAGGCTGCACCCGTGTGACAGCGGCACGGAGCTCACCCTGCGTTCCCTGCAGACAGCCCCCCGCGGCCACCGGGGCTGTACCGGGCCCCCACCCCCCCGCCCCCCCGGACCATCTCGGTGCCCGCAGCACCCCGTTTGGGGGGGTGACCCCGCACGTACCGCAGCAGGGCCCGCTCCCCGAAGTGCTCCCCGGCGCGCAGGACGCGGACCAGCCTCTGCCGCCCGTGCACCCCCCGGCTCACCCGCACCTGCGGCACCGGCACCGGCTGAGCGGGGCGGGGGGGGGGGGCCGGGGGCTGCCCGGTGCCCCGGGGTGCCGCACCCACCTCTCCCTTCAGGATGATGTAGAAGTTTTCCGCCTCGTCCCCTTCGTGGATAATGACGTGGCCGGGCGGGAAGGTGCACTGGGGAGGGACGGGGTGGGCAGGGGACAGGCAGGGGACAGGCAGGGGACAGGCAGGGGACAGGCAGCCCCGCCGCCAGCCGGTCCCAGCCCCGGGATGCCCCCGCCCCCCCCCCACGGGCTGTGTCCCCGGCCCTTCCCGGGCACCCACCCACCTCCTCCATGGCGTCCAGCAGCTTGCAGAGGAGGCTGTGGGACAGGTCCCGTAGCCAGGGCACCCTGCGGGACACGGGGCTCGGCTGGGCTCCACGGGCTGCCTGTGCCCTGCCTGCACCCTGCCTGTGCCCTGCAGGCAGGGGAGGGCTGGGGAAGGGGATGGGATGGGGATGGGATGGGATGGGATGGGATGGGATGGGGATGGGATGGGATGGGGGTGGGATGGGGGTGGGATGGGGGTGGGATGGGATGGGGATGGGGATGGGGATGGGATGGGATGGGGATGAGATGGGGATGGGATGGGATGGGATGGGGATGGGGATGGGGATGGGATGGGATGGGGATGGGATGGGATGGGATGGGATGGGATGGGAATGGGATGGGATGGGGATGGGATGGGATGGGGATGGGACGGGGATGGGGATGGGATAGGATGGGGATGGGATGGGATGGGGATGGGATGGGGATGGGATGGGGATGGGATGGGGATGGGATGGGGATGGGATGGGGATGGGGATGGGATGAGATGGGGATGGGATGGGGGTGGGATGGGGATGGGATGGGGATGGGATGGGGATGGGATGGGATGGGGATGGGATGGGGATGGGATGGGGATGGGATGGGGATGGGATGGGATGGGGATGGGGATGGGGATGGGGATGGGGATGGGATGGGGATGGGATGGGGATGGGATGGGATGGAGATGGGATGGGGATGGGATGGGGATGGGATGGGGATGGGATGGGATGGGATGGGATGGGGATGGGGATGGGGATGGGATGGGATGGGGATGGGATGGGATGGGGATGGGACGGGGATGGGGATGGGATAGGATGGGGATGGGATGGGATGGGGATGGGATGGGGATGGGATGGGGATGGGATGGGGATGGGATGGGATGGGATGGGGATGGGATGGGGATGGGGATGGGATGAGATGGGGATGGGATGGGGGTGGGATGGGGATGGGATGGGGATGGGATGGGGATGGGATGGGGATGGGATGGGATGGGGATGGGATGGGGATGGGATGGGGATGGGATGGGGATGGGATGGGATGGGGATGGGGATGGGGATGGGGATGGGGATGGGATGGGGATGGGATGGGGATGGGATGGGATGGAGATGGGATGGGGATGGGATGGGGATGGGATGGGATGGAGATGGGATGGGGATGGGGATGGGATGGGATAGGATGGGATGGGGATGGGATGGGGATGGGATGGGATAGGATGGGGATGGGGATGGGATGGGGATGGGATGGGATGGGATGGGATGGGGATGGGGATGGGATGGGATAGGATGGGATGGGGATGGGATGGGGATGGGATGGGATAGGATGGGGATGGGGATGGGATGGGGATGGGATGGGATGGGATGGGATGGGGATGGGGAGGGGATGGGAATGGGATGGGGATGGGATGGGGATGGGATGGGATGGGGATGGGGATGGGATGGGAATGGGGATGGGATGGGATGGGGATGGGGATGGGATGGGGATGGGGATGGGATGGGATGGGGATGGGATGGGGATGGGATTGGGATGGGATGGGATGGGGATGGGGATGGGATGGGATGGGATGGGGATGGGGATGGGAATGGGATGGGAATGGGGATGGGATGGGATGGGGATGGGGATGGGATGGGGATGGGGATGGGATGGGATGGGGATGGGATGGGGATGGGATTGGGATGGGATGGGATGGGGATGGGGATGGGATGGGATGGGATGGGGATGGGGATGGGGATGGGTATGGGATGGGATGGGGATGGGGATGGGGATGGGATGGGATGGGGATGGGATGAGATGGGGATGGGATGGGGATGGGATGGGGATGGGGATGGGATGGGGATGGGGATGGGAAGGGGATGGGGATGGGGATGGGATGGGATGGGGAGGGGGATGGGATGGGGATGGGGATGGGATGGGGATGGGGATGGGATGGGGATGGGATTGGGATGGGATGGGATGGGGATGGGGATGGGATGGGGATGGGGACGGGATGGGATGGGATGGGATGGGATGGGGATGGGGATGGGGATGGGATGGGATGGGATGGGATGGGGATGGGGATGGGGATGGGGATGGGATGGGATGGGATGGGGATGGGATGGGGATGGGGAGGGGATGGGGATGGGATGGGGATGGGGATGG